>NC_041380.1:218920240-218937761 GCF_002162155.2 Triticum dicoccoides
CTGGCGCGGCAAGCCGCTGGCTGGGCAGAGCAGAAGCCGGCACGGGGCCGGCGGGCTCGCGGGAGCTGGCCGTGGCGCGGAGACGGCGAGCCGTGCGAGGGCACGGTAGAAGATGAGGCCAGGCGCGGGCGAGGCGATGCGCGGGGCGGTCCGAGCCGCAAGACGGGCGAGGAGGGGCGCCGGAGCGGCTGCTGCACGAGGCGCGCGGGGCGAAGTGCTGGGGCGTCCTGAGGTGGGCCGGACAGCTACGCGCAGCTCGACGCGGTGGTGGAGCAGAGTACGGCCGCAGGCGAGAGTCGCGCATGAAGCAGTACGTACGCAAGTAGCTAGCTAGCTACAAAATCCATCGAGCTGCCAGGGTGTTTGCTTGTTTGCTGGCATATGGGATGTAGTTTGACCACGGTTGACTTGCATCTAGCTAGCTTGCGCATATGATAAATGGAGGAGCGAATGTGCGTTCCGGCCTGAGCAAGGCGCAGCGCAGACACGAGCAGTGCGTGGATGGACACGGTCGACCGAAGCGAGGCCCCGTGCGGCGCACGCGGATGGATGCGGCCGACCGAAGCTAGGCTTCGCGCGCGGCTCGCACGGACGGACGGCCGGCATTGCGATGGTGGTGACGAAGAGGCTCATGGTGAGGACGCGCCATCCCTCACAGCCGCTCCGGGGGTGGGTCGATGTCGAGCCCCCGAGCGCTATCGGAGAGACGGCGTGACGCCGCGGCGGAGGCGATGAAGAAAAAAGGGTCCCGCCCGGACAGCAAAACCAGCAGCAGCACGGTAGCATAGTACCGCACCACGGTGGGCGCCAACTGTCGTGGTATTCTCATGGGGGGTTTGCGAGTCGACAGATGCCACAAGGGCTTAGTGTGAGAGTAAGACCGCTGCTGATAGGACCGGGAGCGGGTATGCGAGTAGCACGCGCTAGTTTACCCAGGTTCGGGGCTCTCCGGAGAGATAATACCCCTACTCCTGCATGTCTGAGTGTATATATCTGGGGTGTGCATCAGGCAGTACAAAGTGCTCCTAGAGCCGTATCTGGGATCAGTGCCAAGTGCATCTGATCTAGTATATGCATGCGTATGGCCGGCTCTAGTGGCCATGTATGGCCATGGCTTGTGGCCGTGAGTGGCCTTGTTGCCAAATGAATGTGGCCGTGGGAGTCCATTCCCTGGATGGATGGATATGTGCCTTTATATAGGCATGTCTAGCTTACTTCCTAAGCTATGTAGTGGCATGGACAAGTGGGCATGGGTAAGACATGGTGCATGTCATGCTTGTCTCCTGGGTCACTTCATGAATAGTGCCCAGAGACAAGTGACACTGTACATGACGGCATCGCGGTACAGCTATCTCGTCCGCGGTATGGCCGTCTCGTCGGAGTCTTGTCGGTGTCGGGTCGGGCTACAGTCGGCAGCCGGCTGGTTGGCACAGTCGGACGAGGAGCCGGCAGGAGCGGCCGGCAGTCGGACTGAGGGGCTTTGCTAGCCCGATGCCTTGAAATATTGTCTTGCCGTTTTTGGGGTACCCGTGGTAAATTACTCCGACACCATGCCAGGTGCGTCGCACAGTCACGACGAGCATGACTTAGCTCTACCGCCGGACGGTGTTCGGGAAATCACACCTGTGGCTACTCCGGCCCTCAATCCGGAGCAGATCGTGCCGTCCGAGGACGGGTGGATGGACCCTGCCACGGAGGCCACACACCCAGCTGCGATAGAGCCGAATACTGACTTCACCCCCTATGAGACCTATGTTGCCGGACCCTTGGATTCGTCCCCGGCCACAGGCTCCGAATCACCTGCGTCCGTGGCTATCGAATCTGATTGGGCACCGATCATGGAGTTTACCTCCGCGGATATCTTTCAGCACTCGCCCTTAGGCGACATGCTAAATTCATTGAGGTCTCTCTCCTTTTCAGGAGACCCTTGTCCGAACTATGTCCGGCTTGATGGGAAGCGGACGACGAAGAAATTCATTCCCCACCCAGCACCCACTTAATAGCCACTGTCGACGACTTAACTGACATGCTTGATTTCGGCTCCGAAGACATCGACGGTATGGATGACGATGCATGAGAAGAACATGAACCACCGCCCACAGGGCGCTGGACAACCACCTCATCATATGATATATACAAGGTGGGCACCCACAAAAAAAGCGATGTCAATAAGGCAACGGAGGATAACCCCCTCGAGAAGCAACCAAAGCACCGGTGTCATCGGCGCCTCTCTAAGCCCCGCCATAGCAAAAGCAGCGATACCGGCACAAGAGACAATAATGCTACGGATAGTGCCGAAGACAAAGACAATCCCCTCCAGCCAGGCTTCGAGGGGGAGGATGGGCAAGCTAGCCCTAAGGAACAGGCGGTAGATGGAGAATCAGACTATGACAATTACATGCCCCTCTCCGATGACGAGGTGAG
The DNA here is from genome assembly GCF_002162155.2 of Triticum dicoccoides. Lineage (NCBI taxonomy): Eukaryota > Viridiplantae > Streptophyta > Magnoliopsida > Poales > Poaceae > Triticum > Triticum dicoccoides. Next base: position 218,922,665 of record NC_041380.1, read on the forward strand.
CCTCGGGGACGAATAATTTATCGTGCCTGAGGATCCCGTCGAGCAGGGTGCTTCAAGCGCTGGCTTATAGCCACAGCAAAAAGCCTAAAGAAAAAGCAACAACAGCTTCAAGCTGATCAAGATTTGCTAGCGGATAGATGGACCGAGGTGCTGGCAGCCGAGGAATACAAACTCGAGCGCCCAACCAAAAGTTACCCAAAGCGCAGGTTGCTACCCCAACTCGAGGAGGAAGCATTAAAGCCTACACTACCAGCGTATGATGCGGCTGACCGGCCACCTTGTAGCCGAGACAAAGCGGCATATCAGCCCGAAGTCTAGCCCGCACCCCGTCGCCAGTCAAACAAAAATACCATGGCCCAGGGTAACACGCAGGACCTGCGAGAAGTATTGGAAAACTAATCAGGACATAAAAGATCGGTCTACAGATCACGGGGGCGCGCTCCAACGCGTGACGACAACCGTCACGCCAAATATACTAAAAGCAAATCCGGCCGGGCCGAACATAGCAGACAAGACTCGTATGAACTGCGTCGTGATATAGCCCGGCACAGAGGCGCCGCACACCCCTATGCTTCACTGATGAAGTAATGGATCATGAATTCCCAGAAGGGTTTAAACCCGTGAACATTGAATCATATGACGGCACTACAGACCCCGCGGTATTGGATAGAGGATTTCTTCCTCCACATTCACATGGCCCGCGGAGATGATCTACACGCCATCAAGTATCTCCTGCTAAAACTCAAGGGACCGGCTTGGCATTGGCTGAATAGCTTGCCAGCAAACTCCATCAGAAGCTGGGAGAACCTGGCAAACGCATTCCAGGACACTTATGTGCGGCCACCGGATGCTGACGATTTAAGTCACATAACACAGTAGCCCGGAGAGTCAGCCAGGAAATTCTGGACTCGGTTCCTAATTAAAAAGAACCAAATTGTCAACTGTCCAGATGCCGAAGCCCTAGCGGCCTTTAAACATAACATCCGTGAAGAGTGGCTCGCCCGACATCTCGGCCAAGAGAAGCCAAAATCTATGGCAGCCCTCACGACACTCATGACCCGCTTTTGCACGGGAGAAGATAGCTGGTTGGCCCATAGCAACAACACAACAAGCAACCCTGGCACATCAGAAGCCAGAGATAGCAACTGCAAACCCCGACGCAACAAACACAAGAGCCGCAAAAATGGTGGAAACACCGAAGATACGACAGTCAATGCCGGATTTAGTGGCTCTAAGTCTAGTCAGCGGTATGGGCCACTCAAAAATGACAATTCGGGTCCGTCACACGAGTCCTTATGGACGGAGGGAGGAGTCTAAACCTGCTTTACCAGGACACAGTGCGCAAGATGGGCATCGATCATGGTGATCAAGCCCACTAAAACCACAGAGGTATTATACTAGGTATGGAGGCTAGCTGTACAGGCTCCATCGCCCTTGAGGTAGTCTTCGGATCACCAGACAATTACCGTGCCGAAGAGTTAAGCTTAGACATCGTCCCCTTTCGCATTGATTATCAAGCACTGCTCGGATGAACCATGTTCGCTCGATTCAACGTGGTACCACATTATGCATACCGTAAGCTCAAGATGCCCGGTCCGCGTGGCGTCATCACGGTTAATGGCAAGGCCGAACTTCCCCTCAGCACCAAGGAGTATACCGCTGCTTCAACAGCAGAAGCTACAAGTGGCACCTTCCAACCGAACCTTGAGTCGACGGCCCGATTCCCGGACACCGGCAAAGGACTTCGAACTACTTCGCAGCAGGATAGCCCAGCGAAGGACAGGACATGCAACATACTACGGCTCAACCGCTCTGCGGCACACAAGCATTTCTTACATTTTTTTTGCAAGTTCAACTTTGCGTAGACCAGGACTGGCAATATGGAAGCAACTCGAACGCGCAAGGGAATCCTTAGATATTCCCCGCGATGACCATCCGACTACACTCCGGATCCGCACACAGCTTCTTCCCCCTGGTCTCAGCAGGTTCCACAGTCATATTTCTTTTTTACCACATTACCTGTACTCACACGCATCGGCATACTATTCAAATACAACATGTGGATTTATATAACACTTGTCTGCTATTATTTCTTATTGAAATTGTTTTATCAAGTGGCATCCGTACACCGCGATATGCCTTAAATATGCCAGGGGCTTCGTTTTACCCATAATACGGCAATAAAGTCCGAACACCTTCATGGATGTTCGGCACCCCGAACTTATAGCATTATATGCATCAGCTCCGAGTCATGTCTTTGGTCAAATGTTGGTTTTGCCCGGCTCCCATGTTTTGCTGCCTTACGTTCCGCTATATCGGCTAAGGCGGCATAGGGAGAACTACTGCGATTGTGTCCCGGTTCTTCCGGACGAGCACCTCAGTAGAGAAAGCCAAAAACTGACTGTCATGATACGGCGAGAGCTGGTCAGCTGTTCGAGAGGTTGTAAAATCTTTAAGGATTCCTCCCGCATAATGCCATAACCAATGCATCGTGCGATGGATCGGCTTTTCTTCCGATCAGGTTCTTATATAGCCCCTCGTGCGGTCTTCCGAGCACCAGGGGCTGCGCCTACCTTCCTTTTCTAAAGCTCCTATGGCTAAGTGAGAGTGATAAATCCCTATAGTCCGATTGCCTGGTTCGTTGTGTTGAACACCTCCTTCGAAGGACCCAAAACAGGGATAAAGAGTGATCAGGTTTATCCCGAACACCCCCGTACTTCCTATGTGGGGGCAGAAGCCGACGACTAGCCAACTCCCAGGATTAATATCTAAAATGGCTGCGCAGGAGGATAAACTTTTATATAATAGGCAATAAATAATAGAAATGACCTTGTTCAAACATTACAAAGGACAACATGCTTGTATTCATGGAAATATAATGTCCTTGGTGTATTGCTCCGCCGCAAGGCAGGATCCTTTGAGGACACTTTCATAATATAATTCGGGCTTGCGGTGCTCCTTCCCCTCTGGCGGTCCCTCGGTCATCAGCTTTTCAGCAGCCATCTTCCCCCAGTGCACCTTTGCACGGGTGAAGGCCATTCGCGCACCCTCTATACAGACCGACTGCTTGATGACGTCAAGTCGTGGGCAGGCACTCACAAGCCGCTTCACGAGCCCGAAGTAGCTGCCTGGAATCGGCTCAGCGGGCCATAGCCGGATAATCAAATCTTTCATGGCTAGCTCAGCTGCCCTATGCAATTCGATCAGCTATTTTAGTTGGTCGGCAAAAGGCACCGGATAATTCGGTGCCAGATATTGTGACCAGAAGAGCTTATCCGCAGTGTTCCCTTCTTCAGCTCAGTAGAATTGGGCGGCATCCGATATGCCGCACGGCAGTTCTGCAAATACCCGTGGAGAAATCCGAACTCAAGGTTATAAACATGCTTTTCTCCTAAAATACTTGCTTTACATGGAAAAAAGCCTTACCCGCCGCGATCGTCCTCGCCTCTTGGATCTCCTGCTGGGCGCCTTGGGTTCCCCCTGGGCATCACGCGCGGCCTGATGAGCCCTGGCGAGTTCGGATTCTTTCTCCGTTAAACTCTGCTCCAAGGTCTCGCATTTCTTCACGGACTCTTGAAGCTCCTGCTCAGCTTCAATAACCCTGGACTCGTGCTTCTCACGAAGAGCCTGCTCTGTGGCTGCCTTTTCCTCGGCCTCGACAACAACCTTCCTCAGATCCTCGACTTAGGTCATCGCCCCTGGCGCAAATAATGAAACATATTTTATCATATTGGAAATTTGTTCGCACTGAACGCGAACAAGGCTTGTGCATACCTTGTTTATCTTCCAACTGCCTTTTCAACTGCCCAAGTTATCCTTTGGCCCACTCCAGACTTTGATTCAGTCCGGAGACCTCTGCAGTATGAGAGGTAGCTGCTGCTATAGACGTCTGCTTATAAAAGATGAGAGATAGATGTCATCAAGTGAGTCTTCCTGCGAACATAAAATTGATCCTCTGTCCGGTCCTTTCTTGCACTGAACAGTGTATCAGGGGCTACTATCTATACTATGACACTCTTCGAAACCTCATAAAACATACCTCAAAGCCTTTTATAAGGCTGATATAGGCTTCATTCAGTCCACTCTCAGCAGACTGAATCTCCTTAATCACCGCACCCATCAGGGCACGATGCTCATCGAGGATGGAGGCGCTCTTCAGCGCCGCCAACAAAACATCCGGCACCTCTGGTTGGACAGAGATTGCTGGTGGAACAGGCACGCCCCCTCCAGCCGAGGGAGGCCGCCTGCTTGATTCTGGAGCCGCATTGGTCTCCGGAATTGCGTCCGGCTGGGAGCCGAATTCAAGATGGCTCCCGCCGTCGACCCCCATGGGAATCTTTTCCCCCATGTCTCCGGCCCCCGAAGTTTGACCTTCAAGCACCGTTTTCATGATCTCTTCCCCCCTACTTGGCCGGGGTCCTTCTGGGACGAAGCCTCGGTGTTATTCACATATTTGGGGGAAGGGGCCTTCGGGGGCGTCCCACTCTCCATAGCATCCGAGCTCAGCAAATCCTCGGATGAGGATCGTTCGGTGCGGGACCTCGCCGGACTACAAAAAATATAGCTCAGGTTAAAATATTATGCCATGATGTGTCTGGACGCATAAACGTGTTCGGATTTTATACTCACGAGTTCACCATGGGCTGGGCCCTGGGATCCCACGCCGGGTTGCTGTCGGCGGCAGCAGTGGACTCTTCCGGAAGAGGAGCTTTTCCCCTTTTAGGCGACTCGACCTCCAAGTGTGTGGAGGCCGCCCTCTTATTTCTTCCCCCCTGCCGGGGATACGTCTTCCTCCTCCTCGTCCTCCGTGCAAGTGTGTGGAGGCCGCCCCGAGTCTTTTTGGCCTCCTTCTCGGCCTTCTTCTTCGGCGCCTTGTACGGCCCCGGGACCAGCATCTTCGTCAGAAGTGGGCCGGCCGGTTCTTCGGGCAACGGGGCCGGACAGTGGATCCGCCCCGCCTTCTTCGTCCAGCCCTAGGGGAGTCGAGGAAAACACATTAAGCATTTCCCTTGGGTTATGCAGATAAAACGCGTAAAAACTTACCGAGCTTGCAGGGCGGGACAGTTGGTACCCGCGGTCCTCAGCCGAGTCCGGCCATGATTTGCCAGACTTGAAAAGCACCTTCCAGATGTCTCTGTGCAAGGAGCCAAAGAGCTCTCGCTGGGGCTGGTGCTTGGCCGGATAGAATTCCCATAGATTGCAAGTCCGGTGCTGACAAGGCAGGATCCGGCGAACTAACATCACCTGGACTACATTAACAAGTTCGATGTTCTTGTCTTCCGTATCTTTAACGCGCATCTGGAGCATAGGCAGTTCGTCGGAAGAAGACAAGTTTAGGCCCTTCTTGGGCCAGGACATAAGCCGCAGGGGGGCTCCGGATCGGAACTCTGGAGCAGCGGCCCATTCCGTGCTGCGCGGCTCAGTGATGTAAAACCACTGCTGTTGCCACTCTTTGACGGAATCATTAAAAGTACCTGTTGGTCATGTGACGTTGGGCATCTTGCTCACCATAGCGCCCCCGCACTCGGCGTGCTCGCCGCTCACCACCTTGGGCTTCACATTAAAGATCTTCAGCCACAAGCCGAAGTGTGGCGAGATGCGGAGAAAAGCCTCGCACACGACGATGAATGTCGAGATGTTGAGGAAGGAATTGGGGGATAGATCATGAAAATCGACCCCGTAATAATACATGATGACGCGAACAAACAGGTGGAGGGGAAACCCTAGCCCGCGGACAAAATGAGGGAGGAATACAACCCTCTCTTGGGGTTCCGGAGTAGGAACGATCTGTCCCGCCATCGGGAGACGGTGGCCGATTTTTTTGGCCAGATACCCGGCCTCCCGAAGCTTTTTGATATGCTTCTCCTGGACGGTAGAGGCCATCCACTTGCCTGCTGCTTCGGATCTGGACATTTTCGGAAGGCCTTTGTGGGCGGAGAAGATGAACTCTCGGGCGCTGGAGCTCGGGCGAAGGGGAATGGATAGGGAAGAAGAAAGTGTGGGTGCGAAAGGGAGTCCTTATCCCCTTATAAAGGCAGCAGGGATTCTGCGCCTCCCGACTTGCCTGGTAAACTCGCTTATTCCCCCAAGCGTCGTGATTGATGGCGCGGTTGGGTTACGCACACCCGTATTGATGAGAATCACATGATAAGGGACACGATCTCTGCTTTGACAAGACGTGCCAAGAAAGCCGCCTCGCAACATGTGTAGTAGCTGGTTGAGGAAAACGGTTCGAATAATGACCGGGCCATGGTGTGATATCACGTTATGAAAAGTTGTCAGCAGATTAGATTTGTGGAGATATTATACCCTCTATGGTGGTATGTGGAGTTTGTTTTGCAGAGTCGGACACGATCCTTGTGTTCAAAATCTCCTATGGAGTATTCGGAGAAGGAACCTGCCTTGCAATGCCGAAGAGAATCTGCGCGTCGGACTCATCGTCATTGAAGCCTGGTTCAAGGGCTACTGAGGGAGTCCTGGATTAGGGGGTCCTCGAACAGCCGGACTATATACTTTGGCCGGACTGTTGGACTATGAAGATACAAGATTGAAGACTTCGTCCCGTGTCCGGGTGGGACTCTCCTTTGCGTGGAAGGCAAGCTTGGCAATTCAGATATGTATATCTCCTCCCTTGTAACCGACTCTGTGTAACCCTAGCCCCCTCCGGTGTCTATATAAACTGGAGGGTTTAGTCCGTAGGACAATAACAATCATAATCATAGGCTAGCTTCTAGGGTTTAGCCTCTGCGATCTCGTGGTAGATCAACTCTTGTAATACCCATACCATCAAGATCAATCAAGCAGGAAGTAGGGTATTACCTCCATCGAGAGGGCCCGAACCTGGGTAAACATTGTGTCCCCTACCTCTTGTTACCATCCGCCTTAGACGCATAGCTCGGGACCCCTACCCGAGATCCGCCGGTTTTGACACCGACAATATGCTTGAGTATTTAAGTTATCATGTCAAAACTAGACTATTGCTTTGAACAATACAAAAGTCCAAATGTCCATGCTATAAAGAAAAGAAATATGATATGACATGTTAGGCAGCATTCCACATCAAAAATTCTGTTTTTATCACTTACCTACTCGAGGACGAGTAGGAGTTAAGCTTGGGATGCTGATACGTCTCCAACGCATCTATAATTTTTGATTGTTCCATGCTGTTATATTATCAATGTTGGATGTTTTATAATCATTTTATATCATTTTTTGGGTAACCTATTGACATAGTGCCAAGTGCCAGTTGTTGTTTTTTGTATGTTTTTTACATCATAGAAAATCAATACCAAACAGAGTCCAAATGCCATGAAACTTTACGGAGATTTCTTATGGACCAGAAGACACGTAATAGGCCAAGGCTGCGCCCGGTGGGTGCTCCGAGGAGAGCACAACCCACCAGGGCACGCCAGGAGGCCCAAGCGCGCCCTGGTGGGTTGTGCCCACCTTGGGTGCCCCCGGACCACCTCTTTGCTCTAAAAATACCCCAATATTCCAGAAACGCTAGGGGAGTTGACGAAAATCAATTCTAGCTGCCGCAGAGTCCAGAACCACCAGACCCAATCTAAACACCATCACGAATGGGGTTCACCACCTTCATTGGTGCCTCTCCGATGATGCTTGAGTAGTTCTTTGTAGACCTTCAGGTCTGTAGTTAGTAGCTAGATGGCTTCCTCTCTCTCGTTTGATTCTCAATACAATGGTCTCTTCGAGATCCATATGATGTAACTCTTTTTGTGTGTGTTTGCTGGGATCAGATGAACTTTGAGTTTATGATCAGATCTATCTTTTTATATCCATGAAAGTTATTTGAGTTTCTTTGATCTCTTTTATGCATGATTGCTTATAGCCTCGTATTTCTTCTCCGATATTTGGGTTTTATTTGGCCAACTTGATCTATTTATCTTGCAATGGGAAGAGGTGCTTTGTAGTGGGTTCGATCTTACGGTGCTTGATCCCAGTGACAGAAGGGGAGCCGACACAAATGTATCATTGCTACTTAGGATAAAATGATGGGGTCTATCTCTACATAGATAGATCTTGTCAACATCATGTCATTGTTCTTATTGCATTACTCTGTTTCTCCACGAACTTAATACACTAGATGCATGCTGGAGCAGTCGATGTGTGGAGTAATAGTAGTAGATGCAGGCAGGAGTCGGTCTACTAATCTTGGACGTGATGCCTATGTAATGATCATTGCCTGGACATCGTCATGATTATTTTAAGTTCTATCAATTGCCCAACAGTAATTCGTTTACCCACCGTTTGCTATTTTTCTCGAGAGAAGCCACTAGTGAAACCTACGGCCCTCGGGTCTCTTTCTCATATTATTTGCCTTTGTGATCTATTGATGCGGAGCATCCTATGGACATCACCATGTCAAGAGTCAGTTCGGCGAGTGACACGTGCGACATCTACTTCACATACACAAAGGTGAATCATCTCCTTTACACGTGCTCACTTGACCCCTTCGAGGATGGTATACTACTTGACACTTCTCTCGTGTGCATCCATAGGTATTGTCGGAATGCTACGGACGACGTGGAGGAGTGCAAGCGCCAAGGAACACCTACACCATCCGCGAGGGAAGCCTGGAAACGAAGGCGCAAGAAGAAGAGCTGTCGAAGAAGCTCAGCCACCGGACGACCGGTCTGGTCCGGACGTCCGGCCCCTGAAGATCCACCGGACGACCGGTTCAGACCGGACGACCGGTGTCCCTGCACCCGAGCCAAACGAGCGGACGTCCGACGCCATCGGACGACCGGCGACCGGACGACCGGTCCAGACCGGAAATCCGCTACACCAGCATCCAAGCCAGAACAAGTGGACGACCGACCCCTACCGGACGTCCGGCCGCCCACGAGCCACCGGACGACCGGTCCCAAGCGGACGTCCGGTACCTGGCTGTGTCCAGTTGCGGGCTGAGGCCCATGTACCCCTTCACTTCACCCCCATTTGCACTAAGACTACAAATAGACCTCTCCCTCCTCCTTTCTAGGGTTAGCATTGTGTTAGCTCATTTGTGATATAGAGCTTCGCTCATCCATATCGGATCTACTCCTTGAGAGAGACCCCGGCCCCTCTTCGAAGAAGATCCACCTTGGATTCAAGACCCCTTTACGGGAAGATCCCCTTGTGGATTCAAGACCTCCTCACGGAGAAGAACCGGGTACCCTTTGTATCATCCGTTGTTGACTTTGGATCTTGTATATCCCTTTGTGTTCATGGATCTAGCGCATGTGTGATCATTCTTGTTGGTTTGAGTGTTCTCTTATGTTCCCCTCGTGATTTTCCCCTCGTTTCCCTCCTCGTGTTCTTCGCGTTCTTCGCGGGATCCGCTCCTTTTGTGAAAGATCGGGCCACTAGGGTTCTACCCTACATCATCTCTTTTCCTTTGCTTTTATTTTCAGATCTATTAAACCAAAAATACAGAAATACCTTGCTGCAATTTATTCTTATTTATTTTATTTGGCGTTCGATCTATCAATCTGCTACTATTCATTCATGTTTGTTTGCCTATCTTGAGGCGCCGCTACCTGAAAGGGATTGACAACCCCTTTTACACATCGGGTTGCGAGTAGTTGTTATTTGTGTGCAGGTGCTAATTACGTTGTGTTGCTTAGTTCTCCTACTGGTTCCATGACCTTGGTTTCATATCTGAGGGAAATACCTACCGTCGCTGGGCTGCATCATTCCTTCCTCTTTGGGGAAATACCGACGTAGCTTCAAGCGAGATCAATCGTGGTATTGATTTTGTACCATTTCAGGTGTAGTACTGGTAGTTTGCAAAACTACTCAATTATTGCACTCAGTTTCCTAAAAAATTATGGTAAAAACGTTATTTGCAATGCATGCATGCGTGACCAATATAAATGACCAATAAAAAACTACTACATGCACTCAACGATTTAATGCACATTGTAATCTCAACATGTGATGGGGAGCTCTAAATTTGAATTTGAAACTTATAAAATGAAACAAATCAAAACAAATAGACTGGAAAAGAGCGAGTATAGCGTAGGATGTGTCCCATACGAAACAAGTCCCCTGGTTTATCACCGCGAATATGCGGTTAGAAAGGAGCATATCGTCTTCGTACTCGTACGACAACAAATTGGCCGCAGACAGCATGGTCCACCTTTGATCGCGTGTAGGTTTCGTGAAAGCAATTGCGATGTCGAACACCGCTATGAGAGTGTAATTTTGGTTGGCAGATGACCTTATCGGGGCTTCCGAGATTGCTATCTTCTTTAATCTCACCGTGCTTCCATCGTACCAATTCAGGCGTTGCCCATTGCATGGCTGATCCCAATGTTGGACAAAGGTTCTACGGGAACGGTGTCACCATTGTAAATGTTGTGCAAATTGATGTTGGTACCCTCCCGTACATATGCAATCCAATCTCCACTGACACCAAGCTGTGAAATAGTGGGTAACGGGGGAATTAGGAAATGGACACCGAAGTAGTCTTTAGAATGCATTTACTACGTGATCAAACTCATCACTTACCTGCTCATCGGACAAAATCCGGGTGCCCCTCAACGTCGACATCTAAAGGGGCGTCAACTTGCAACTATGGCCATGCCGCGTTGGAGAGACCCCCAAGGTAACATCCTCGTCCTCGAGGACGCATGGTAGAACAACTAGCATGGCCTTCTCCCACGCATATTTACGCACCCTCTTAAAATATTTGGTGGAAGTACCGCTAAGTCTTCCGGATGTGAGGAAGTCGGAGAGACTTACGATTTGTCCAAAGGATCATTGTCCAAGGTCTCCCAACCTCGATGAGGACGAGAAGCACCACCGCCTGGCAAATCCATGGCAAAGGCGACCAACTGCCTTGTCCCTTGTGGAGATGGTTTACACGAGAGGAGATGGTAACTACAGGGCTTCATCCCTTCGGAAAGGATGTTCTGCGGGTGCACACTAGTGCAGTTTATATTTGAGACTAGCAAGAGGGGCATGTGTTGCACGAAACATCAAGACGCATTTATACGAGCTATTTATCTCATGGTATAAGAAGATGAGCGAGGGAAGGCCTTATCTACAAATGTGGAGGGTGGTGCGGGTATCTTTTTGCAGAATTGCCATAGGTTGCTTTCTATCCGCCAGATATAGATCGGGCCATCTATATTGCAGGATGGCAGGTGCACCATCATCACCAACTCTATTATTATTATTATTATTATTATTATTATTATTATTATTATTATTATTATTATTATTATTATTATTATTATTATTAATTAATTAATTAATTACTAGCAAGATGCCCGTGCGTTGCATGTAACATCAAGATGCATTTGTATGAGTAGTTTATCTTGTGAGAGAAAAGGATGAACGAGGGAAGGCCTTATTTGCAAATGTGGAGACGGGTGTGGGTATATTTTTGCAAAATTTTCATAGTTTCCTTCCTATCCCTCAGATATAAATCGAACGGTCTATATTGCAGGATGGCAGGCACACCATCATCACCAACTCTGTTTTTATAAGAGTATATAGATAGATTAATATTATAATAAGAGTAGAGATAGAGATTAGGGAGCTGGCGGGCGGTTCATTGTATGGCACATTTGCGTCCATCCACTAGCCTGGAATTAAAGCACACATGACATTTATAACGATTGGGATTAGTTGTTTTCCGGGTGCATGGACCAACACGGACTAGCGGACCTGGTCGCCCTTTTTCGAGCACGCCTTCGACAAGTACATGTGTGACATGCGTGCAAGCAAATCTCGCGTGACCAAACTGTGCGAAGTCGAGCGGTAGGCTGTCGAACTGCAGCCTGCATATTGCATCCATGTCATCCACACATAACCTAAAGGCCAATTCATACTCCACCGGACTATACTGTACTACTATGCATTGTTTGGCACGAACATTCCTTGGAGCTCGTGCTGAAATTGGCATACTCCATAGCCCTCTTCCCTTCTCCTTCCTCTTCCACCGCCCGCGCATGTCCGCGGGAAGTGACCAGTCAACCCTTATATAGGAGTGCTAGCACAAAAAGATGCATGCATGACCACTAAAATTTCCTTTCTCTTATCTCTATGAAATAAATGTGGCGTGGAACTCAAAGCCCTTAAGTCTGGGTATAATGGAAATCATCGTCCTCCTCCGGCTTCGCTTTTCCCGCATCATTGTCCTCCTGTTCCGCGTGCTGCTCTGCCTCCAATGCCTCCTCGCCCGGCTCCGTGTGCTGCTCCACCTCCAACGCCTCCTCGTCCAGCTAGTCCGGACTCCGGAGGCAGGGCGGCTGCAATCCGGGCTTCGCGCCGCCTCTAGATCAAAGCGTCGTTCCAACGGGAGTATGTTGTATGTCGTTACCTTTGGCCGGGCCATGGCTACCGGGCGACGGCGACCAGAGAAGAGGTGGCGGGAGGGGAATGAATGCAGCTACTGTTTGGGTTCGCCGCCTGGCTTAAATGAATGCGCACCATCATGTGTACCTGTGGGGTGCACAAATTGTAACATACGGGTCTGCTTAGGGGGCGTCACGTAACTGGTATGTGTGTGAGATTCTGAGAGACAGAGTGTGTGTGTGTGTGTGACTCTACTCTTCAGACATGTACCCCACCTTTTGCGTCGGGACATAAGTATAATGGTATTACACTTTAGCTTGTGATTTACGTCGCCATGTTAACGTGGTTGTGTAAAATATGTCACTTCCTGCTCGTGATTTGCGTTATATAATTATGAGAAGTTTGCTAACTACTAAAATAAAGTGGAATTTATCCATGTTATATAAGTAAATTAAGGTGATTGTTTATCGTACGGGTAAGGTTGGACGAAGGGTGGTAGGAACAAATGCTCCGCCTAGAGCATGTGTGTGTGTGACGGAGTCTTAGTGATTGTGTGTGTGTGTGTGTGTGTGTGAAGCGGCTCCGCCTTCGGTGGCGAAAGTAATTTAAGTGTGTGTGGCTTCATTGTAGAGAGGTGATGTGTATGGAAGAGGCCAGCAACGAGGGGGTGCGAGAGAGAAGAGGCTTGTATAGAGGGAAGAGAAGGCTTGTGCGCATGAGAGGAGTCGACATCGAGATAACGTGTTTGTTTGAGAGACACCGAGGAAGACTACTATATATCGATGGTGCATGTAGGCGGGAATTAAATGAAGGGATGGTCTTATTGGTTTCGGGGTATAGGGGAAGAGTGAGAGAGGGGGGTAGCTAGAAGGAGATTCTTAAGTGTGAGTGTGTGTTTTAGAGAAGAGACCCATCCAAGCGGATGTCATGTGCACACAAGAAGAGAACGATTAGATGTGGGGTTAGGGCTGAGGGTAATTAACTACGTATGGAGACCTTGAATGTGCATGTGCGAGAGGTATACATGTATACATGGGATGTGTGTGTGTGAGCGCACGCATGATCGAGATAAAAGAAAGAAGACATAAGTCATAAGATCAACGACATGGGAGAGATGGATCGGTATGACAATATGCATGCACGTGAGAGTGGAGGGAAGAAGTCCCAATAATTGAGCATGTGTTTTTGTCTTTAAGAGATAGTGGTGTGGGCTGGAGCATGCATCTATGGTGAGTAGAGAGAGCCAGACACAACGATTGTGCAAACGAGATCAACCTATAGATGCATGTATAGAGAGAAATATAGTGTGCGTGATAGGAAGCAAGAGTGCGTGCAAGAAAGAAAGGTTGACGGAGAAACTGCAGATAGATAGAGAGATGGAGATGCTAGCTAGAGGGACATCGGCTAGTTTGTGTGTTAGAGATGACCGCCGAGTGGTTCAGAGGGGTGAAGTTATGTGTGTGTGAGAGAAAGATAAAAAGAGGGTGCATGGCTGCATGTAGAGAGGAACATATATAGTGTGCGTGATAGGAAGCAAGAGTAAGGGCGAGAAAGAAGGTTGATGGAGAAACAGATAAATAGAAAGATAAAGATGCTAGCTAGAGGGAGATCGGCTAGCTAGTGTGTGTGTGTTAGAGATAAGAGTCGAGTGGATCAGAAGGCTAGTTATGTGTGTGGGTGTGAGAGAGATAGAGAGAGGGTGCATGTGAGTCACATACAAACAAATATCAGAGAGAAATGAGATCCCGAGAGACAGAGTTTTGTCTTTGTGAGAAAGAAAGATATTTCACAAGGAGAGTGATAGCTAGAGAGACATATCAAGGAACGCGAGATATCTGTAGGGAGAGGGAGTATGTGTGAGCGACATACAAGGGAATGGTGGAGAGGTATGAGACCCTAGGGGACAGAGTTTGTGTTTGTGTGTGAGAAAGAGATATTTAAGAGGGAGAGCCGTAGCTTCTTATACCTAAGGAGCGCAAGACATCTCTGCATGAGAGGGGGTGTGCGAGTGGCACACAGGGGAATAGTAGAGATAAATGAGACCCCGGGAGACGAAGTTTGCGTTTGTGTTAGAGAAAGAGATTTCACATGGAGAATCATAGTTAGAGACACATAGCAGGGCGCGAGATATACTTAGAGAGAGATAGAGTGAAGGTCGAGGGAGAGAGTACCATCAGTGTGTTACGAAGATAAAAGATCATTGCCGACATACAAGTAGCACGAGAGATACCCGAGAGACGATGAAGGCGTATAGGTCTAGAGAGATATATAAGCATGAGTGATAGCCATATGAGACGAATATCTGGATTAAATGGGATTCAAATATTTAAACTAGAGATCACGACATCGATAATATCATAACGAAAATTGGTCTATCAAACATGCATATTCATTTGAATTTGGAGACACGTGTAATGTTATATAGTTTAATCAATATTAGTGATCCATAGATTCTTTAATTAGAGACAACGCATGGTTTATACGCAATTAATGTCTAAACGGGATTACACTATATGTTGCGTGTGTCAAACACATTATACGTGTTCGAGAAGTAATAAAACCCGCATGAAACACACATTAATTGGAGACAGCTAGCGAGGAAAGCATACATTGGATTTCAACATAAAGTGGTTTCAAATATTTGAAAATCTAAATTAAGATGGATCCAGCCTTATGAATCTAAGATCATGCCATCTATAAACCTTATTTATGTATAAAGGGTGTTGTGCTTTTAAAAGTATATATAAAAAATGATGTATATATATATTTGTATTCAAATACAAAATGGATC
>NC_041380.1:218938045-218972454 GCF_002162155.2 Triticum dicoccoides
AGATTCGAATTGAGTTGGTACGGTAAACGTGCACTCTTTCTCTGCAAAAATTTGAACGAAGCGGGGAAAGTCGCAGTAACCGCCTGAAACCAAAATATGCGAGATGAAAATTACTGCCTATCCCTGACACGCAAAGCCTATCAACTCAATTTCTATAGGTTTCCATAGGGGTAGGCTTGTAATTTCACTCGAACGTGACATAACCGCCTCCGCCTCTCACCTCCCCGGATTCATACACGATGGGCGCCAAAACACACTCCTCGGCCAAAATCGCCTCTAACCTCCCTCCCTGATTCATACACGGTGGTCGCCAAAACAAACTCTCATCGGCCGAAATCTCCGTCAGCAAATATTCGGTGTATGCGAGATTACCGTCCTATCCCCAACTGACTAATATTGCTGTGATGTAGGAAATTTTAAACGGGGGCTAAGTTTGTAAATTTCCTCGCATTTGAGACAAGCGCGCCCTGAAGACATGGTTCCCCCTTCCTCTCTCCCTCCATTTCCCCATTCATACTCCGTGGGCGCCAAAACACCCTCTCCACCGCAGTCTCCTCCGTCCGCCACCCCATCCACCGCCCTCCTCCTCCACCATGCCGGAGCTGATACCCCGACGCCATCGTCCATTACAAGAGATCGACCTCTCTCATCCACGGCTTCGGACCAGGATCCTTGCATCGCGTCCTCTCGCTTCATCCGCGCTGTCGTCCATCTTGTTGATGTCGCTCGTACGACCACCTCGTCCACCGTGCCGGGATATTTCCCTCGCCGCCACCGTCTGCCCTCCTAGATCTCTCATCCACAGCCATCGCTACCGCAACACCCTCAACACCTCAGCGGATGCTTACACGGTGCCACACAACGGGCGGTACTCTTTCGTATCTTCTCAAGTTATTTATCTCAGCAAGAAAATAGATCGCCACTGCTTTACTGTGATTTCTTGTCCATCACTTACAATCTTACTTGTTAGTTAAATCAAAACATTGGTTGCGAAGTTGGCTTTGTCCGGTTTGCACCTTCAGATCCGCCATGGCACGCGCACCACTATACTCGCGATGCTTATGGTTTCCCCTTTCATACTCCACATTAGCTTAAACGACAGTCGACTAAATTTCAAATTGGGGCCAGTCCATTTTTGGGTGTTCACCGGAGGGAAGGAAGGGGCTTGCCGGAGGGCTGCCCCATTATCTATCTTAGGGTTTCAGGTGGGGACAGTGGTTGTGGGGGGCTGTCGTTGGGCTATTTGGGGCCTCGCCGAAGGCAAAACTCGACACGGGTGGGTGTCAGAGTAATGGGCCATGGGTAGCCTAACCAGAGCCCCGGAACCTTTCAAGACATCGGGCCGGCTGCGCCCCTCAAGGCATCCAGATGAAGCGCCACCTTCTGGTGGCCAGCTGACTGAACGGCCGACTGCTAGAAGGCGGCCATGCTCAGGAAGGCGGTTCCAAGACAGGCCGACTCCTGGCAGGCGGCCTCAAGAGAGGCTGACTCCCAGCAGTCGGCCCATGGTGCCCTCAAAATTTGCACTCCCATTAAAGAAAACATGATAGGGTGAGGTGATGGTGTAGCTCATCCCCCTAAATCCGGGGGCGGGTGTGGCCACAGTGCCTCGTACCAGCGGAGATCTCCGCCCGGTGCGGCACTGTTGCCACTTCGCCCTTGACGTCACTCCGGACAGGCAAAGCCCTGCTCCCACGACCGCCTGTCGGTACAGCCCAAGGACGGCAGGCCCTACCAGTCAGCGGGAGCCCGAAAGACAGCGGGAGCCACAACAGTCAGACCTAAGGGAGGTCGACTCCTAGTAGCCGGCCCGATCCTTCCTTAGGGGCCCACGCACCATTAACCAGATAAGATGTAGAGTGGCTACAGTGATCTCCCACCAGGCGGCGGGACTGTAGCCACACCTCCCCGACCGAGCATGCATCATTAGCAACACAGCTACAGTAATTCGTAGCCGGCAGGACCCGCGAGCAGTGGAGGCGGCCTGTCGGCTCCGTACCAGACCAGCCGGCGGGCCCCAGCAGTCGGCGGAGAAGCCGGCGACCAGAGAGATTGACAGCCGGGCCCTACGCCCGACCAGATTACCATTGTACCCCTGGGGGGTAGGCATATATAAACCCCCCAGGGCACCCATGCAAAGGGTTCCCACCCTGTTAGGACTAGATTCATACCGAGGGGAGGAGAGAGCAAGCCCTGCCTTCTCCCACCTCTAGCATACATCTCGAGGAGCACCATTGTACTCACTTGCGCCTTAGTGATCATGCGGAGACCCCGCAGAGCAGGACTAGGGGTGTTATCTCCTAGGAGAGCCCTGAACCTGGGTAAAGTTCGCCGGCGTACGTGTCTACGCCTCATCCCGCTTTCGGGCACCGGCACCGGCGACGTTCTACTGGCTCCCACCATGATAAGCCATCCATTGGCATATGTCACACCCAACCCTCGACAGTGGGGGGGGGGTGGGTGGGGTTAGCTGGAGGGATGGCTATGGGCGGCGGAAGACGGGAGGTGGTGGGCGGTTCAGGCGAGGCCGAGGGCTAGCGGTTCGGCCGGCGACCCGTGCGCTAGTCTTTAGGGGTAGAATAAGAGGCGAGGAAGAAGAAGGGTTAGGAGACGTAGGATCTTCATCCAACCGCCCGAAATGGTCGACTGACCCAAATTGCGAAACTCAGGCGACTTGCATGTAGACATTCCCATATATTCAGTACCATTATCGTAGGTGCTTCGAGACATACGTGCAAGCAGTGCTCCTCAACCCATCAAGCTAAACAACATGCCACTCATAATTCCGAACTTAGTTGCTCAAATACGAATCTTATATGATGCTGACATGTACCAAAATAGAGAACGTTTAATTGGTCAGCTGATGTTCCTACTCTACTTTCCAAAAGCACATGCACCACATATCGAGGGACAATAGGGAGTTGCGTTCTTTATGCGCTCTGGTTCATCATGTGTGGCCAACCAACCTTTTATTATCCAAAATCTGCTTGCTCTTCTTTAGCATGCTCCTCTGATGTTCTTCTTTTGTAAGTACTCTCTCCGTACCTAAATATAAGTCTTTGCAGAGATTCCTTCATGGACTACATATGGAGGAAACTGGGTGAATCTACACTCTAAAATGTATCTATATACATCCGTATGTGATCCATAGTGGAATCTCTACAAAAATTTGTATTTAGGAACAAAGGGAGTATAATAGTTGTACAACATGTTCTTTGTAGTGAAGAGGAGCAGGGACATTTGCAGTGTACAGGTCTATTCAGTTGCTTGTCATGGACGCTTTCAACTCTTCATGTTGGTCTTCATGTCGATTGTCATGGACACTTTCAATTCTTCGTATTCGGTCGTATGTGTCGCCTTTGAGAGTTAGTCTGATAATAACAGTACTGCAACTTCAGTTGTAGAGAGCTGGTATCTAAAGCCTTTCTATTAGTACCGACAATACTAGCATATATATTCCAGCAAGTTCCACTTTCCTGATTTTACTCCTGATGCTTAGGGGTTTCCCGTTATATCTATAGTACAATCTGTGTAGGTGTTTTGTATCTTACTAGCAGCTATCCACCCTTTAAAGCTAAATAACACACCAATCATACGTCCTAAAGTTCTTCAAATACGAATGTGATATAATACTGACATTAGCTAACAGACACACATTTAATTGGTTAGCTAATGCTCCCACTTGAGTTTCCAAATGCATGTGGCCACATATAGGGAGACATCATGGAATGGCATTTCTTTGGGCACTCTGATTGATCATGGGTGGGAGACCAACATTGTATAGAAAGAAGGGGAATCTCAATAATATGCTTCCCCTTCTATTGTTTAACATGTTCCTCTTTAGTAAGTACAGTATGTTCCTTGTCAGGAAGGGGAGCAGGGACATCTACAGTCGACAACTCTATTGGGCCGGTTCTGGTACATGATTTCGCACCTCGAGTTGGTCTGCCATAATATACCGAAGGTGGTTGGAGCCGCGTGGTCTTTGATAGACTAGACCAACAGTAATAGCTGTGCGCCTTCAGATGAATAGAGCTGGCCTGTAGGTGATCAATAGGCTACATATTAGTAGCGACAAAACCCTGTATTTTCCAGCCAATTCTGCTTTCCCGATTTATTTATGGTGGTTATGGTGTACCCCTATTATCTACACTACAATCTGCCTAGTGGCTGTGCGCTCTTGTTATCATGGTTTGGCAATAAACTTTCTATACGGTATATTATGAACCTATCATGTGCCAACTATCCTTACATCTGGAGCTCCCAACAAGGAGCCTATTTTTTGTGTAGTTGTGCCATATTATATTAATCCACTCACCATATTACAGCACACATGGGCTCTCTCATCAGAATCCAGTGATAGCACACAAATGGTTTACAGGGAGCCCCTATTATATTACAATATCCTCTGCATTACAAAGATAATCTCACTACTATTTATGTTTTCATGCTTTTCAGATATTGTATGTAATCATAATGAATATAAGAATGCGCACATTAGAAGAATATTAAAGAACAATTCAATTGGTAACAAACTTGGCATCAAGGGATTGAGGTCCATTATGGATGCAATGAAACCCACATGCTCCCTGTCGGCGTCCTGGGAACGGGGGTCCCCAGACTTGCCTGCCTGCGGCCCACGGCGTGGCGGAGCCAGCAGGCCGTATGGCCCATCTTCACCAGCAAAGCATCCAAGACCCTTGCGAGGGTCCAAGCCTCGCGAGGCAGACGAGGCAAGACCTCCTCTGGAGTGGCCTAGCTAGGAAGGCTCACGAGGAGCGGAGATATCAAGGCGGGGCAAACCACACGAGGCCGTTGTGACGTGAGCCATGACGCACAACACCAGGCGGGCGCCAGGTGGGCGCCAGCGTGCGCAGCGTCCTTGTTTCCTCTTTGGTGCAAAGGAGGCCAGCACAGGCAAAGAGTACCAATAAATGAGGCAAAGGTTGCTATATTGGTGCAACGAGAACAAGACCAGGAGGACGGCAAGACGGAGGTCATCGTGGAGTCCAAGATGGCGTCACCACTAGAGCTTTTGGCAGGCGAAGACCACCTTTGTCAGGATAGCTTGTACTAGCTGTCCCCCTTCAAATTAGCCCGCCATTGTTGGCTCCCTTCCCGCTCGATATTTGGGAAGAGGACCAGGGCTTATTTAAGTAAAGCTAGCCACCATAGAAAGGGGGACATGGGACATAAGAGAGAATGACGAGAAGAGGACGGATCATTCAGACCATCCTTACACACACAAGCTCACCGAGCTCAAGAACACCTCAACCTCAGGAGGCTGTTCTTCCCTTGTGCTGTTCATCATCAGCCCTAGAGGCAATCCACCACCACCACACTGGAGTAGGGTATTATAGCACAACGGTGGCCCTAACTAGTATAAACCTTGTGTCCTTCTACATTGCAAGTTCATCGAGTTCGTCCGCGAGATCTTAGCGAGCTAGGGTGTAGATTGGTAGGAGGGAAAGACTTCGCGTGCACCCCAGTGTTCTAACCTTAAGGGTTTGCCAGAACCCCACATCCGACATTTGGCGCGCCAGGTAGGGGTGCGCCGTAGCCTCCCTTCCATCAGTTCTTCACTCCGTCGCTCCGTCGTCTCCATGGCGGACACTCGCCGTGCTCGAGCTGAGCGTCGGGCTGCCCTCACCGCCTGCGTCGCTCAGACGGCTCACATCGGCGGGCCACATCACCATTTTCCGCCCCCCCGCAAACGCTGCCACCGGCCCGGCGGGGAACGAGCAGCATGCATCCTCGCTGCATCCTTCGGTGCGGCAGGACGGCCGCACCGCCACTCCATCACTGACCCCTGCCAGTTCTTCATCTCACGCGCACCACGCTCCCATGGAGGCACGGGCCGCGCTCCTCATGGCGAACGAGCTCCTGCGCTACCGCCCCATCGACAACCTCTACGAGGAGTGTCTCGAATGCGTCGCCGAGCTCGTCCGCACCGCAGGGGGGCTCTCCGGCGCCGTCCCACTCTTGCCTCCCCCTCAACCAGCCACGGGCGACGGGGCTCATGGCGTGCCTCCACCACCTCAGCCCCAAGACGTCTTGCCACCAAGGTGCGCGGCTCCGCGGCGTGATCCAGCGCGCCCGGCGCCCGCGCGCAAAGAGAGAAGCTGCCATGAAATCCCGCGGCCGCGAGAAGCTGCACCTGCTCTCCCCGCACCACCTCGCCAAGACCGCGCACCGCCTATGGCGGTGCAGCGTGGACCTCGTCAAGACCAAGCTCCACCTCTGAAGCGGGCCCCGACTACCATGGCTGGCTATCGCGCCTTCACTCCCGAGCTGCGTAGCGTCGCCTGGCCGGGCAAGTTCAAGCCGGATCTGCCTCCTCGCTACGACGACACCGCAGACCCCGCGGAGTCCTGCAGCTCTATGAGCTGAGCATCGAAGCGGCCAACAGCAACGAAAAAGTCATGGTGAACTGGTTTCCCACGGCTCTCAAGGATGGAGCTTGCTCCTGGCTCCTAAACCTACAGCACGGCTAGATCTCCTCCTGGGACGAGATGCGCGACAGCTTCGTAGCCAACTTCCAGGGCACTCACGACCGCCCTCCGGCCGCGGGTGATCTACGCTGCATCAGGCAGCAGCCAGGTGAGACCCTCCAGAACTACATTCAGCGCTTCAACAACACCCGCCTCAAGATCCCAAAGGTCACGGACGAGGCCATCATCTCCGCGTTTTCCGACGGCGTCTGCGACGTCAAGATGAAGGAAGAGCTCGCCATCCACGAGGAGCTCAGCACATCTCAGGAGCTTTTCAACCTGGCAACCAAGTGCGCAAGAGCTGATGAGGGGCGTCTCTCTCTCCTTAAGCTCCCAGCCGTGGGCGCGAAGGAGAAGAAGGCCAAGGCCAAGGACGTGAAGCGCAAGGAGGTAGCTGTGCTCGCAGCGGATCCCGACATCAAGTGAGGCAGAGATCAGCCGGAGTCATCCAAGAATGGCCAACCATTCTACGCCTTCCACAACCTGAACACCCACAACACCAGCGACTGTCAGGAGCTCAAAGACATATGAGAAGGATGCTACGGTCGACGCCCTGAGCGCAACGACCGGGGCTACGGCCGCGGAGGAGGACGTGGAGGCGGACGCTGGGACGACCGTGGCCCGCGCCAGGAGTGGCGCGACCGGCCTCGTGAGGACCACTGGCAGGACCAACCTCGCGAGGGCGCCTGGAGGGACCCGCCTCGTGAGGATCGCCCCCAAGGCAACGCCGGTCTTCCCCCGCTGCCGCCACCAAGAAGGAACGACGACCACCACCAGGACGAGGGGGTTGTGGGCTTCCAGGAGCCGCATGCAGTCGCCTGCATCTTGGGCGGCGCCCAGGCCCCAGCCTCTCAACATCTTCAAACAGTTCGCTCGCGAGGTGAACGTGGCGCTCCCCAAACTCGAGGCCACGCGCCCGCTCAGGTGGTCCCAATGCGCCATCACTTTCAGCTCGGTGGATCAGCTCAAGTGCGTAGCCACCGCTGGCACCCTTCCTATGCTATGTTCCCCAGTCATCAGCAACGTCCAGGTCACCAAGACCCTTATCGACGGCGGCGCAGGGCTCAATGTCCTGTCCGCCGACACATTCGACAACCTCCAAGTGTCGTATGAGCAGCTCCAGCCCACCAAGCCTTTCTCAGGAGTGACCGACGGCTCCACCACACCGATAGGGCAGGTCCACCTACCTGTCAACTCCGGGGAGCGCAAGAACTACCTCACCGAGCTCATCGACTTCGACGTCGCGCACATCCGCCTGCCATACAATGCCATCCTCGGGTATCCAGTCCTGGCCAAGTTCATGGCAGTCACTCATCACGGCTACAACGTTCTCAAGATGCCAGGAAGCGAGGGAATCATCACGGTCCCGTGTGAAGAGAGGGACGCGGTGTGCTCCCTCGAGCGCGCCTTTCAAACCGGAGGAATTGACGACCCTGACAGCAGCAATGAAGGCCCTCTGGAGGCCGTCCCGAAGAAGAAGTAGCTGCACCGTGCAGGACCTCAGGAGGATGGCGTCGCGGCAGGAGCCACGTCAGGACCAGCGCCCGCTCCAGGGGCGCCTCCCTCCATCGCATAGGAAGGCGCACCCGGCGCACTCATCAGGAAGGGCTCGGGGGCTCTCTTTTGGAGGGCCTCAGACCTTGCCAACCTCATGAGGGAGCCGCCTGGGCACCACTTGGAGGCGTGCTTCGCGGCACGTGACCCTCGGGAGAGCACAGGGCAAGGAGTGCCCACCACTCAGGAGTTCATCAACAAGATCACCTAGGAACTGCAAGAAGCAAGAGCCATGTGCGGCGACAGCCGCCCACGGGGCGTAGCTCCGCATCCTAGCGAGGGTGCTGGGCTGCGCGTCTGCATCGACGTCCCATGGCTTAATAGGGCCGCGTCTCAGGAGCGTTTCTGGCCTTCGCGTGTGGGCCACTACGAGGGCCCGCCACACAGCTACGTTCGTATGCCCTTTGGCTTGCCGAGCGCGGCGTCGGCCTATGAACGCAGCATACGACATGTCCTGGCAGCTCAGGAAGCCAAGCGCCCCACCATTCTGGAGGAGATGGAGACGGTCTTCGGGGAACCTCCCAAGCCCCCAGAGCCTCCCGAGGCTCAGGGTTCTGGCGGCTCATGAGGAGTCATTTCTTCAACGCACGCCTTCAGCTGCACCAACTCTACTTCGTCTATAGAACCAGGTGACATATTCCAAGCTCGTTTAGCTGGGAGCACCCCTCGGGCTGCATTATTTCCAGGCCGCGTGGGTCTATCCCTGCGGCATGTATCCCTTTTGCTTATGTCTTTAGCTTACCTTGTTGGGGGCACCCCTCGGGCTGCATCATCCCCAAGCCGCTCGGGCCGGACCTGGTGGCACGCACCTTCCTGCATTTATCCAGGTTGATCTGCTCTCCATGCTTAACCTACCATCTGCTATCACCTGCTCGATCATCGCCTCCCCCGGGGCCTCCATGTAGGCACGACGCTGGTGCATGGGTCCGTCCCTGCAACACCGACAAATCTGAACGGTCGAGCTCTGGCTCGCGGCACACCCCGCACACGTCACCTCACCAGGCCCTCAGTGCCTTCACCTCATCCAGAGGAACCAGCGGCAGGCTGACAGCTATAATGGCAAACCGTCTTTCTTCTTGTGCCTGTTCACAGGGGTCCTGCGGGAAGGATAGCAGGTGGCACCGCGAGTCTCCTTTTCTCTCGTGCAATTCGCTTGCGTGTTAAAAGGGGGCTCCTCAGCATCGCGACTCAGGAGCTCTTACTGGCTCTCCAGCCCTCACCCCTGGCCTTGGCCACGGCATCGCGACCTGGCATACCAGCGGCGGCTGAGCTCGCTCGAGGGCCGGGACCTGAGGATGTAGAGCACTAAGGAGAGCATGAGGGGAGGGAAACTCGTATGGGCCGGCATGGCTATGCTGCGCAAGTAGGCGCGTAGCCCTAGCGCAACGTCAGGAGTCGCCACGGGATCAACAAGATAAGTCCCGTTCTTAGATCGGCTAAATAATTGGGCCTAATGGTCACTCATGCCTTGTCGCAACCCTGCTGCGGCCACGTCAACTCCCTTTCTCGCCTTACCATGGCTGCTTGAGCGCTAAGGGGGACCTCCCGAGCATCGCGCCTCAGGGGCTCTCACTGTACCTCAGGTCGCACACCTCCTGGCCTTGACCACGACACGCGACCTGGCATACCAACGATGGTTGTAGCCTGCCTGGGGACCGGGACCTATCAGCATAGAGCAACAAGCTATCGCGAGGAAAGAAAGGGGGGACCGAGCCTTAACGGGACATGCATTCACCAAATTCTCATGACAAGGAAGATAAGCACAAAAGACATTACAAACCCTTACATGCCCCCACGGGGTAATTCATGATTCTTCGCAGGAAACAAAAGCCGATAGTAAGGGGAATCCTATCTACATCCTTCCGTGGTAGACACCATCATCAACAGTGGGCCACGGGAGGCCGGCGCCAACCCCATCCAGATCACCGGTGGCGACGGCCGGACGCCGCAGCTCTGCTCCGAGCGCGGCGAGAGCTCGGGGGCATGTAGCTGTCGTCGCTCGTCTCCTGATTCTCATAGAGCTCAGGAGAGCTGCTATACTCCCAAGGGTTGCTGCTGCTGGAGTGGTCGCGAGCAGGGCGCGCATCAGCCTAGTGCTCCTCTCTGGAGCAGCACTCCAGGCGGCGGCCCTCAGCATCAAAGACCTTGAAGAAGAGCGTGGAGACGCTGTCGTACTCAAAGTGGATCGCGAGGGCGCCCCTCGCAAGGCAGACCCGCGCGATCTCGCCCCAGCCGCGGGTCATGAAGATCTTGCCGGTGGGGACCGCTTCGATCTTTGCTCCGGTCGCCAGAGCGCTGTAGTCGCGTGCTGCAGCCAGAGCTCGAGAGGCCCCCTCGGCAGCATCACGTCGGAGAAGAACCGCAGAAGCGGATCCAGGAGCTTGGAAGCATCAGCGCCCACAGCACCAACTCGCTCGAGGAGTCCGCGGCGTGAACTCCAGGGGTGACGGCGCGCGTCGCCGTAGCGCGGTGACCCTGGATGCGGCATGGGCGGCGCTGCTCGTCACTCCGTCCTCCCGATCCCTCGTCTTGGGCGTACAAGGGCAGCGGGTACCCCGGAGGAGGCCGCTCGCACCAAGGCCTCATCACCACCTGCATCGCCGGTTCATCATGATGATGGATCGACCTCTTCTTCGGCGGAAGAGGCCATGGATCATCACGGGGATCCTTTCCTTTCTCTGCAGTGGAAAACTTTCTGATGGGTTCCATTGTTGTCAACAGTGGAGCAAGGAGGAAGAAGCAAGCAAGCGAGGAAGAGGGACTTATCACGTTGAGCAGTTGCCGAGGCAACATGGGGAAGCGGAGACGCCCATGTCCAACCATCCACCACGCGACAACCGAGGCCGCAGGCTTTTGGGGCCCGCGGTGCTCCGAACTTGGCCTTGGCTTCGCCGCGAAGCCAAGCCCGAGCGCACCTTGGGCCCGGGGGCTACTGTCGGCGTCCTGAGAACAAGGGTCCCCAAACTTGCCTGCCTGCGGCCCGCGGCGTGGCTGAGCCAGCAGGCTGTACGGCCCATCTTCACCAGCAAAGCATCCAAGACCCTCGCGAGGGTCCAAGCCTCGCGAGGCGGACGAGGCAAGACCTCCTCTGGAGTGGCCTAGCTAGGCAGGCTCACGAGGAGCGGGAATATCAAGGCGGGGCAAACCTCACGAGGCCCTCGTGACGTGAGCCATGACGCACGACGCCAGGCGGGCGCCAGCGCGCGCAGTGTCCTTGTTTCCTCTTTGGTGCAAAGGAGGACAGTGCAGGCGAAGAGTACTGAGGTATCAGGCAAAGGTTGCTATATTGGTGCAACGAGACCAAGACCAGGAGGACGGCACGACGGAGGTCATTATGGAGCCCAAGACGGCGTCACCACCAGAGCTTTTTGCAGGTGAAGACCACCTTTGTCAGGATAGCTTGTACTAGTTGTCCCCCTTCAAATTAGCCTGCCATTGTTCGCTCCCTTCCCGCTCAATATTTGGGAAGAGGACCAAGTCTTATATAAGTAGAGCTAGCCATCATAGAAAGGGGGACGCAGGACACAAGAGAGAACGACGAGAAGAGGATGGATCATTCAGACCATCCTCACACACACAAGCTCACCGAGCTCAAGAACACCTCAACCTCGGGAGGTTGTTCCTCCCTTGTACTGTGCATCTTCAGCCCTAGAGGCAATCCACCATCCCAACACTGGAGTAGGGTATTACACCACAATGGTGGCCCAAACCAGTATAAACCTTGTGTCCTTCTGTGTTGCAAGTTCGTCGAGTTCGTCCGCGAGATCTTAGCGAGTTAGGGCATAGATTGGTAGGAGGGAAAGACTTCGCGTGCACCCCAGTGTTCGAACCTTAAGGGTTTGCCGGAACCCCACATCCGACACTCCTGACCTATAGATTCATATTCAGAATATGATCCTAATGACTATCCTGAGCGCAAGGAGTCAAAGGCAGATGGCCTATCCTGTTCACCCAATAAGGTGCCTATTCTAATTTGGCAAGGTTTTATTGGCTGCTCATATCTTGCATAAGGTGTCTTGCATTTCTTTTGCTTCGTTGCACCTCCATCTGCTAAGTTTACTCATGATATTCTTTAAGATGCCATGCCCATCCATTATCAATACATATTCCATTTGTCGTCATACCATGTTTTTCCATTCAAATGTTGTTCTTGTGTTTCAGACATCCAAAAGGAAGAGGGTGATTGCAGAAGCTGAAGGGGTACAAGAAAAGTCCTTGAAAAAGGTGGTGCTACCGAAGAAATCACATAGCACCCCACGTATATTGGCGATAGAACCAGCGTTGCAAAACCTAGGATATCACAACTATGCTGGTCGCTGCTTTGCTCTTATGAGTACCTATTGTCCTATTGCTGTCCTTACATTCATACCTGGTGGATTATGTGATATCATTATTCATATAGCTTGCTTATCCACTGTTCACACCAAATTATCAGGTCTATATTAATGCTTACATTAATGTAGAATAAACCCAATGCTTATGAAGAAATTTAGTTCTCTATTGTTCTTGTAAGTATATGCTATCCTTCATCACTGTACTTATATTGTCAACTAGTTTATCATGTACACTTTGCAGCTTATTTTCATTTCCCTCCATTTTGTACACATCGGATCTACATTTACTCTTGCCAAAATATTGAATAAAACCAGTGTTACTGAAGAAGTTTAGCTCTACATTGCTCTTGTCAGTGCCTTTTGCCTGTATGATGTATTTACATTTGTACTATGCATCTTAGGTTAAATAATCGCCATTTGTTCCTATATTTTCACATCTATATTTACTCTTAACAAAATGAAGAATAAAGAAATGCTCTCGAAGAAGAGTGTGCAGTAAACCTCTTGAATTGCCCCCATCAATATGGACAAGGGCTTTATAGAGCCGGTCTTCACTGCTAATGTAAGTTTGTCCTCCTCGAGCCTTCAAACTTTGTTGTGTATATTTGGATATCTATGAGTGCAAATGCTGTTTATTTCTGTCGTCTGCATCAAATTTCTTGTTCAAAGTTTATAAGGAAGAAGTACATAAACATAAGTTTGTCCTTCTCAATTTCAGTCTTTAGTTGTACAACCTAGTTCCTTATTCATACCATGTAATTTAAACTAAACATAGCAAGTTATCTTCTTTAGCACTATGTGTATGCTTGTGTTCTTGATCTGTAATCTAGTGGTGTGGTCAAATTACCGACTCTAGCACAGTGTCATATCCTGCTATGTCTCAACTATGAACAATGCCATATTATATTAATGTTATTTAAATCGTGTCTCTTTATTTACCAATCTGAAATGGTATAAATTGATAGTACACTAACCATTCATGCTTATACGTTGTTTAGAACTACATGTATGCTTGTGTTCTTGATCTGTAATCCAGTGGTATGGTGAAGCTGGCCGCTCCTGTACAATGCCATGTCCTGCTGTCTTAACTATGAACCATGCCTATTATGTTAATGCTATTTAAACCGTGTCTCTTTATTTCTGACAAAGAAATGAGATGAATTGACAATGTTGATGCTTATATGTGCAAAACCTGTTTTCTACCTACTTGTTTCTCTTTTAGGGTGACAGCACTGATGCTAGGAAGAACTGCCACAATGATAGTGATACGAACCCATTGTTTGTCCCTCTAACATATATTCCAGAGAAGAAGGCAACACATCTTGAGGGTAGGGATACAACCACAAAGTCATGTCTTGATGTAGTGTCGAACTTACTCAGTGACACAAGCTCGATGAAGTCGCCGCCTGAATCTGTTCAACTTCTTTAGTTTGAAATTCAAGCAGAAAGACATGCTTCTGCTCAAATCCGACTGGAAGTCCAATCTCTATGTAAGATTAACCATACGTACATGACGTCTATTGATGATATGTATCTTAAGTTGGTGGATATAAGCGTCAAACAAGCACAGTCTCATTAGGTTGCTAAGCTGCTTGCGATGCAGCTCCTGGGTCAGGCTAACCTTTCTTGAACTGTGTTTTAGTGCTGTCGGTTCTGTCTATTATTTTGTCGGAATGTTTACTTCCACTGCTGGTGACCTGCCTAGTTTATGGAATCTGCTGTCTGGTTGCCCTTTATTATCACTGGCGGCGAACTTTGATGCTCAGGGGATGTATATGCTGTAACTTCTTTGTTGTATAGTCTAGGTTTATTCTTCGTCAAGATGCTGTAATTTATTTGTTGTTAATGTTGTCGTCGCTGTCGTAATCTTCGATCGGTGTGCAATGAGCCAATAGGTTAGGTCTATAGAAACATAATTTCGATACTAAAACTGGCCGGTTACCAATCGCTAGTACGGGCTGAACCGTGGGCCTATAATCATCTTGGGCCATTAGTTAGGTCAAGTCTTGATCTGGCCCACTATTAGTTATGGGCCTTTAAAAGGCCGAGTAAACCGCTTGCCTTAATTGGGCCGGAAAATTAATTAGGCTTTTAACAGGTTGATAACTAGATTGAGCCTTAATTGTGGCGAATAAATCACGGGCTGATAGCGTGCTATAATATATATCAGCCCATTCATGTGATGGGCCATTAACATGCTGAAATGTTTTTGGGCCTTGGCTGACCCAATTACATGACGAACGAGAAGCAATCCAGATCTAAAATGGGCCAAAATTAGGCCCAACACTCTCAAGGGCCTTTAACGGCCGATAGGCAGTTTGGGCTAGAATGTATCCATGAAGACTATGAGACGTTAAGAGGCCGAAAGTAACTACGGACCAGAATTAGGCCCAGGTGCAACTTCGTCCTTTAAATGGCCGAAAGTGAAACCGGGCAAAAAGAGGCCCATATTGTAACGCCCCGAGACCATCGCGCCAGGTGTCCTCTAGTATTCGTTGTTGTTGCCATGTCATTTGCTTGCGTGTCTCATCTTGCCATGTCATGATGTGCATTGTATCATCATGTTTTCAAAACTTGCATCAGTCCCGGTCTCCTCATTCTTTTCGTTGTCCGTTCTGAGCCCAGACACACTTGCACATGCCCGCGGCACGTCCGAAATGTTATTTTATAACAGGCCAGAAAATGTTCTCGGAATGGAATGAGAGTTGCCGTGTGGTCTTATTATAGTGTAGATAGACCGCCTGTCAAATTTCATCACATTCGGAGTCTGTTTGACATCCCAACAGATAAGTATAGCGGCATTATAGCCGATCATACATCGGACGTTTCCGGTCTCCAAAAACAGCTGTCGGACTTGTGTCTCTTCTCTCCTCTCAGCCCGAGGCCTTCTGCACAACCCACAAGTTCCAACCGACCCCTCGCGTGCCACCTCCTCGTCCCCGCGTAGTTCGGGGACTCCAAGCACCCTCGGTCCTGCCGTCCAGGAGGACGTTGACCCACGTCGCCGCACGATGCTACTCCCGCGCCACTCGACCTCCGCCTCTTCTGCTTGCATCTCGCCAGAGCAGGCCCTACCGCGTCACCCGCCGGCGACCCCAACACCCCACAGGAGGTCCCGTCCTAGACGCCCGAACAAGTTCGCCGGCGTTCTCGGTCGTCCTCGCGCCGTCGCTCTGCTCCGAGCGTAGTCCCCGCAGCCGCCACTGCCCGTCCATGGACGTCACCCAGCAACTCCCTCGCAGCCGCCCGGACCTGGCGTCTCGCTGGAGAACGTCGTCCTCGACCGGATCCCCATCGCCTGGCGCCGCCAAGTCCCGCTCCTGCCTCTTATCAAGAGGAGGAGGCTGCAGTCGCACAGTCGCGTTGACCACTCCTCTGCTTCCGCTCGTCCCCGCGCGGCCCAGTCCACCCCGGCCTACCTCTCCACTGCATGGGCTTGGCCCATGGTGAGGCCACCCCGCCGACACCCCTATGTTTTTTCATGCTGTTGGGCCAGCAGATTCGGCCCAGTGTAGTATTTTTTTAGATCTGTGAATTTAGCATTATCGAGTGAACGTCTGTTTTTCAGAAAAGTCCTTCGTCATCATGCATTTAATATCTCACCAACCGTGTATCCAAATTGAACAATCTTAATATGTAAAATGCTTAGAATCTTGTCTATTTTCATAATATCCAACTTTCTTGCATGTTTAAATGTTTAAAATGCTATTTGTTTAAATTTGCTTAAATAACTTGCTAAAATGATTTTTTTTCATAACGAAATAACCGTAGCTCCAAACTTAATAAACTTTATATGTAAATGGGGTAGAATAATGCCTAGTTTAACTTGGTGACATTACTTTTCATGTTTAATAACTCTAAAATATGGTTTAGGGCAGAACAGTAGCTAATTGCTAAATGCATATGGGGATTTACCGGAATTGTTGTTCGTTGTTTCCGGCCTCATTTAAACTTGCCTAGATAGGTAGTTTTATTATGCTTCACCCCTTGCCATGTTTAATTACATTTAATATTGTTGGGTACATAAACGAGAGAGAACTAAATAATTGATGTGGTGTTTCGTCAATATGCAGCTGAGTTGCATATTGAGCTCCACTTAATTTGTAGTATTATTTGTTGCACTTTGCCATGCCAATCATATTTAAACCGGACGTGCATCATACTTGGTTGTGCATCATGCCATGTTTATGTGATGGTTGTTTACTATGTTGCTTGCTTCTTTCCGGGTTGCTTCTCTCGTTAGCTTCGGTTTCGATCCGGAGTTGTGAGGATCCGTTCGACTACGTCTGGTTGTCTCCTTCATGGGCTCGTTCTTCTTCCTTGCTGGATCTCAGGCAAGATGACCATACCCCCGAAATCACTTCTATCTTTGCTTGCTAGTTGTTTGCTCTATCATTATGTCGCGCTACCTACCACTTGTTATTTCATGCCTCCCATATTGCCATGACAAGCTTCTAACTCACCTTCCTAGCAAACCGTTGTTTGGCTAAGTTACTGCTTTTCCTCAGCCCCTCTTATAGCGTTGCTAGTTGCAGGTGAAGCTGAAGTTCTCTCCATGTTGGAACATGGATATGTTGGGATATCACAATATATCTTATTTAATTAATGCATCTATATACTTGGTAAAGGGTGGAAGGCTCGGCCTTATGCCTGGTGTTTTGTTCCACTCTTCCCGCCCTAGTTTCCGTCATGCCGGTGTTATGTTCCTTGATTTTGCGTTCCTTACGCGGTTGGTTGTTATGGGAACCCCTTGATAGTTCGCTTTGAATAAAACTCCTCCAGCAAGGCCCAACCTTGGTTTTACATTTGCCTAACAACCTATACCTTTCCCTTGGGTCGGCCAACCCGAGGGTCATCTTTATTGTAACCCCCGGGCCAGTGCTTCTCTAAGTGTTGGTCCAAACTGGGAGATGTCCGGCGCCCCCTGGGCAACCAGGGTCTATGCCAAACCGACGTCTTGCCCATCCGGTGTGCCCTGAGAACGAGATATGTGCAGCTCCTATCGGGATTTGTCGGCACATTCGGGCGGTCTTGCTGGTCTTGTTTTACCATTGTCCAAATGTCTTGTAACCGGGATTCCGAGACTGACCGGGTCTTTCCGGGAGAAGGAATATCCTTCGTTGATCGTGAGAGCTTGAGATGGGCTAAGTTGGGACACCCCTGTAGGGTATAAACTTTCGAGAGCCATGCCCGCGGTTATGTGGCAGATGGGAATTTGTTAATGTCTGGTTGTAGAGAACTTGACACTTGACTTAATTAAAAATGCATCAACCGTGTGTGTAGCCGTGATGGTCTCTTTTCGACGGAGTCTGGGAAGTGAACACAGTTCTTGTGTTATGGTTGCGCGTCAGTACTTTCAGGATCACTTCTTGGTCACTTCTAGCTTCCCGACCATTGCGTTGCTTCTCTTCTCGCTCTTATTTGCGTATGTTAGACACCATATTTTTCTTAGCGTTTGCTACAACTCCACCTCATTACCCTATCCTACCCATAAGCTTAAATAGTCTTGATCTCGCGGGTGTGAGATTGTTGAGTCCTCGTGACTCACGGATACTTCCAAACAGTTGCAGGTGCCGATGATACCAGTGCAGGTGACGCAACCGAGCTCAAGTGGGAGCTCGATGAAGATCTTGGTCGTTGTTTTGTGTCTTTTCTGGTTGATTAGTAGTGGTGCCCAGTTGGGACGATCGGGGATCTAGCATTTGGAGTTGTCTTCTTTTATTTTGGTTCCGTAGTCAGACCTTGATTGTACTCTGGATGATGTATGTTTAACTTGTTATTTGTGTGAAGTGGCGATTGTAAGCCAACTCTTTATCCCTTTCTTATTCAGTACATGCGATTGTGTGAAGATTACCCCACTTGCGACTAAACCACCATGCGGTTATGCCTCTAAGTCCTGCCTCGACACGTGGGAAATATAGCCGCATCATGGGTGTTACACATATGTAGACAAGGCCGCTGACAGGCCAAAACTAATATCGGGCCAAACTGTTAAACGAGATATTAAGAGGCCAAAGTGCAAATCAGGCCCCCAATGGGCCCGATGGCACAGTAGCTGTTAAAGGGCCGTAATTTTTCCCAAGAAATGGAAGTCAGTTAACGAGCCGGATCAGGTATGGGCCGTAATTTGGCCCAAACTATTGCAGGCTATTAATGGGCCGGATCTGATATGGGCCATAAACTGGCCCAAAATATTGCAGTCATTTAACGGCCTGTATCTGATGTGGGCCATAATTTGGTCCAGAAATGTTAGGTTGTTAACGGGCCAGCCCATTAGATCTGACGAAATCTTGTGGGCCGGTTCCTGGGCCGGCTTTTAAACCTATATGGGCCTCTATTGGGCCGTCCGACGTGTCAATCTTTCATTGGTGATTCTTGTCCAATGGACGGTTGACATCTGGACCAACGCTGAGGTGACACGTGGATCATCAGCGAATGAGAATTTTACATGTGGAAAATCACCATTGGTCTGGGCTGTTAACGGGTTATCGGATCCAAACTGGCACCCGATAGCTTAACAGTGACCCGTTATGGTGGATGCCACGTGTCGGTTACCCTTGACGAAAGCACTTCCATGACGCGGCATTTATTGTCATGGAAGTGGACACTTCCGTGATGATAATTTTGGTAATGTCATGGAACACTTCGCCGATAGCACATGTATGACTATCTTGATTCTGTCATAAAATCATCATGGATGTACATGCATGACAGAAAACGTGACCTGCTATGACAAACACGTATCATCATGGTAGTGTATTTTTTGTAGTGATACTAGACTTTTATTCTTCAAAATCACGAAATAACTAAGGATCAAACTAAAATAGGTAAAGATAATAAAAGTGATGGTGATACGATACCGGAGCACCTCCCCCCAGCTTGGCACAAGCCTAGGGTGGTGCCCATACCCGTGTACTCAAGTTTCATTCTTTGGAGATGATGGTGATGATGAAGTGGTGAGATTTTCCTTTGTCTTCCATGGCACGGGTTCCCGTCGTAAAAGGATGAACGAGTCTCTGGGTTCCTAAAACTTGCAGCTAAACTCATATCTTTAAACTTTGCTTCATACTCAAAATTTGATTTTGGAGATCATAGACTTGGGCATGGAGATAGTCAATTCTATCATTGAGCTTGAAGATGGCGCATATCCAATCTCCTTGATGTCCACCTTGAGTGGTTGGCACTAAGTCCACGTTCTAACATGCCTTGGCACTTGAAGATCTCCTGCTCCACTACTTCGAGCCTGGACTCCATGCTTCCGGTCTTCTTAGGCCCTTGAACGTCCCGGATGTGAAGCACCCCCTTATGCATCTCAATGGCTTAAGGGTGTTTCAGCACCTCTGGTAAGTAGGGGTTGATGACCTTCTTATAGAACTTGTCTTAGGACGAACTTGGTGGAGCCATGGTGATCTAGAGCTGTCAGAAAAACAGCGTGAAACAAGAACAGAGGAGAATCTTGTGATAGGTGGCCAAAACATCCGTGAGTAAATATAAAGAATTTTTATCTTGCGAAAAAAATATTCCAGAAGAAAACATAGTCGGGTAGGCACACCAGGGGCCCACAAGGCACCAGGGCATGCCAGGGGGTGGGCGCGCCCTACTGCCTTGTGGGAAGCTGGTGGGTCCCCTCGGCTATTTATTATTTTGGTAACTTTTCTAATATTACAAAATGGACAGAAATTATGTTTGTGGAATTTTTGGAGTCGGTTAACTTATCATATCACATACCTACTCTTTCAAGGGTTATGGAGTGTTCCGGAAGGTCTCTCTTATGTGTTCCTCCAGTGTCATAGTCTGAACAATATTAGTTTCAATATTAATAGGTGTACCTTAGACATAATGCTTAATTATTTGTCTATTAAACACTCTCAGATTAGTTCCCCTCAGCATTATTGATCTTGATAGCTAGGGAGCGATAAACTTCTTCGATGATATACAATCCTTCCCATTTAGAGATAATTTTTCCTGCAAAGAATCTAAAACAGGAGTTGTACAACAGAACATACTCACCTACTTTGAATTCCCGTTTCTGAATTCTTTTATCATGCCATCTTTTAGCTTGGGTTATCCACTCATTTAACGAGCTAATATCAAATAACCTCTTTTAACCAGCTAGTTTGAAATCATAGTTAATTTCTTTAATTGCTCAATATGCTTTGTGTTCTAACTCAATAGGTAAATGACATGCTTTTCCATAAACCATTTTATATGGAGATATACCCATAGGATTCTTATAAGCAGTTCTATAAGCCCATAATGCATCATCAAATTTCTTAGACCAATTCTTTCTAGATCTATTAATGGTCTTTTGCAAGATTAATTTGATTTCTCTATTGCTCAATTCAAATTGACCACTAGACTCAGGATGATAAGGAGATACAATTCTATGGTTGACATCATATTTAGCAAGATGTTTAGGGAAATCACCATGAATAAAATGTGAACCACCAGAAGGAAATATGCCTTAGAGGCAATAATAAAGTTGTTATTTTTATTTCATTATATCATGATAAATGTTAATTATTCATGCTAGAATTTTATTAACCGGAAACTTGATACATGTGTGGATACATAGACAAAACACAGTGTCCCTAGTAAGCCTCGACTAGACTAGCTCGTTGATCAAAGATGGTTAAGTTTCCTAGCCATATACATGTGTTGTCATTTGATTAACGGGATCAAATCATTAGGAGAATGATGTTATGGACAAGACCCATCCGTTAGCTTAACATAATGACCATTAAGTTTTATTGCTATCGCTTTCTTCATGTCAAATACATATTCCTTCGACTATGAGATTATGCAACTCCCGAATATCGGAGGAGTGCCTTGTGTGCTATCAAACGTCACAACGTAACATGGTGATTATAAACATGCTCTACAGGTATCTCCGAAGGTGTTTGTTGGGTTGGCATAGATCAAGATTAGGATTTGTCACTCAGAGTATTGGAGAGGTATCTCTGGGCCCTCTCGGTAATGCACATCATGATAAGACTTGCAAGCAATGTGAAAAATGAGTTAGTTGCGGGATGATGCATTACAATGAGAAAAGAGACTTGCCGGTAACGAGGTTGAACTAGGTATGAAGATACCAACGATCAAATATCGGGCAAGTAACATACAGATGACAAAGAGAATAACGTATGTTGTCATTACCGTACGACCGATAAAGATCTTCATAGAATATGTGGGAACCAATATGAGCATCCAAGTTCCGATGTTGGTTATTGACCGGAGAGGTGTATCGGTCATGTTTACATAGTTCTTGAAACCGTAGGGTCCACACGCTTAATGTTCGATGACGATTCTGTATTATATGAGTTATGTGATTTGGTGACCGAATGTTGTCCGGAGTCCCGGATGAGATCACGGACATGACGGGGAGTCTCAAAATTGTCGAGAGGTAAAGATTCATATATTGGACGATGATATTCGGACCCCGGAAGTGTTCCGGTGGTACCGGGTGCATATCGGGTCACCGGAAGGGGTTCCGGGCACCCCCGACAACTACATGGGCCTTAATGGGCCAAGAGGGGGACATACCAGCCCCTAAGGGGCTGGTGCGCCCCTGCCATATGGGCTGGCCAAATTGGAGTAGAAAGGGGGAAGGAGGAAAGGAAAAAGGGAATATGATTCCCCCTTCCCCCTCTTCCCTTCCTACTCTGAATAGGAATAGGAAAGGGGGGAGGCCGAATTCGGAGGCGCCCAAGTAGGACTCCTCCTACTTGGGGCGCCCCCCTGGCTGCCTCTCCTCCCCTCCAACCTATATATATGAAGAGGGCATCGCTAGAACATAGACCAACAATTGTTAGCCATGTGCGGTGTAATGCCCAAGATGCGGCTATATCTCCCACGTGTCGACGCACGACTTAGAGGCATGACCGCATGTTGGTTTTGTCGCAAGAAGGGTCATCTTCACACAATCCCATGTAATGAACAAGGAAGGGATAAATAGTTGGCTTACAATCGCCACGTCACACAAATATAAAATAAATCAAACATCATCCAGAGTACACACATAGTCTGACTACGGACAAATCCAAATGAAAAGAAGACAACCCCAAATGCTAGATCCTGATCGTCCCAATTGGGCACCACTACCGATCATCAGGAAACGAAACATAGTAACGACCAAGGTCCTCGTCGAACTCCCACTTGAGTTCGGTAGCATCACCTGCACTGTGTGGTAGTATCTGTGAGTCACGAGGACTCAACAATTTCCAAACCCGCGAGATCAAGACTATTTAAGCTTATGGGTAGGATGTGGTTATGAGGTGGAGTTGCAACAAGCACTAAGCAAATATGGTGGCTAACATACGGGTACAAGAGTAAGATGAGAAACTACGCAACGTTCGTAAACTAGGAGTGATCAAGAAGTGATCCTGAACTACTTATGTTCAAACATAACCCCACAGTGTTCACTTCCGGAACATCATCGGAAAGAGACCATCACATTTACACACACGGTTGTTGTCTTTTAATTAAGCCAAGTGTCAAGTTCTCTACAACCGGATATTAACAAATTCCCATCTGTAGGGGTGTCCCAACTTAGCCCATGACAAGCTCACGATCTGCCGAGACAATCCTCCATCGCGGGACCCTCCGATCAGACTCGGAATCCCGATGCACAAGACATTTTGACAATGGTAAAACAAGTCTAGCAAGACCTCCCGACGTGCCGACACCCTGATAGTAGCCACGTGTATCTCGTCTCAGGCCATGTTCGGATGAGCAGTCCGTACAACAAAAACCAGTCCTCAAGTTTCCCCGTGGCGGCGCTGCAAGGGGCTCTAGTTTGGACCAACACTCATGAGGAGCACTGGCCCGGGTTGTTGATTAAGAATCCTCAGGTTAATTACTCCCAATATAAATTTTATTTGTTATTAGGAAAATGGTATAACCAATGTTGGGCCTTGCTGGAAGAGTTTTATTCAAAGCGAACTGTGAAGAGGGGCCCAGAAACCCTCACCATGTTAGGGATGCAAAATCAAGGAACATAACACCGATATGACGGAAACTAAGGCGGCAAGAGTGTAACAAAACACCGAGCAAAAGGCCAAGCCTTCCACCCTTTTCCAAGTATATAGATGCATTAATTTAGATAAGAGATAATATGATATCCCACCATATCCATGTCCCAACATGGTACAACCTGCAAGGCACCTTCAACTAGCAACACTATAAGAGGGCTGAGCAAAAGCGATAACATAGCCAAACACCGGTTTGCTAGGAAGGTGGGTTAGAGGCTTGACATGGCAATATGGGAGGCATGATAAACAAGTGGTAGGTAGCATGACATAGCGATAGAACGAACAACTAGCAAGCAAAGATAGAAGTGATATCGAGGGTAATGATCATCTTGCCTGCAAAGTTCTCAGAGTTGTCGAAAGCTTGCTCCTCGCAAACGTACTCAACATGATCCTCGTTCACGAACTCGTCTGAACTTTAGCCAAAGAACAAAATCCCCTTACTAAACTTTAGCCAAAGATGCATAGACAAGATGGTAGCATCAATGCAAACATGGCAAGTGATATGATCAGTTTTAGACTTAGTAGAAAAACATAGCATGGCAGAAACAGATTCATGATAGCAACTTTGTAAGCTCATGCCACTCAACACAAAGCATTTCATGGCATAACAAGGTAACAAATAGTAAGAAGACACATTTATGAAGCTAATCATGGCAAGAGAAAGTTCATAGGGTGCATGTATCACTAGCAACACACATGGCAAAAATGAACTTCATGTTAACAATCTGCCAGCAACAATATTTAGCAAAAGTAGAGCATGCTAATTACAAGCTACACTACTCCATAATTACAACCAGAGGCATGAACGGAAATGGCATAACCACATCTTCAAAACACTCTTACTGAACTACCTCAAAATGTGCATGGATCTACTTGTAGCAACAAGTTTACATAGCAACATATTGTAACAGGAAAAGACTTAGCAGAAATACTAAGTGTCTGAAATCAGCAACATCATGTGGCCTAATTTGCATGCTTGTGCTAGTCACCACAAAGCTCATAAAAATACAATACTTGCACCACTGTAAATATGGCATGGAGATACTGCTAAAACATGTAGACATGATTCTCATAGTATGCACACACAAAATGCAAAGAAAATGACAAATCAGCAAATTATGATAAATTCTAGTAGACAACATCATATAGCACTTTAGCAATGAAGATTAGGGCATCAATATGGACAGTAACATGCATGAAAATGACACTAACATGATGAGCATCACGAGACGAACATTTTGATATATCATATGCGCAAATCGGAGCTATATGCGTGGAGATATGGCCGGTCAACCATAGGCACATGAGATGAGATATTTTGGGACTTAGCAGAATTTTACGCTCCGGATCTAGGGTTCCGTCACAGAGGACGAGGTTCGACTAAGAAGTGTCCGGAGAAGGGTGTGGAGGGCGCCGGTAATGTCGGGGGTGGCCGGAGTCGGCGGGTCCAGGTTGGATATGGCCGGAGCCGGAGCTTGGCGGGGCAGCGGAGGCGGCGAAGGGCGGCAGTGGTGGGAGGAACTGGGCGGCGTGGGGAAGGCTCGGGCGGCGGAGCTCAGGCATGGGGAGCCGGGCCGGGGAGAGCCTGCCCCGGGCGCGAGCGGGCCGGTGCGGTGGGTGGCGGCGATTGCTGACGTGTCGCGCCCTGATTAGCACGGGACGGCGACACGGTTGTGTCCGGTGAGGTCGGACACATCCGACGGCGTGGGAGGAGCGAGGCTAGGGTTTATGACATGGACAAAATGCAAAACGAATGAAAAAAACCCAACCACGGAGGAAATAACATATCACATAGCCGGAAATGGCAAGAGTTGGAGTTACAATTATGGAATGTTACATCCGGGGCGTTAAAACTCTCCACCACTAGAAGAGGATCTCGACCCGAGATCTAGGACTGAAAGAACTCCGGATATTCAGAACGGAGGTGATCCTCGCGCTCCCATGTGGCTTGATGGTTGGAATAGTGAGACCACTTAACTTTCATGAATTTGATCGACTTGTTGCGAGTTTTGCGCCCGGTTTCTTCAAGAATGGCAACGGGATGCTCATGATAAGACAAATTTTCTTGGAGATCAATCTCTTCGAAGTTGATAGTGCGCTCAGGCGTCTTGAAGCACTTTCGAAGCTGTGACATGTGAAACACATCATGCACATTTGCGAAGTTGGACGGAAGCTCGGGTTGATAGGCGAGGTCGCCTCTTTTTCCAATGATCTTGAAAGGACCCACGTATCTTGGGGCAAGCTTCCCTTTGATACCGAAGCGTCGAGTGCCTTTCATTGGAGAGACGCGGAGGTATTGATGGTCTCCAATATCGAAAGCCAAGTCCGGTGCTTGCTATCATAGTAACTCTTCTGGTACGATTGCGCGACTTTGAGATTTTCACGGATGACTTTACACATTTCTTCAGCTTCTGTGATCAAGTCATTGCCAAGAAGTTGGCGTTCACCAGTTTCGGACCAATTGAGAGGAGTACGACACTTTCTACCATATAGAATTTCGAATGGGTCCTTGCCCGAACTTGCTTGGAAGCTGTTGTTCTTGGAGAACTCGGCATATGGGAGGCAATCTTCCCAGTTCATACCGGAAGAGATGACACAAGCTCTGAGCATGCCTTCGAGAATTTGATTAACTCGCTCGACTTGGCCACTTGTTTGAGGATGGAAAGCCGTGCTGAAGCAAATGTTTGTGCCCATGGCCTTCTGTAAGGAGTCCCAAAAATTAGAAGTGAAAATTCTTCCGCGGTCTGAAGAGATCAATTGCGGAATTCCGTGCAACGAGGCAATTCTGGAGGTGTATAGCTCTGCCAACTGAGCTGCCGTGATAGATTCTTTGATAGGAAGGAAATGAGCCACTTCTGTAAGCTTGTCAATGACAACGAAGATAGCATCATTCCCTCGCTTGGACTTTGGGAAGCCAGTGACAAAGTCCATTTTGATATGATCAAACTTCCATTCTGGAACAGCAAGAGGTTGGAGGAGACCAGCTGGTCGTTGATGTTCTTCTTTCACCCTTTGACAGACATCGCATTCATTCACGAATTGAGCAATTTCTTGCTTCATTTGAGTCCACCAATACGATTGCTTGAGATCATGGTACATCTTCGAACTGCCTGGATAAATGGAAAGAAGAGAATTGTGCGCTTCGTTCATTATGACCTTCCTTAGATCACCTTTAGGAACCACAATCCGGTCCTTGAAGAATAAGGTGTCCTTGTCATCAATGGGATAGCACTTGTATTTGGATAAGCCCTTGGCGATATCGTGTTTCACCTTCTTCACCATGGTATCAAGGAGTTGTGCCTCACAAATTTGATCTTCCAAAGTTAGAGTGACTTGAAGGTTGGCAAGAAAACCTCGAGGAACAAGTTGAGCTTGTGGAAAGCTTCACAAAGATCCAGTTGGAATGGCTTGAGAATTAAGTTGTTGCAATAAGCCTTTCTGCTCAAAGCATCTGCAATCACATTAGCCTTGCCTGGAGTATATTCAATACTTGGATTATACTCTTGAATCATTTCGACCCAACGAGTTTGCCGGAGGTTGAGGTTGGGTTGAGTAAAGATATATTTGAGGCTCTTGTGATTGGTGAAAATGTCCACTTGCCTTCCCAACAAGAGATGTCTCCATGTTATTAATGCATGGACAATTGCCGCCAACTCAAGATAGTGAGCGGGGTAGTTCCTTTCGTTGGGCTTCAACTGACGAGAAGTATAGGCCACAACTTTCTTCTCTTGCGTTAACACGACACTGAGACCATGCAATGATGCATCGTAGAAAACTTCGAATGGCTTGGATTCATCAGGAGGAGTTAGGACAAGAGCTGAGACGAGTTTCTCTTTGAGAGTGTTGAAAGCAGCA
This sequence comes from Triticum dicoccoides, assembly GCF_002162155.2. Taxonomy (NCBI): domain Eukaryota; kingdom Viridiplantae; phylum Streptophyta; class Magnoliopsida; order Poales; family Poaceae; genus Triticum; species Triticum dicoccoides. The sequence goes on from NC_041380.1 coordinate 218,965,310, forward strand.
TCACACTCAGGAGTCCAGGAATACTTGACATGCTTCTGGAGGAGGTTGTAAAGAGGCTTTGCAATCTTTGAGAAATTCTCAACAAATCTTCGGCAATAGCTTGCAAGCCCAAGGAAACTGCGGAGCTGCTTGACATTCTGAGGATGTTCCCAGTTCACAATTGCAGAAACCTTCTCTCGATTAATAGCAATGCCCTTGGCGGAGATGATGTGACCAAGGCAAAGAACTTCATCAAGCCAAAACTCACATTTGGAAAACTTCATGTAGAATTGATACTCTCTGAGCTTGTCGAGCACCAATCGCAAATGTTTGGCATGATCCTTCTTATTCTTGGAGAACACCAAGATATCATCGAGATACACCTGGACGAATTCATTAGTGTAGGGGTTGAAGATGAAGTTCATCATGCGAGAGAAAGTTGGAGGAGCATTGACAAGGCCGAAAGACATGACAGTATATTCATAAGAACCAAAGCTTGTTCTAAATGCTATCTTGGGGATATCTTCTTCACGAATGCGAATCTGATGATAACCCATATGGAGGTCAAGCTTGGAAAACACCTTTGCACCTTTAAGTTGCTCGAATAGCTCAATGATGTTGGGAAGTGGATACTTGTTCTTGATTGTCTTCTTGTTCAATGGGCGGTAATCAACGCAAAGTTGGCCCGTGCCATCCTTCTTCTGGACAAAAATAACACCACAACCCCATGGAGATGAACTCGGTCTGATCAGACCCAAATGCTCTTGTTCATCGAGTTGTTTCTTCAATTCTTTCAGCTCCTTTGGCCCACGCTTTTATGGACGCTTCCAAATGGGTTCAGTGCCGGGTTCAAGATCGATAACGAACTCAACTGGCCGATGAGGAGGCATACCCGGAAGCTCTTCTGGATAGACATCTTGGTACTCACAAACAACTGGAATCTGAGAAATTGCATCTAACTCGCCCTTCTCATTGGGAGAGAACAACAAAATGGTTTCGTCACGAGCGGCATAGATGATCACATCCTCAGAAGAGTGCGTCAATTTAATCTCCCTGGCAGGACAATCAAGGGAAGCCTTGTGCTTAGAGATCCAATCCATGCCGAGGATTAGATCAATATTAGAGTCGCCGAGAACAATTGGAGAAGCCAGGAATTATAATTGCCCATCTTGATGGAAACATCCAGAACAAATACTCGAGAAGTCATTTACCGGGCCAGAGAAATAATAGACAACAGTCTCAGCAATACTTGAGTAACCAAATCATGCATAGCCACAAAAGGTCTTGAAATGAAAGAATGTGATGCACCGGAATTGAATAAAACTTTAGCAAGAATATCATTAAGTGGGAGATTACCCATGATCACTTCTGAAGAATCCTCTGCTTGAGCTGCATTCATCATGTTCACCTTTGTAGACTTGGGATTATGCTTGACGACTGCATTGCTTGCTGACCTGACTGGAGGAGGAGGCGGAAGGCCCTTCTGGGAGCACGTGTTTGAGTAATGCCCTTTCAAACCACACCTGTGACAAGTGACCTCTGAAAGTGGACGAAAAGGTGGAGGAGGAGGACCACCTGTCCTCGGAGCTTGAGTCTAAGACTTTTTCTGATAGCCTGGGTTGGATGGGTGGGATGAGCCATGGCCACCTTTGTTCTTCTGCTAGTGGGGCCGATGAAACAGAGGAGGTGGAGGAAGTCAGAACTTCTATCGCTTAGCTGCCACTTGTGAGGAAGAAGAAGACTAAACTACATCCCTGATTCTCTTCTTTGAAGCCTCACACTTGAGCTGAGCACCTTCTTGCTTGAGGGCCATGTTATAGAACTGATCGAGCTTAGTAGGCTCAACAAGAATGATAGCTAACTGCAGATCCTCTCTGAGGCCACCCCTGAAGTGATAGATCATGCTCTTTTCATTAAGAACGTCTTGCGTTGTGAAGCGAGCAAGTTTCTAAAACTGGATGTTGTATTGATACATGGACATGCTTCCTTGCTTGAGATTGCAGAATTCCTCACGCTTGCTCTCAACAACACTTGTTGGAATGTAATGAGCTTTAAAGTCTCGGTAGAAGTCATCCCAGGTAATCACTCGACCTCCTCTGGAATCTTTGTATTGCTGATACCAATCTGCTGCTTGGTCCTTGAGCTGAAAAGAAGCGAACTTGACGTAGTCCTCAGGCCTGACATTGCTACATTTAAAATGCTTATTGATGTCCACGAGCCAATCATCGGCGTCGTGGCCTCGGCACAAAAGCTGAAAGACTTTGGCTGATTTGCAAGGAACTGGTTGAGGGTAGCAAACTAAGGCTGATTGTTGAATTGCCCTTGACCTTGATTTCCTTGGTTGCCTTGACCTTGGTTGCGCTCTTGCAAGAGTTGCAAAAGCATCTGGGTGTTGGTGTTGGTGGCTGCCATGACAGCTTGCCATGCCTCCAGAGGCGGAGTTGGAGGGTTCGCCTGATTCCCATCATTGCGGTCTGGATTCTGACGCATTGGAGGAGCCATCCTGAAGAGGGTGACATCCGTTAGAACCATGATAGACAGATAGACAAGCTGAATCAACAGATAGAAATTGCAATATATAGTCTTCACCATAATCATTCGAACAGATATTGAACGAATGAATTCCAAAGTTAACATTACACGACCATTAAGATGAGAAGCCACTTAGATAAAGGTTGATGAATGAAACAACAAGGTACGACTGGAACAAATAAATGGTAAGGATCACCCAATCCCATACCAAATATCTGCCGGAAGAATAACTAAGAGCTACTTGAATTCCCACCCATTAACTCCTGAAACTTTCTGGTTATGCAATCTGGTGTTGGGGATACAGGGAGGCACAATATATATCACACAACTAACAAGCCCTATGCTCCAACTGTATCCATCTGTCAACACATAACCAAGAAAACTTCAGAAATCATGTACCTCAACCTTCGAAAAGCATCCATTAAAAGAGCTATGGCAACACTCCCAAACTCCCTCCCCAGTACTGGGTGGCGTCGAGGTTATCTCACCACTAACTGCATAAAAGAGATTTTCAATGTTGGCGAACTCAGGTATTCCAGAACTGCAACGATAAAATTGTGACGACAACTCCTTGGAGCTCAACTCCCCGGGACACTGCCATAACCCCTAAATGTCAGGAGGCACCAAGAACAATGTTCTCGTCGTAAGAATATCGGAACGATCCCAAGATACCCGCGTGATCCTAAATTTCTTTAGTGAAATTGAGGAGAGGAAAGTCAAAACATCTACATCAGGAGACCTCACCAGAGTGACGAAGGGGGCTGAGAAGTAAAAAGAATCCTACTCTTCGATATATATAATCCTAAGACTCAAAACATTTTTGTTCTAGACTCAACACCATCAGCGATTCGATCAAGCAGGGGGCTCCTAAGTCGGGGATGGCTCTGATTACCAACTTGTAACGCCCAAGATGCGGCTATATCTCCCACGTGTCGAGCCACGACTTAGAGGCATAACCGCATGTTGGTTTTGTCGCAAGAAGGGTCATCTTCACACAATCCCATGTAATGAACAAGGAAGGGATAAATAGTTGGCTTACAATCGCCACCTCACACAAAGTTCAAATAAATCATACATCATCCATATTACACACATAGTCCGACAACGGACAAATCCAAATGAAAAAAGACAACCCCAAATGCTACATCCCGATTGTCCCAACTGGGTGCCACCACTGATCATCAGGAAACGAAACATAGTAACGACCAAGGTCCTCATCGAACTCCCACTTGAGTTCGGTAGCATCACCTGCACTAGTATCATCGGCACCTGCACCTGTTTGGTAGTATCTATGAGTCACGAGGACTCAGCAATCTCAAAACCAGCAAGATCAAGACTATTTAAGATTATGGGTAGGATGTGGTTATGAGGTGGAGTTGCAGCAAGCACTAAGAAAATATGGTGGCTAACATACGAGTGCAAGAGTAAGATGAGAAACTATGCAACAGTCGTAAACAAGAAGTGATCAAGAAGTGATCCTGAAGTACTTACGTTCAAACATAGCCCCACCGTGTTCACTTCCCGAACCTCATCGGAAAGAGACCATCACGGTTACACACACGATTGGTGTCTTTTAATTAAGTCAAGTGTCAAGTTATCTACAACCGGATATTAACAAATTCCCATCTTCCACATAACCACGGGCACGACTCTCGAAAGTTTACACCCTGTAGGGGTGTCCCAACTTAGCCCATGACAAGCTCACAATCCATGAAGAAAATCCTCCATCGCGGGACCCTCCAATCCAAATCGGAATCCCAGTGCACAAGACAATTCGACAATGGTGAAACAAGTCCAGCAAGACCTCCCGACATGCCGACACCCTGATAGTAGCCGCGTGTATCTCGTCTCAGGCCATGTTCGGATGAGCAGTCCATACAACTAAAATCAGTCCTAAAGTTTCCCCGTGGCGGTGCTACAAGGGGCTCTAGTTTGGACCAACACTCATGAGGAGCATTGGCCCGGGTTGTTGATTAAGAATCCTCAGGTTAGTTACTCCCTATGAAAATTTTAATTGTTATTAGGCAAATGGTAAAATCAATGTTGGGCCTTGCTGGAAGAGTTTTATTCAAAGCAAACTGTCAAGAGGGGCCCATAGACCCTCACCGTGATAGGGACGCAAAATCAAGGAATATAACACCGGTATGACGGAAACTAAGGCGGTAAGAGTGGAACAAAACACCGAGCAAAAGGCCAAGCCTTCCACCCTTTTCCAAGTATATAGATGCATTAGTTAAGATAAGAGATAATATGATATCCCAACATATCCATGTCCCAACATGATACAACCTGCAAGACACCTACAACTAGCAACGCTATAAGAGGGGCTGAACAAAAGCGGTAACATAGCCAAACAACGATTTGTTAGGAAGCTGGGTTAGAGGCTTGACATGGCAATATGGGAGGCGTGATAAACAAGTGGTAGGTAGCACGACATAGAGATAGAACGAACAACTAGCAAGCAAAGATAGAAGTGATATCGAGGGTAATGATCATCTTGCCTGCAAAGTTCTTAGAGTTGTCGAAAGCTTGCTCCTCACAAACGTACTCAACGTGATCCTTGTTCACAAACTCGTCTCCCGACTCTACCCAAAGCAAGAACACAAGCAACGGAACAACAATCAATAACGGTGCAATGCACAAGCAACATGATGCAAGACATGGCATGGAATGCAAGATATGATGTGCAATGCATATGGGTACTCAGGAAGGGAAAAGATGATCAAGACATCAACTTGGCAAACCAAGCGTGCCGCTGGAAAGAGTGAGTGATTCCGGTCGAAATCGATATATGGATCACCGGAAATGGATGCATGGTTTGCAAATGACAAGCAAACAATAATGACGTGAAACTGCACTTAACAACACCATAACACTTAAGGTGCAACAAGAAACTATGCTACAACACTTCAACATAGCAACAAAGCACATGGTAGTAAAGTACATGTGAAGCTCTACAAATCATGAACACTGATCTCCTGCTAGAACTCACTAGAACAAGCCTAAAATAGTATGGCAAAAATGCAAATGATAACAGCTTCACAGACTTGGTGAAAATACTAAACATGTCATAAACAGCATCAGGTAGCAATGTTTAGAGCTAGCAAACAACATGCTACAGGAACATATCATGGCAAACAAAGTCATGACATGCTATTAATAAAGGCAAAGAACAAAACCCCCTTACTGAACTTTAGCCAAAGATGCATAGACAAGATGGTAGCATCAATGCAAACATGGCAAGTGATATGATCAGTTTCAGACTTAGTAGAAAAACATAACATGGCAGAAACAGATTCATGATAGCAACTTTGCAAGCTCATGCCACTCACCACAACGCATTTCATGGCATAACAAGGTAACAAACAGTAAGAAGACACATTTATGAAGCTAAACATGGCAAGAGAAAGTTCATAGGGTGCATGTATCACTAGCAACACACATGGCAAAAATGAACTTCATGTTAACAATCTGCCAACAACAATATTTAGCAGAAGTAGAGCATGGTAATGACAAGCTACACTACTCCATAATTACAACCAGAGGCATGAATGGAAAGAGCATAACCACATCTTAAAAACACTCTTACTGAACTACCTCAAAATGTGCATGGATCTACTTGTAGCAACAAGTTTACATAGCAACATATTGTAACAGGAAAAGACTTAGCAGAAATACTAGTGTCTGAAATCAGCAACAACATGTGGCCTACTTTGCATGCGTGTGCTAGTCAGCACAGAGCTCATAAAAATACAAGACTTGCACCACTGTAAAGATGGCATGGAGATGCTCCTAAAACATGTAGACATGATGCTAATAGGATGCACGCACAAAATGCAATGAAAATGACAAATCAGCAAGTTATGATAAATTCCAGCAGACAACATCATATAGCACTTTAGCAACGAAGATCAGGGCATCAATATGTACAGTAATGTAACACCCTGTATGTAACTTGCCATATTTGTATTCCAACTCTTGCCATTTTCGGCACTAAGTTATGATATTTCCTCGTTGTGGGGTTTTGTCTTCGTGTTGCTTTTGTCTTTGTCATGCATGTCATCATGTGCATCGCATTTGCATACGTGTTCGTCTCATGCATCCGAGCATTTTCCCCGTTGTCTGTTTTGCATTCCGGCGCTCCTACGTCCTCCGGTGTCCCTTTTTGCCTCTTTTCGTGTGCGGGTTCCAAACGTTCTCGGATTGGACAAAGACTTGCCAAGCGGCCTTGGTTTACTACCGGTAGACCGCCTGTCAAGTTTCGTACCATTTGGACTTCGTTTGATACTCCAACGGTTAACCGAGGAACCGTAAAGGCCTCATGTGTGTTGCAGCCCAACACCTCTCCAAACTGGCCCAAAACCCAGCTAAACCCCCTCTATCCTCTCGGTCGTTCGATCACGATCGCATGGCCGAAAACCGTGCTCAGTTTGGAGCCTCCTAGCTCCTATGTATAAATAGGGCTCTCCCTCCGAAATTTCGGGCGAAACCCTAGCCTCTTCCTCCTCCCACCGCCGGACGCGTCCGCATCGGGACGGACACGTCCGCTCGCCTCCGCCCGACCAACCGTTGCCCGCCACGTGGCCTGCCGCCGCCTCCCACCTCGCCGGCCCGCGCAGCTCGGGGCAGGCCCC
>NC_041380.1:218972846-218998122 GCF_002162155.2 Triticum dicoccoides
CTTCGCCGCCCCGCGCGCCCGCTCTCCTCCTTGCCGCGCGGCACCGCCGCGATACCGCGCCGCCGCAGCCGCCATCGCCGGCGAGCCCCGGCAAGCGCACCGCCCCACCGCCTCGGCGTCTGTGCTGACCCCATGTTAACTCCGGCCAGATCCGGCCATGGGACGGCCGGATCCGTCGTCCCCTCGCTCCGGTGACCTCGATCCCCTCAACTCCGGCCTTCTCCCGCAACTCCGGTGACCCCGAGCTACTGTTCCGGTGATCTCCGAAATCCGTGCCCGATCCAGATCCAGTGCTACAGTGAAACCCTAGAGGTTGACCCATTTTCTACCTAAGTTCCCAGTATTTTTAGCTAACTTCATCGCATCATAACTTTGACCCGTAACTCCGTTTTGGGCGTGTAGCATATCAAATTGTTCGTCTCGATGTGCTCTTCATTTCATTCCATTGCACCATGTTCTTTTGAGCTCATATTGATGCCCTAAATGCTGTTGCAAGAGTGCTATGTGATGTTAGTTTCTGTTCCTTAACAGATTATGGACATTTTTCATTTTTGTCATGATTAATGTGTGCCTCCTATGGACATGAGCCCTACATGTGTTTTGCTGTATGCCATGCCTTCTTTACAGGGGTGTATGCCAAGTATTTTTTGATCTCTGTGGTGACTAGCACAAGCATGCAAAGTAGCTCTCGTGACGTTGCTGATTTCAGGGGCTTAGAATTCTTCTAAGTCATTTCCCTGATGATATTTTTATGCCATGTATTCATGTTGCCACAGAGTGATTCATGCCTCTTTTGAGCATGTTCAGTAAGGATGTTTTTGAGATATTGTTATTCTCTATCCATCCATGTCTTTGTTTGCAATTATGGAGCAACCTAGCATGACTCAATCTTGCTGTACTTTTTCTATAAAATGTTCCTGGCAGATTGTTTACATGTTAATCAATTTTGCCGAGGTTGTTATAGTTTATCCATGCATGCTATAAGAGTGTTCTTGCTGCGGTTAGCTTATTTAGCATTTCTACTTGCTGGGTGTATGCTTAGCTTGTCATGCAATGCCTTGTGGTGAGTGCATCGAGCTCGCAAACATGCCTACGTAATTCTGTTTTGCCATGTTCCAGTTTTCTGCTAAGTCTGAATCTGTTAACGAAACTTGCTATGTTTACATGGTTGCCATTGTATCTTCTAATCCCTTTTGGCTTATGGTCAGTAAGGGACTTTTGTTATATGCTTTGTGTAGTATCATGCCATGCCTTGCTTTGCCATGTTATGTTCCTGTAGCATGTTGTTATCTTTCTCTAAACATTGCTTCCTAATGTTAAATTCCGGGCATGTTGTTATTTTCACTAAGCCTGTGAACCTGTTATCTTTTGCACTTTTGCCATGCTTATTTGAACCTGTTATTGTGTGATTTAGCCGTAGCTCAGTGTTCATCTTTTATCAAGCATTTTGAGTGGATCACTGCCATGTGCCTTGTTGCTATGTTAGAGTGCATTAGCTTATTTTTCTTGATGCATTTAGGTGGCATTGTGCTGTTAATCGCAGCTTTGTGCCATTATTGTTTTGCTTGCCATTTGCAAACCGTGCATCCGATTCCGGTGATCTTTATATCAATTTCGACTGAAATCAACTCATATTTCCAGCGGCACTCTTGGTTTTCCAAGTTGAGGCATGCTTAAATCTTTTCCTTCCGGAGCATGCATATGCATTGATTTCACATCCCGCATATCATGCCATGTTTTGCATCATGTTTGTTGCGCATTGCACCGTGGTTGATCGTGGTTCCCTTTGCTTGAGTCTTGCCTTGGGTAGAGCCAGGAGACTAGACGTGATCAAGGAACCCGCTGGGTACGCTTACCAGGATCAAGCTTACGTCAACTCGGAGAACTTTGCAGGCAAGATGACCATACCCTCGAAATCACTTCTATCTTTGCTTGCTAGTTGCTCGCTCTATTGCTATGCCTATAGTCGCGATACCAACCACATGCTTTATCATGCCTCCCATATTACCATGTCAAACCTCTAACCCACCTTGTCCTAGCAAACCGTTGTTTGGCTATGTTACCGCTTTGCTCAGCCCCTCTTATAGAGTTGTTAGTTGCAGGTGAAGATTGGAGTTTGTTCCTTGTTGGAACATGTTTATTGTTGGGATATCATTATTATATCTTGTTTACCTTAATGCATCTATATACTTGGTAAAGGGTGGAAGGCTCGGCCTTATGCCTGGTGTTTTGTTCCACTCTTGCCGCCCTAGTTTTCCGTCATACCGGTGTTATGTTCCTTGATTTCGCGTTCCTTACGCGGTTGGGTTATAATGGGAACCCCTTGACAGTTTGCCTTGAATAAAAATCCTCCAGCAAGGCACAACCTTGGTTTTACCATTTACCACCCAGCCTTTTTCCCTTGGGTTTCGTGGACTCAAGGGTCATCTTTATTTTAACCCCCCCGGGCTAGTGCTCCTCTGAGTGTTGGTCCGAAACGGGCAGCCTGCGGGGCCACCTCGGGACAACTCGAGGGTTGGTTTTACTCGTAGTTTGACCTATCCAGCGTGCCCTGAGAACGAGATACGTGCGACTCCTATCGGGATTTGTCGGCACATCGGGCGGCTTTGCTGGTTTAGTTTTACCAGTGTTGAGATGTCTTGTAACCGGGATTCCGAGTCTGATCGGGCCGTCCTGGGAGAAGGAATATCCTTCATTGACCGTGAGAGCTTGTGATGGGCTAAGTTGGGACACCCCTGCAGGGATTTGAACTTTTGAAAGCCGTGCCCGCGGTTATGGGCAGATGGGAATTTTTTAATGTGCGGTTATAGAAAACGTGATACTTAAAATTAATTAAATGAATCAACAACGTGTGTAGCCGTGATGGTCTCTTTTCGGTGGAGTCCGGGAAGAGAACATGGTCTCGAGTTATGTTTGAACATAAGTAGTTCTAGGATCACTTATTGATCATAGTTTCTCGACCGTGCCTTGCCTTCTCTTCTCGCTCTCATTTGCGTATGTTAGCCACCATATATGCTAGTGCTTGTTGCAGCTCCACCTCATACCTTTTCCCTACCTATAAGCTTAAATAGTCTTGATCACGAGGGTGTGAGATTGCCGAGTCCCCATGACTCATAGATTACTTCCAAAACCAGATGCAGGGACCGATGATACCGTTCCAGGAGATGCGACTGAGCTCAAGTGGGAGTTCGATGAGGACTCAGGACGATACTACGTTTCCTTTCCAAACGATCAATAGTGGATCCCAGTTGGGGCGATTGGGGACATTATGCATTTGGGATTGTCTTTATTTTGGTTCCATAGTCAGACCTTGATTGTATCTGGATGATTGTAATGCTATATTTATGTATTGTGTGAAGTGGCGATTGTAAGCCAACTATGTACCTCTTTCTTATTCAGTACATGGGTTGTGTAAAGATTACCCCTCTTGCGACATTGCCTACAATGCGGTTATGCCTCTAAGTCGTGCTCTGAAACGTGGGAGATATAACCGCATCATCGGTGTTACAAGTTGGTAATCAGAGCCTTCCCCGACTTAGGAGCCCCCCTGCTTGATTGAATCATTGGCGTTGTTGAGTCTAGAAAAATGTTTTCAGTCTTATAGGATTATATATATCGGAGAGTAGGATTCTTTATACTCCTCAGTCCCTTCGTCGCTCTGGTGAGGCATCCTGACGTAGAGTTTTGACTCTTCTCTTCTCAAATTTCACGAAATTTTTTTAGGATCACGCGGGTATCTTGGAATCGTTCCGATGGTTTTGTGACGAGAACATTGTTCTTGGTGCCCCCTGACATTTAGGGGTTGTGGCAGTGTCCCGGGGAGTTGAGCTCCGAGGTGTTGTCATCACAATTTTATCGTTGCAATTATGGAATACCTGAGTTTTGTCGACATCGAAAATCTCTTTTATGCATTTGTTGGTGAGATAACCTTGACGCCACCCAGTACTGGGGCGGGAGTTTGGGAGTGTTGACATAACTCGTATAACGGATGCTTTTCGAAGGTTAGGTAAATGATTTCCAAAGGTTTCTTGGTTATGTGTTGAAGGATGGATACAGCTGGATGTAGGATTTGCTAGATTTGGGTGAGATATTATGCTTCCCCTGTATCCCCAACACCCGATTGCATAACCGGAAAATTTCGGTAGTTTCATAGGTGGGAATTCATGTAGCTCTAGTATTTCTTCCGCAGATATTTGGTTTGTGATTGGGTAATCCTCACCAAGTATTTGTTCATATCTGTACCTTGTTGTTTTATTCATCTACCTCTATCTAAGTGGCTTCTCAATTTATGGAAGTGTGACCATTTAATTTGGAATGCATTCATTCATTCTTGTTCGAATGTTAAGACTATATGTTGCAATTTTGATCCATTTGATTCAGCTTGAATATATGTCTTTCAAGATGCTAACGGATGTCACCATCTTCAGGATGGCTCCTCCAACGCGTCAGAATCCGGAACCACCGCCACCACCTCCACCTCCAGAGGCATGGCAAGCTGTGATGGCCGCTACCAATGCCGACACGCAGCTGATTATGCAACTCTTGCAAGAGCGCAACCAAGGAAATCAAGGCAATGGCAACAACCAAAATCAGTTTGCTACCCTCAACTAGTTCCTTGCAAACCAGCCAAAGACCTTCAGTAACTGTGTCGAGTCCACAGATGCTGATGATTGGCTCGTGGATATCTGCAAGCATTTCGAGTGCAGCAACGTCAGGACTGAGGACTTTGTCAAGTTTGCTTCGTTCCAACTCAAAGACCAAGCTGCAGAGTGGTATCAACAATACAAAGATTCCAGAGGAGGTCGTGTGATTACCTGGGATGATTTCTGTCAAGACTTCAGAGCTCACCACATTCCTCAGAGTGTGTTGAGAGCAAGCGTGAGGAGTTCCGCAATCTGAAGGAAGGCAACTTGTCTGTTTACCAGTACAACATCATGTTCCAGAAGCTCGCTCGTTTCACTAAGCAAGACGTCCCTGACGAGAAGAGCATGATTTATCAGTTCAGAGGTGGCCTCAGAGAAGATCTGCAACTAGCTCTTGTGCTTTTTGAGCCAAAGAAGTACGATGAATTCTACAACATGGCACTAAAGCAAGAGACTGCTCAGCTCAACTGCGATGCTTCCAAGAAGAGAGTCAGGGATGCAACTTCTTCTTCCTCAACTCAAGTGACAGCTAAGTAGCAAAAGTATTGGTTGCCTCCTCCTCCATTCCTTCAGCCTTATCAGTAGAAGAGCAAAGGTGGCAATGGATCTTCCAACCCACCCAACCCAGGATTTCAAACACAAGGCTTCGTCTCATGCTCCAAGATCAAGTGCTCCGTATCACCGTCCGCTCTCGGAGGTTACGTGCAACAAGTGTCAGCAGAAGGGTCACTATGCTAACAAATGCTTCAACCAGAGGCGTCTTCCTCCTCCTCCTCCTGTAAGATCTGCCAGCACCGCAGTGGTCAAGCATAATCCCAAGCTTTCCAAGGTCAACTTGATGAACGCAGCTCAGGCAGAGGACTCATCAGAAGTGATCATGGGTAACCTTCCTGTTAACAATATTCCTGCAAGAGTTCTTTTTGACACTGGTGCATCGCATTGTTACATGTCAAAACCATTTTTTGCCAAGAATGAATTTGCTTCTTCCCATTTGGGCAAATCAATGGATATCATATCTCCGGGTAAACGATTGAGTGCCAGTTTGGTGGTTCCAGATGTTTCTATCACGTTGGGCGACTATAAGTTTCTGTCTTCTCCAATGGTCCTTGGTAACTCGAATATTGATCTTATTCTCGGAATGGACTGGCTTTCTAAGCACAAGGCTCAGCTTGATTGTGCTGCCAGGCAGATTCAATTAACACATTGGTCTGAGGATGTGATCGTCTTTGCCGCTCGTGATGATACCATTCGACTGTTTTCTCTCAATGAGAAGGGCGAGTTGGATTCCATCTCTCAGATTCCAGTCGTTTGTGAATATCAAGACGTCTTTCCAGAAGAGCTTCCAGGAATGCCTCCTCACTGGCCAGTTGAATTCATCATCGATCTTGAGCCTGGCACGGAACTTGTTTGCAAACGTCCTTACAAGCTTGGACCTGAAGAGTTGAAGGAGCTGAAGAAACAACTCGATATTCAAGAGCGTATGGGTCTCATCTGACCAAGTTCTTCTCCTTGGGGTTGTGGTGTTCTTTTCGTCAAGAAGAAGGATGGAACGGACCGACTTTGTGTCGACTATCGTCCATTGAACAAGAAGACCATAAAGAACAAGTACCCACTTCCCAACATCAATGAGCTTTTTGAACAACTCAAAGGTGCTCAAGTTTTCTCCAAGCTTGACCTCCATATGGGTTATCATCAGATTCACATTCGTGAAGAAGATATCCCCAAGACAGCATTCAGAACAAGCTATGGTTCATATGAATACACTGTCATGTCTTTCGGCCTTGTCAACGCCCCTCCAACATTCTCTCGCATGATGAACTTCATCTTCAACCCCTACACAAATGACTTCATTTTGGTCTATCTCGATGACATTTTGGTCTTTTCCAAGAACAAGGAGGATCATGCCAAGCACTTGAGATTGGTGCTGGATAAACTTAGAGAACATCAGTTCTATGCGAAGTTTTCATAGTGCGAGTTTTGGCTCGATGAGGTTCTCTACCTTGGGCATATCATCTCCACCAAGGGCATAGCTGTTAATCCTAAGAAGGTGTCTGCAATTGTGAATTGGGAACTGCCTCAGAATGTGAAGCAACTCCGCAGCTTCCTTGGGCTCGCAAGCTATTGACGAAGGTTCGTTGAGAATTTCTCAAAGATCACGAAGCCTCTTTCCAACCTCCTCCAGAAACATGTGAAGTATGTCTGGTCGCCTGAATGTGACATCGCTTTCAACACCCTCAAAGAGAAGTTAGTCACAGATCCAGTTCTGACTCCTCCTGATGAATCCAAACCATTTGAGGTTTTCTGTGATGCTTCCTGCAAGGTCTCGGTGCTGTGTTAATGCAAGAGAAGAAAGTTGTGGCCTATACCTCTCGCTAGTTGAAGCCAAACGAAAAGAACTACCCCACTCATGACCTCGAGTTGGCGGCCATTGACCATGCTCTTTTAACAAGGAGACACCTCTTGTTGGGAAGGAAAGTGGACATCTTCATTGATCATAAGAGTCTCAAGTACATCTTCACTCAAGCCAACCTCAACCTCAGGCAGACTCGTTGGGTCGAGATGATTCAAGAGTATAATCTGAGTATTGAATACACTCCAGGCAAGGCCAATGTAATTGCTGACGCATTGAGCAGGAAGGCTTACTGCAACAGTTTGATTCTCAAGCCCTATCAACCGGAGCTTTGTGAAGCTTTCCGCAATCTTAATCTCCAAGTTGTTCCTCAAGGATTCCTTGCCAACCTCCAAGTCTCTCCTACTTTGGAAGATCAGATTCGTGACGCTCAACTTCTTGATGCTATGGTTAAGAAGGTGAATATTGGGATTGCCAAGAACCAACCCAAGTACAAGTGCTATCGCCTTGATGACAAGGATACTCTATTCTTCGAGGACCGCATTGTTGTTCCTAAAGGTGACCTTCATAAAGTCATTATGAACGAAGCTCACAATTCACTCCTCTCTATTCACCCTGGAAGTATAAAGATGTACCATGAACTCAAGCAGTCATATTGGTGGACTCAAATGAAGCGTGAGATTGCTCAGTTCGTGAATGAATGTGATGTCTGCAGAAGAGTGAAAGCAGAACACCAATGACCAGCTGGTCTCCTCCAACCTCTTGCCATTCCAGAATGGAAGTTTGATCGTATTGAGATGGACTTCGCGACTGGATTTCCTAAGTCCAAGCGTGGCAATGATGCTATCTTCATTGTCATCGACAAGCTCACCAAAGTGGCTCATTTTCTACCTATCAAAGAGTCTATCACAACAGCTCAGTTGGCAGAGCTATATACCGCCATGATTGTCTCTCTGCACGACATTCCGCAGTTGATATCTTTAGATCGTGGAAGCATCTTTACCTCTAAGTTCTAGGACTCCTTTCAGAAGGCCATGGGCACCAACATTCGCTTCAGCACAACCTTTCATCCTCAAACTAGTGGCCAAGTCGAGCGAGTCAATCAAATTCTTGAAGATATGGTTAGGGCATGTGTCATTTCTTTCGGTATGAAGTGGGATGATTGTCTTCCATATGCCGAGTTCTCCTACAACAACAACTTCCAAGCGAGTTCGGGCAAGGCCCCATTCGAGATTCTCTATGGCAGAAAGTGTCGTACTCCTCTTAACTGGTCAGAGACTGGTGAACGCCAACTTCTTGGTAATGACTTGATTACAGAGGCTGAAGAAATGTGCAAAGTCATTCGTGAAAATCTCAAAGCCGCACAATCACGCCAGAAGAGTTACTATGATAGCAAGCATCGTGACTTGGCTTTCGAGATCGGCGACCATGTCTACCTCCGCGTCTCTCCAATGAAAGGTACTCGTCGCTTCGGTATCAAAGGGAAGCTTGCCCCTAGATACGTGGGTCCTTTCAAGATCATTGGCAAAAGAGGCGATCTCGCCTATCAACTTGAGCTTCCATCCAACTTCGCGAACGTGCACGACGTGTTTCACGTGTCTCAGCTCCGCAAGTGTTTCAAGACTCCTGATCACACCATCAACTTCGAAGAGATTGATCTCCAAGAAGACCTGTCTTATCATGAGCATCCCATTGCTATTCTTGAAGAAACTGAGCACAAGACTCGCAACAAGTCTATCAAATTCCTGAAAGTGAAGTGGTCACATCATTCCGACCATGAAGCCACCTGAGAATGCAAGGACCACCTCCGTTCCGAATATCCAGAGTTTTTCTAGTCCTAGATCTCGGGACGAGATCCTTTCATAGTGGTGGAGTGTTGTAACGCCCCGTATGTAACTTGCCATATTTGTATTCCAACTCTTGCCATTTTCGGCACTAAGTTATGATATTTCCTTGTTGTGGGGTTTTGTCTTCGTGTTGCTTTGGTCTTTGTCATGCATGTCATATCATGTCATCATGTGCATCGCATTTGCATATGTGTTCGTCTCATGCATCTGAGCATTTTCCCCGTTGTCCGTTTTGAATTCCGGCGCTCCTACGTCCTCCGATGTCCCCTTTTGCCTCTTTTCATGTGCGGGTGCTAAACGTTCTCAGATTGGACCGAGACTTGCCAAGCGGCCTTGGTTTACTACTGGTAGACCGCCTGTCAAGTTTCGTACCATTTGGACTTCGTTTGATACTCCAACGGTTAACCGAGGAACCGTAAAGGCCTCGTGTGTGTTGCAGCCCAACACCTCTCCAAGCGGCCCAAAACCCAGCTAAACCCCTTCCATCCTCTCAGTCGTTCGATCACGATTGCGTGGCCGAAAACCGTGCTCAACTTGGAGCCTCCTAGCTCCTTCTATGTATAAATAGGGCTCTCCCTCCGAAATTTCGGGCGAAACCCTAGCCTCTTCCTCCTCCCGCCGTCGGACGCGTCCGCATCGGGCCGGACACGTCCGCTCACCGCTGTGCGACCAACCATTGCCCTCCACATGGCCCACTGCCGCCTCCCACCTCGCCGGCCCGCGCAGCCCGGGCTAGGCCCCACGGCCTTCGCCGCCCCGCGCCCGGCGTGCCTTCGCCGCCCCGCGCGCCCGCTCTCCTCCTCGCCATCGGGCGCTGCCGCGTTACCGTGCCGCCGCAGCCGCCATCACTGGCTGCCCTCATCGCCGGCGAGCCCCGGCAAGCGCGCCGCCATGCCGACCCCACGTCAACTCCGGCCAGATCCGGTCACGGGACGGCCGGATCCGTCGTCCCCTCGCTCCGATGACCTCGGCACCCTCAACTCCGGCCTTCTCCCGCAACTCCGGCGACCCTGAGCTACTGTTCCGGCGATCTCCGAAATCCATGCCCGATCCAGATCCAGTGTTACAGTGAAACCCTAGAGGTTGACCCATTTTCTGCCTAAGTCCCCAGTATTTTTAGCTAACTTCATCGCATCATAACTTTGCACCCGTAACTCCATTTTGGGCATGTAGCATATCAAATTGTTCGTCTCGATGTGCACTTCATTTATTCCATTGCACCATGTTCTTATCATCTCATATTGATGCCCTAAATGTTGTTGCAAGAGTGCTATGTGATGTTAGTTTCTATTCCTTAACATATTATGGACATTTGTCATTTTTGTCATGATTAATGTGTGCCTCCTATGGACTTGAGCCCTACATGTGTTTTGTTGTATGACATGCCATCTTTACAGGGGTGTATGCCATGTATTTTTGTGATCTCTGTGGTGACTAGCACAAGCATGCAAAGTAGCTCTCGTAATGTTGCTGATTTCAGGGGCTTAGAATTGTTCTAAGTCATTTCCCTGATGATATTTTTATGCCATGTATTCATGTTGCTACCGAGTGATCCATGCCTCTTTTTAGCATGTTCAGTAAGGATGTTTTTGAGATATTGTTATGCTCTATCCATCCATGTCTTTTTTTGCAATTATGGAGCACCCTAGCATGACTCAATCTTGCTCTACTTTTGCTATAAAATGTTTTGTTGTTATAGTTTATCCATGCATGCTATGAGAGTGTTCTTGCCATGGTTAGCTTATTTATCATGTCTACTTGCTGGGTGTATGCTTAGCTTGTCATGCAATGCCTTGTGGTGAGTGCATCGAGCTCGCAAACATGCCTACGTAATTCTATTTTGCCATGTTCCAGTTTTCTGCTAAGTCTGAATCTGTTAACGAAACTTGCTATGTTTACATGGTTGCCATTGTATCTTCTGATCCCTTTTGGCCTATGGTCAGTAAGCGAAATTTGTTATATGATTTGCGTAGTATCATGCCAGGCCTTGCTTTGCCATGTTATGTTCCTGTAGCATATTGTTATCTTGCTCTAAACATTGCTTCCAGATGTTAAATTCTTGCCATGTTTTTTTTTCACTAAGCCTATGAACATGTTATCTTTTGCACTTTGCTTGTGTCTTGCCTTGGGTAGAGCCGGGAGACTAGTACGTGATCGAGGAACCCGTTGAGTACGCTTACGAGGATCAAGCTTACGTCAACTCGGAGAACTTTGCAGGCAAGATGACCATACCCTCGAAATCACTTCTATCTTTGCTTGCTAGTTGCTCGCTCTATTGCTATGCCTATGCCGCGATACCTACCACATGCTTTATCATGCCTTCCATATTGCCATGTCAAACCTCTAACCCACCTTGTCCTAGCAAACCGTTGTTTGGCTATGTTACCGCTTTGCTCAGCCCCTCTTATTGCGTTGTTAGTTGCAGGTGAAGATTGGAGTTTGTTCCTTGTTGGAACATGTTTATTGTTGGGATATCATTATTATATCTTGTTTACCTTAATGCATCTATATACTTGGTAAAGGGTGGAAGGCTCGGCCTTATGCCTGGTGTTTTGTTCCACTCTTGTCGCCCTAGTTTTCCGTCATATTGGTGTTATGTTCCTTGATTTTGCGTTCCTTACGCGGTTGGGTTATAATGGGAACCCCTTGACAGTTCGCCTTGAATAAAACTCCTCCAGCAAGGCTCAACCTTGGTTTTACCATTTGCCTCCCATCCTTTTTCCCCTGGGTTTCGCGGACTCAAGGGTCATCTTTATTTTAACCCCCCCGGGCCAGTGTTCCTCTGAGTGTTGGTCCGAAATGGGCAGCCTGCGGGGCCACCTCGGGGCAACTCGAGGGTTGGTTTTACTCGTAGCTTGACCTATCCGGTGTGCCCTGAGAACGAGATACGTGCGACTCCTATCGGGATTTGTCGGCACATCGGGCGGCTTTGCTGGTTTAGTTTTACCATTGTCGAGATGTCTTGTAACCGGGATTCCGAGTCTGATCGGGCCGTCCTAGGAGAAGGAATATCCTTCGTTGACCGTCAGAGCTTGTGATGGGCTAAGTTGGGACACCCCTGCAGGGATTTGAACTTTCGAAAGCCGTGCCCGCGGTTATGGGTAGATGGGAATTTGTTAATGTCCGGTTGTAGAAAACCTCAAACTTAAACTTAATTAAAATGAATCAACAGCGTGTGTAGCCGTGATAGTCTCTTTTCGGCAGAGTCCGGGAAGAGAACACGGTCTCGAGTTATGCTTGAACGTAAGTAGTTCTAGGATCACTTCTTGATCATAGTTTCTCGACTGTGACTTGCCTTCTATTCTCGCTCTCATTTGCGTATGTTAGCCACCATATATGCTAGTGCTTGTTGCAGCTCCACCTCATACCTTTTCCCTACCTATAAGCTTAAATAGTCTTGATCGCGAGGGTGTGAGATTGCTGAGTCCCCGTGACTCACATATTACTTCCAAAACCAGATGCAGGGACCGATGATACCGTTCCAGGAGATGCGACTGAGCTCAAGTGGGAGTTTGATGAGGACTCAGGACGATACTACATTTCCTTTCCAGACGATCAGTAGTGGAGCCCAGTTGGGGCGATCCGGGACATTATGCATTTGGGGTTGTCTTTATTTTGGTTCCGTAGTTAGACCTTGATTGTATCTGGATGATTGTAATGCTATATTTATGTATTGTGTGAACTGGCGATTGTAAGCCAACTATGTACCTCTTTCTTATTCAGTACATGGGTTGTGTAAAGATTACCCCTCTTGCGACATTGCCTACCATGTGGTTATGCCTCTAAGTCATGCTTCGACACGTGGGGGATATAGCCGCATCGTGGGTGTTACAAGTAACATGCATGCAAATGACACTAACGCGAAGAGCATCACGAGATGAACATTTTGATATATCATATGCGCAAATCGGAGCTATATGCATGTAGATCTGGCCGGTCAAACATAGGCACATGAGATGAGATATGTCGGGACTTCGCAGAATTTTAACCTCTGGATCTAGGGTTCTGGCACGGAGATCGAGGTTCAACGGAGAAGTGGCCGGAGAAGGGTGTGGAGAGCGCCGGTGATGCTGGGGGTGGCCGGAGTCGGCAGGTCCGGGTCAGATCTGGCCTGATCCGGCCGGATCTGGCGCGGGCGGTGGTGGAGCTTGGCAGGGCGGCGGAGGCGTCGAAGGGCGGCGACGGCGGGAGGAACTGGGCGGCGAGGGGAGCTGGGCCGGGGAGGGCCTGCCCCGGGCTCGAGTGGGCCGGTGCGGTGGGTGGCGGTGGTTGCTGACGTGTCGCGCCCTGGTTGGCGCGGGACAACGGCGCGGTTGTGTCCGTCGAGGTCGGACACATCCGACAGCATGGGAGGAGCGAGGCTAGGGTTTTGCTCCGGATTTTCGAGGGAGAGGGTCTTTTTATAGGAAAGGGGAGCTAGGGAGTCCAAATGAGGTGCGATTTTCGCCCACACGATCGTGATCCAATGACCAAGAGCATGGAGGGGGTTTAGATGGGCTAGTGGGCTGTTATGGAGGGCTGCTGGGCTGCAATGAGATAGGGGTTTTGCGTTCACCCGGTTAACCATTGGGGCAACAAACGACCTCCAAATGGAACGAAATTTGACAGGCAGCCTACGTGTGATGTACCAAGGCCACTTGATAAATCTGGACCCATTCCGAGAACGTTTTTCTCCTGCTCACGAAACAAGATTAGAGGGGTGCAGCGTGTGCATGTGTGAGTGTCGGATTCCGAAACGGACAATGGCAAAAATGACCGGATGCATGAGACGAACACGAATGCAAATGAGATGCATATGATGACATGAGATGAAATGCATGACATGGAAAAAATGCAAAACGAAAGACAAAAACCCAACCACGGAGGAAATAACATATCACATAGCCAGAAATGGCAAGAGTTGGAGTTACAATTATGGAATGTTACATCCGAGGCATTACATGCGGCGCCCCCCTCCACAGTTTATGCCTCCGGTCATATCTTTGTAGTGCTTAGGTGAAGCCCTGCACGGATCACTTCACCATCGCCGTCACCACGCCGTCGTGCTGACATAACTCTCCCTTGACACTTTGCTGGATCAAGAGTTCGAGGGACATCATCGAGCTGAACATGTGCATAACTCAGAGGTGCCATACGTTTGGTGCTTGATCGGTCGGAACGAGAAGAAGTTCGACTACATCAACCACGTTGTCAAACGCTTCCGCTTTCGGTCTACGAGGGTACGTAGACACACTCTCCCCCTCTCGTTGCTATGCATCTCCTAGATAGATCTTGTGTGAACGTAGGATTTTTTTTTGAAATTGTATGCTATGTTCCCCAATAGTGGTATCAGAGCCAGGTCTATGCCTAGATGATATGCACGAGTAGAACACAAAGAGTTATGGGCAGTGATCATCATACTGCTTACCACCAATGTCTTATTTAGATTCGGTGGTATTGTTGCATGAAGTGGCCCGGACCAACCTTACATGACCACGTTCATGAGACCGGTTCCACCGACAGACATGCAACTAGTTTTTCATAAAGGTGGCTGGCAGGTGTCTGTTTCTCCAACTTTAGTTCAATCGAATTTGACTGCGGCCGGTCCTTGTTGAAGGTTAAAATAGGAAACTTGATAAATCACCGTTGTGGTTTTGATGCGTAGGTAAGAACAGTCTTACTAGAAGCCCGTAGCAACCACGTAAAACTTGCAACAACAAAGTAGAGGACGTCTAACTTGTTTTTGCAGGGCATGTTGTGATGTGATATGGTCAAGACATGATGTGATAAACGTTATTGTATGAGATGATAATGCTTTGTAAAAGTTATCGGCAACTGGCAGGTGCCTTATGGTTGTCGCTTTATTGTATGAAATGCAAACGCCAAGTAATTGCTTTACTTTATCACTATGCATTAGCGATAGTTGTAGAAGCAATAGTTGGTGAGCCAACAACGACGCTATGATGGAGATCAAGGTGTCAAGCCGGTGACAATGGAAATCATGACAGTGCTTTGGAGATGGAGATCAATGGCACAAGATGATGATGGCCATATCATGTCACATATTTCGATTGCATGTGATGTTTATCTTTAATGCATCTTATTTTTCTTAGTACGGTGGTAGCATTATAAGATGATCCCTTACTATAATTTCAAGGTATAAGTGTTCTCCCTGAGTATGCACCGTTGCGATAGTTCGTCATGCTGAGACACCACGTGATGATTGGTTGTGATAAGCTCTACGTGCACATATAACGGGTGCAAGACCGTTTTGCACATGCAGAATACTCGGGTTAAACTTGACGAGCCTAGCATGTACAGACATGACCTCGGAACACTGGAGACCGAAAGGTCGAACGTGAATCATATAGTAGATATGATCAACATAGAGATGTTCACCATTGAAGACTACTCCATCTCACGTGATGATCGGACATGGTTTGGTTGATATGGATCACGTGATCATTTATATGACTTGAGGGATGTCTATCTAAGTGGGAGTTCTTAAGTAATATGATTAATTGAACTTAATTTTTCATGAATTTAGTCCTGATAGTATTTGCATATCTAAGTTATAGATCAATAGCTCGTGTATAGCTCCCCTATTTTTTTGATATGTTCGTAGAGAAAACTAAGTTGCAAGATAGTAGTAGCAATGATGCGGACTCAGTCCATGATCTGTGAATTATCCTCGTTGCTACACAGAAGAATTATGTCCTTGATGCACCACTAGGTGACAGACCTATTGCAGGAGCAGATGCAGATGTTATGAACGTTTGACAAGCTCGGTATGATGGCTACTTGAAAGTTTAGTGCACCATGCTTTATGTCTTAGAACCGGGACTTCAAAAACATTTTGAATGCCACGGAGCATGTAAGATGTTCTAAGAGTTGAAATTGGTATTTTAGACTCATGCCCATGTCGAGAGGTATGAGACCTCTGACAAGTAATTTGCCTACAAGATGGAGGAGAATAGCTCAGCTAGTGAGTATGTGCTCATAATGTCTGGGTACTACAATTGCTTGAATCAAGTGGGAGTTAATCTTCTAGATAAGATAGTGGTTGACAGAGTTCTCTAGTCACTATCACCAAGTTACTAGAACTTCGTGATGAACTATAATATGCAAGGGATGACGAAAACGATTCCCAAGCTCTTCGCAATGCTGAAATCGGCGAAGGTAGAAATCAAGAAATAGCATCCAGTGTTGATGGTTAAGAAGACCACTAGTTTCAAGAAAAAGGGCAAGGGGAAGAAAGGGAACTTCAATAAGAATGGCAAGCAAGTTGCCACTCCCGTGAAGAAGCCCAAAGCTAGACCCAAACCTTAAACTAAGTACTACTACTGCAAAGGAAATGGTCACTGGAAGCGGAACTACCCCCAAAACTTGGCAGATAAGAAGGATGGCAAAGTGAACAAAGATATATTTGATATACATGCTATTAATGTGTACTTTACTAGTGTTCATAGTAGCCCCTGGGTATTTGATACCGGTTCAGTTGCTAAGATTAGTAACTCGAAATAGGAGTTACAAAATGAACATAGACTAGTTGAGGGCGAGGTAACGATGTGTGTTGGAAGTGATTCCAAGGTTGATAAGATCACCATCACATACTCCCTCTATCTTCAAGATTAGTTTTGAAACTAAATAAATGTTATTTGGTTTTTGCGTTGAGCATAAATATGATTGGATCATGTTTATTGCAATACAGTTATTCATTTAAGTGAGAGAATAATTTTTATTCTACTTACATGAATAAAACCTTCAATGGTCATACACCCAATGTGAATGGTTTGTTGAATCTCGATCGTAGTTATATACATATTCATAATATTGATGCCAAAAGATGCAAAGTATATAATGATAGTGCAACATATTTATGGCACTGCCATTTAGGTCATATTGGTGTAAAGCACATGAAGAAACTCCACATGGATGGACTTTTGGAATCGCTTGATTATGAATCATTCGATACTTGTGAACCATGCCTCAGGGGAAAGATGACTAACACTCCATTCTCCGGAACAATGGAGCGAGCCACTGACTTATTGGAAATAATACATACCGATGTATGCAGTCCGATGAATGTTGAGGCTCGCGGTGGGTATCATTATTTTCTGACCTTCACAGATGATTTGAGCAGATATGGGTATATCTACTTGATGAAACACAAGTCTGAAACATTTGAAAAGTTCAAAGAATTTCAGAGTGAAGTAGAGAATCATCGTAGCAAGAAAATAAAGTTTCTACGATTTGATCATGGAGGCGAATATTTGAGTTACGAGTTTGGCCTTCACTAAAACAATGTGGAATAGTTTCACAACTCATGCCACCTGGAACACCACAATGTAATGGTATGTCTGAACGCCGTAACCGTACTTTATTAGATTTGGTGTGATCTACGGTGTCTCTTACCAATTTACCACTATCGTTGGGGTTATGCATTAGATATAGCTGCATTCACGTTAAATAAGGCGCCGTCTAACTCTGTTGAGACGATGCCGTATGAACTATGGTTTGGCAAGAAACGTAAGCTGTCATTTCTTAAGATTTGGGGTTGCGATGCTTATGTGAAAAAGCTTCAGCCTGATAAGCTCGAACCCAAATCGGAGAAGTGCGTCTTCATAGGATACCCAAAAGAAACTGTTGGGTACACCTTCTATGATAGATCCAAAGGCAAGATATTTGTTGCTAAGAATGGATCCTTTACAGAGAAGGACTTTCTCTCGAAAGAAGTGAGTGGGAGGAAAGTAGAACTTGATGAGGTAATTGTACCTTCTCTCAAATCGGATAGTAGTTCATCACAGAAAACCGTTCCCGTGATGCCTACACCAACTAGAGAGGAAGCTAATGATAATGATCATGAAACTTCAGATCAAATTACTACCAAACGTTGTAGGTCAACCAGAGCACGTTCCGCACCAGAGTGATACGGTAATCCTGTTCTAGAAGTCATGTTACTAAAGCATGGCAAACTTACGAACTATGAGGAAGCGATGATGAGCCCAGATTCTGATAAATGGCTTGAGGCCATGAAATCTGAGATAGGATCCATGTATAAGAACAAAATGTGGACTTTGGTGGACTTGCCGATGATCAGCAAGCCATTGAGAATAAATGGATCTTCAGGAGGAAGACGGACACTGATGGTAGTGTTACTATCTACAAAGCTTGACTTGTCACAAAAGGTTTTTGACAAGTTCAAGGTGTTGTCTATGATGATATTTTCTCACTCGTAGCAATGCTTAAGTCTATCTGAATCATGATAGCAATTGCCACATTTTATGAAATCTGGCAAATGGATGTCAAAACTGAATTCCTTAATGGATTTCTTAAAGAAGAGTTGTATATGATGCGACCAGAAGGTTTTGTCGATCCTAAAGGTGCTAACAAAGTGTGCAAACTCTAGCAATCCATCTATGGACTGGTGCAAGCATCTCAGAGTTGGAATATATGCTTTGATGAGTTGATCAAAGCATATAGTTTTATATAGACTTGTGGTGAAGCCTGTATTTACAAGAAAGTGAGTAGGAGTACTACAACCTTTCTGATAAGTATATGTGAATAACATATTGTTGATTAGAAATGATGTAGAATTTTCTAGAAAGCATAAAGGAGTGTTTGAAAGGAGTTTTTCAAAGAAAGACCTCGGTGAAGCTTCTTACATCTTGGGCATCAAGATCTATAGAGATAGATCAAGACGCTTGATAAGATTTTTCAATGAGTACATACCTTGACAAGATTTTGTAGTAGTTTAAAATGGAACAGTCAAAGAAGGATTTCTTGCGTGTATTGCAAGGTGTAAAGTTGAGTAAGACTCAAAACCCGACCATGACAGAAAATAGAAAGAGAATGAAAGTCATTCCCTATGCCTCAGCCATAGGTTCTATAAAGTATGCTATGCTGTGTACTAGACCTATTGTGTACCTTGCCATGAGTTTGGCAAGGGGGTACGATAGTGATCCAGGAGTGTATGACTAGACAACAGTCAAAGTTATCTTTAGTTACCTAAGAGGACTAAGGAAATATTTCTCGGTTATGGAGGTGATAAAGAGTTCGTCGTAAAGAGTTACATTGATGCAAGCTTTTACACCGATCTGGATGACTCTGAGTCTCAATCTGGATACATATTGAAATAGGGAGCAATTAGCTAGAGTATCTCCATGCGGAGCATTGTAGTCTCAATGTGGCAGACCCGTTGACTAAACTTCTCTCACAAGCAAAACATGATCACACCTTAGTTCTCTTTGGGTGTTAATCACATAGTGATGTGAACTAGATTATTGACTCTAGTAAACCGTTTGGGTGTTGGTCACATGGCGATGTGAACTATGGGTGTTAATCACATAAAGATATGAACTATTGGTGTTAAATCACATAGCAATGTGAACTAGATTACTGACTCTAGTGCAAGTGGGAGACTGAAGGAAATATGCCCTAGAGGCAATAATAAAGTTGTTATTTATATTTCCTTATATCATGATAAATGTTTATTATTCATGCTAGAATTTTATTAACTGGAAACTTGATACATGTGTGGATACATAGAAAAAATAATGTCCCTAGTAAGCCTCTACTAGACTAGCTCATTGATCAAAGATGGTTAAGTTTCCTAGCCATAGACATGTATTGTCATTTAATGAATGGGATCACATCATTAGGATAATGATGTGATGGACAAGGCCCATCCGTTAGCTTAGCAAACGACTGGAATTTGAGAGATGGCATCCAATTCACCCTTCTCATTGAGAGAAAACAGACGGATAGTATTATCCCGAGCGGCAAAGACAATTACATCCTCAGACGAATGAGTCAATTGAATCTGCCTGGCTGCACAATCAAGCTGAGCCTTGTGCTTAGAAAGCCAATCCATTCCGAGAATAAGATCAATATCCGAGTTACCAAGAACCATTGGGGAAGAAAGGAACTTGTAGTCGCCCAACGTGATAGTAACATCTGGCACCTCCAGACTAGCACTCAAACGTTTGCCAGGAGAAACGATATCCATTTGTTTACCCAAATGAGAAGAAACGAACTCATGCTTGGTAAAAAATGGCTTTGACATGAAACAATGCGATGCACCCGTGTCAAAAAGAACTCTTGCAGGAATATCATTAACAGGAAGGTTACCCATGATGACATCAGAAGAATCCTCTGCCTGAGCTGCATTCATCAAATTGACCTTGGCGTGCTTGGGGTTATGCTTGACCACAGCTGTACTTGCCGATCTGACAGGAGGAGGAGGAGGAAGACGCCTCTGGTTGAGACACTTGTTGGCATAGTGACCCTTCTGTTGGCACTTGTTGCACGTGACCTCTGAAAGTGGACGGTGATACAGAGCACTCGATCTTGGAGCTTGAGACGAAGTCTTGTTCTGAAAGCCAGGGTTGGGTGGGTGGGAAGAACCACTGCCACCTTTGCTCTTCTGTTGATACGACTGACGGAACGGGGGAGGAGGAAGCCAATACTTCTGCTGCTTGGCCACTTGAGTAGAGGAAGAAGGAGTAACATCTCTGACTCGCTTCTTGGAAGCATCACACCTCAACTGAGCAGCCTCTTGCTTCAGTGCCATGTTGTAGAACTCATCGTACCTCAAGGGCTCGAAGAGAACAAGAGCGAGCTGGATATCTTCTCTAAGACCACCCCTGAACTGGTATATCATGCTCTTCTCATCAGGGACGTCCTGCGTGGCAAAGCGGGCGAGCTTCTGGAACAACTTGTTGTAGTCATAGACAGACAAAGAGCCTTGCTTCAGATTGCAGAATTCCTCACGCTTGCTTTCAACCACGCTCTGGGGAATATGATGAGCTCGGAAATCTCAATGGAAATCATCCCAAGTGATAACACGTCCACCTCTGGAATCCTTGTACTGCTGGAACCATTCTGTAGCTTGATCTTTGAGTTGGAAGGAAGCGAACTTAACAAAGTCCTCAGGCCTGACGTTACTGCACTCGAAATGCTTACACAGATCCACAAGCCAACCGTCAGCATCGGTTGCCTCAACACAATTGCTGAAAGTCTTTGGCCCGTTAGCAAGGAACTGGTTGAGTGTAGCAAAGTGACTCTGATTGCTGCCTTGATTCCCTTGACTGCCTTGATTGCGCTCTTGAAGAATTTGCATGATCAACTGTGTGTTTGCATTGGTTGCGGCCATCACAGCTTGCCATGCCTCTGGAGGAGGTGGAGGTGGTGGCGGATCAGGATTCGGAGTCGTGCGCGTTGGAGGAGCCATCCTGAAGAGGTTGACCACCATTAGCACATTGACAGACAAATAATGAAGCTGAATCCAACGGAATGAAAATTGCAACATATAGTCTTCACATCCGAACAAAATGAACGAATGCATTCCTCTTGAAATGGTCACATATCCATAAATTGAGAAGCCATGTAGAATTAAGGTAGAGAAATAAATCAACAAGGTACGGCTGAAGAACGAATAATCGGTAAGAAATCCCAATCTCAAACCAATATTCGTGGAAGAAGAACTAGAGCTACTAGAATTCCCACCTATGAAACTCCCGAACCTTTCCGGTTATGCAATCAGGTGTTGGGGATACAGGGGAAGCATAATATCCCACCCAAACTAGCAAATCCTACATCCAGCTGTATCCATCCTTCAACACATAACCAAGAAACCTTCGGAAACCATCTACCTCAACCTTCGAAAAGCATCTGTTATACAAGTTATGGTGATACTCCCGAACTCCCGCCCCAGTACTGGGTGGCGTCGAGGTTATCTCACCAACGAACTACATAAAAGATATTTTTGATGTCGGCGTACTAAACTCAGGTATTCCAGAACTGCAACGATAAAATTATGATGACAACACCTCAGAGCTCAACTCCCCGGAACACTTCCACTAAACCCCTGACAGGAGGCACCAAGACAATGTTCTCATCATAAAACCATCGGAACAATTCCAAGATACCCGCGTGATCCTAAATTTTTTTAGTCAAATTTGAGAAGAGAAGAGTCAAAACTCTACGTCAGGATGCCTTACCAGAGCGATGAGGAGACTGGGAAGTAAAAAGAATTCCTAAACTCTCCGATATATAATTCCTAAAAGACTCAAAACATTTTTCTAGACACAACTCGGCCGCTAAAAAAGATCAAGCAATGGGGCTCCTAAGGTCGGGGAAGGCTCTGATTACCAACTTGTAACACCCTCGATGCGACTATAGCTCCCACGTGTCGAGTCACGACTTAGAGACATAATCGCATTGAAGGCATATGTCGCAAGTTAGGCAATCTTCACAAACATCCCATGTAATGTAAATAATAAAGGGGAGATAACATAGTTGGCTTACACTCGCCACGTCAATCAAGTACATAAATAACATTACATCATCCAAACACTCATGGCCCGACTACGACGCCAAAATGAAAAAGAACCCAACATGCGACACGGTCCCGTTCACCCCCAACTGGGCACCACTACTGATCATCGGGAAAGGAAACATAGTAACGTTGAGAGTCTTCGTCGAACTCCCACTTGAGCTCGTACGCGTCTCCTGGAGCGGAATATCAGGCCCTGCATTTGGTGTAATAGTAATCTGTGAGCCACAGGGACTCAGCAATCTCGCACCCTCGCGATCAAGACTATTTAAGCTTATAGGTAAGGCAAGGTAAAAATATGAGTGGAGCTGCAGTAAGCGACTAGCAAGTATGGTGGCTAACTTGTTCGCAAAAGAGAGCGAGAAGAGGAGGCAAAGCACGCACGAGAAACTAGAGAGCACCCTGCACAAACATTACTCCGACACCGTGTCCACTTCCCAGACTCCACCGAGAAGAGGCCATCACGGTAACACACTCAGTTGATTCATTTTAATCAAATTAAGGTTCAAGTTATCTACAACCGGACATTAACAAATTCCCATCTGCCCATAACCGCTGGCACGACTTTCGAAAGTTCAATCCCTGCAGGGGAGTCCCAACTTAGCCCATGACAAGCTCTCACGGTCAACGAAGGCATAGACCTCCTCCCAAGACGTTCCGATCAGACTCGGTATCTCGGTTACTCAAGACACTTCGACAGGTTAAAACAAGACCAACAACACCGCCCGAATGTGCCGACAAATCTTGATAGGAGCTGCACATATCTTGTTCTCAGGGCACACTCAGATAGGTCAAGCTATGAGTAAAACCAACCCTCAAGTTTCCCCGAGGTGGCCCCGCAGGCTGCCCGGTTCGAACCAACACTCAGAGGGAGCACTGGCCCGGGGGGGTTAAAATGGTAAGACCAAGGTTGGGCATTGCTGGAAAAGCTTTAATCAAGGCTAAATATCAAGGGGTTCCCATTATAACCCAACCGCGTAAGGAACGCAAAAATCCAGGAACATAACACCGATATGACGGAAACTAGGGCGGCAAGAGTGGAACAAAACACTAGGCGAGAAGCCGAGCCTTCCACCCTTTACCAAGTATATAGATGCATTAAGATAACAAGATAATATAATGATATCCCAATAAGTAAATAAAAGATGTTCCAACAAGGAACGACCTTCAATCTTCACCTGCAACTAGCAACGCTATAAGAGGGGCTGAGCAAAGCGGTAACATAGCCAATCAACGGTTTGCTAGGACAAGGTGGTTAGAGGTTTGACATGGCAATTTGGGAGGCTTTCAAGCAAGTGGTAGGCATCGTAGCAATGGCATAGCAAAAGAGCAAGCAAAACTAGCATAGCAAAGATAGTAGTGATTTAGAGGGTATGATCATCTTGCCTGCACAGTTGTCAGAGTTGACTGGATCCTCGAAAGCAAACTCAATGGGCTCCTCGTTAGCGAACTCGTCTCCCGGCTCTACCCAAACAAGACAAACAAGTAACAAGGATACAATCAACCACGTGCAAGGATCAAGCAATATGATGCAATGATGATATGCTATGCGGGATGCGATGCGGGATGCAAAATGCAAGATATGACAGGGAATGCATGAACCTGGCCTCAACTTGGAAATCCAAGTGTGCCACTGGAAAGATGAGATGAAATCTCTTGAAAACGATATAAAGAACGTCAGAATCGGAGCTACGGTTTGGAAATGGCAAGCGATTCAAAAATGACACCGGTCTGCGATTTACAGCAAGTAGGCATCTAAATGCAATGAAATGAACATGCTACAGCACTCAAACATGACAACAAAATACATGGCAGGGATGCACACAAGATGCTTAACAAAATTCTAGCACTGAGCTACAGCCAATTCATCCATTAGGAGGTTCAAACAAGCATGGCAAAAACGTAAATGGTAAAACAGATCTCAGACTTAGTGAAATTAACACTTGTCTGAAATTCTAGATCATATAGCCCTCTTCGGAGCAACAAAACAACATGCTACAGGACCTGAGCATGACAAAGAAAGACATGGCATGGAGCTACTCAACAAGCTTAACAAAAGTCCCTTAGTTACCTTGAGCCAAAAGGGATCACAAAATATACTAACAAGCACACAAACATAGCAAAAACATAATCAGTTTTCCGACTTAGTGAAAACTGGGACATGCTGAAACATAACTCATGAAGGCATGTTTACGAGCTTGATGCACTCACCATGGTGCAAGTCATGGCAAGAAAAGCATACACCCCTTAAGAAGGCACAAAATGCAAGCTAGACATGGCAAGAACAATGGCATAGCATGCACGGATCAACTACAATAACATCGGCAAAATCGCAAACAAGTTGACGATCTGCCCAGATTCACAATGAAGCAAAAGTAGAGCTCGATTGACTCAAGCTAGGGTGCTCCATAATTGCAAACAAAGACATGGATGGATAGAGTACTACAAGATTAACAAAACATCCTTACTGATCATCCTCAAAAGAGGCACAGATCACTAGGAAACAACATGAACATATGGCATCGTGAGATAAACAATCCCAGGACAGTGAAATCACTAAGTCCCTGAAAACAGACTTAGCAAGTGCACCACTTTGCAAGCTTGCACTAGACACCACACACATCCTAAAAATACATGGGTTGCACCTCTGGATAGATGACAAAACCCTTAACAAAACACATGTAGAACTCGCGGGCATATCATGCACACATTAATCATGGCAAAAATGACAAAAGTGCTAAACGGAGTAGCAGATCTGACAATTAACTCAAGTAGCCCTCTTCTAACAGCATTTCGGGCATCAAGATGAGCTCAAATGAAAATGATGCAATGGAATGAAATGATGTACTCTCTGAGATGAACATTTTGATATGCTATATGCATGAATCGGAGCTACAGATGCAAAGTTACGGGGCTATGAACAGGAGCACTTGGATTAGGATTTCGGGCAAAAAGTCAACCCGAGACAAATCCGGATCTGAGATCTGCATGCTTTACGAGGATCGCCGGGGTTCTTGCCGGAGTTTGTCGCCGGACTTGGTGAGGGGAGGCACGTCGACCGGACTCGGCGAGAAGACGAGGAGGACGGCGGAGGGCGGCGGCGGCGGAGCACGGAAGGGGC
>NC_041380.1:218998472-219031719 GCF_002162155.2 Triticum dicoccoides
TGCGGCGCGCGCCGGCCGGGCGGGGCTGGGCGGCGCCTCGGGCGCGAGGAGGCGGGGCGAGGGAGCGGGCTCCGGGGGCCCGAAGCGGGCTTCGGCGGGCCGCGCGGCGCGGGGGCGAGGGGTTGGCACTTGGCGCCCGGTGGGTGGCTGCGGCGACTATGTCCGGCGCCGGCGGACACGTCCGGTGCGCGGATGATGAAAGGGCTAGGGTTAGGGTGCGAATGACCCGAGATTTCGTGGAGGGATCTATTTATAGGCATAGAGGGAGCTAGGAGAGTCCAAATGAGGTGCGGTTTTCGGCCACGCGATCGTGATCGAACGCTCTAGATGATGGAGCAGAGTTAGGTGGGTTTTGGGCCAACTTGGAGGGGTGTTGGGCTGCAACACACACGAGGCCTTTTCGGTCCCTCGGTTAACCGTTGGAGTATCAAACGAAGTCCAAATGATACGAAACCTGACAGGCGGTCTACCGGTAGTAAACAAAGGCCGCTTGGCAAGTCTCGGTCCAATCCGGAAATGTTTAATCCCCACACACGAAAGAAAAGTAGAATTGACCACCGAAGGAGAACGAAGCGCCGGAATGCAAAACGGACAACGGGGAAAATGCTCGAATGCATGACATGAACACGTATGCAAATGCAATGCACATGATGGCATGATATGAGATGCATGACAACGTCAACAACACACGGAGACAAAAAACCCAAACCCGAGGAAATGAATATAACTTAACGCCGGAAACGGCAAGAGTTGGAGTACAAATTGGGAAAGTTACATCCGGGGTGTTACACTTGCCGGTTGTCGAATTTTGGGTTCCGGCAAAACCCTTGAGGTTCGAACACTAGGGTGCGCACAAAGATCTTTCCCCCTCTCTAGCTCGCACACTCCACGATCTCACGGCCTAGCTCGACGAACCCAAAGAACGAGAGACACAAGATTTATACTGGTTCGGGCCACTGTTGTGGTGTAATACCCTACTCTAGTGTGGTGTGGTGGATTACCACTTGGGCTGAGGATGAATAGTTACAAGGGAAGAACTGCCTCCTGAGGAGAGGTGTTCTTGTGTTTGGTGAGCTTATGTGGTTGAGGATTCTCTTTCTCTAGATGAGGCGATCAGATCATTCTCCCCCTACTATGGTGGTGGCTAGTCCTATATATAGAGGCCCAGGTCCTCTCCCCAAATATTAGACGGGAAGGGATCCCACAACGGACAATTTGAAGGGGGACAACTAGTACAAGCTATCCTAACAAAAGTAGTCTTCGCCTACCAAAAGCAAATGAAAAGCCACGCCCGGCACCTAGTCTAGTCTTCTTGTCTTCTCACCAGCGCGGAGCTAAGTACTGCCACTAAGGCATGGGAGGGAACCCCCGAGGCACGAAGGCGGCACTCCTGAGACTCTGGGGCGTGTACAGCCCCACTCATTATTACGTGAGAGTATCACGAGCGGAGATTCTTCACAGGCACTGGGCCTTGCTTCACAGGCACCGGGCGTTGCTTCATGGGTAGAACCTCTAGAGGTGCTGGATGTTCCAGGCGTTCTGGATGGGGATCCTGTCCTGCGTCTCCAGGCGCGCGGCGCCAGGCCTGGAGATGTGGGCGACCCGAAACGGGCCCTCCCACATGGGTGAGAGCTTGTGCAGCCCTTCCCTGAAGAGCACCTGCCCCAGGACAAGATCACCCACCTCGAGCGTCCTAGAGAGGACGTTGTGGCAGTGGTACCGCCGCAGCGCCTGCTGATACCTCGTAGCTCGGAGCGAGGCTTCACGGCGGCGGTCCTCCCCCAGCACGAGGTCCATCCCTCACATGGTGTCTTGTTGTATTTCATCAAACGCCAGGGCCCGCACGGAGTGATGCTTGACCTTGTGTGGGAGAACCACTTCTGCTCCGTAGACGAGGAAGAATGGGGTCTTGCCTGTGGGCCTGGTGGTGGTGGTGGGGATGGACCACAACACTGGAGCTCATCGTGGTAGCCCCTGCCGCAGGCCTCGAGCTTCTTCTTGAAGGTCCTGGTCTTGAGACCCCTCAGGACCTCCGCATTGGCGCGTTCGGCCTGGCCGTTGCTCCTAGGGTGCGCCACGGAGGCGTAGCAGATCTACGTTCCAAGGTTAGCACAATATGTTTTGAAGAGATTGCTAGTGAACTGTGAGCCGTTGTTGGTGATGATGTGATTAGGGACCCCAAATTGGCTTACGAGGCCCTTGATGAACTTGACTGTTGACCCAGCTGGGATGGTGCGGACGGCTTCCACTTCCGCCCACTTGGTGAATTTGTCGATGGCGACGTAGAGGTAGCGGTAGCCTCCAGGCACTCGAGGGAACGAGCCCAGGATATCCAGCCCCCAGACAATGAACGGCCAAGAGAGCGGGATAGTCTGGAGGCCCTGAGCCGACTGGTGGATCTACTTGGCGTGGAACTGGTAGGCCTCGTAGGATTTCATCAGCTCGGCCGCGTCGTTTAGTGTCGTGGGCCAGTAGAACCCATTGCAGAAAGCCTTGCCGACTAGGGTGCGCGACAATGAGTGGTGCCCCGCAGTCTCCGCCATGTATGTCGTCCAGCAGCTCATTCCCCTGTTCCTTGCAAATGCATCATAGAGAAACATCATTTGGCCGCTTCCTGTATAGCTTACCGTCCTGAATGCAGTACGCCGTAGCCTGTCGGGCCACACGCTCCGTGTCGTCCTCCTTCTCCGGCAATGTGCCTTGCGTCAGGTACACCTTGAACTCCTCGATCCAGCACCCCTCCTGAGGGTTGAGCGCTAAGAGGAGGCACGCTCCTGAGGTCGGGCCGTAGGAGGGGGCTCTCGAGGCTGGTGGCTGGGGGAGTTCCTCCTGAGATGGCGTCGGCTCCACAGGCGGAGGTGCTGCGGAAGGCTTGAAGAGCCGCTCCTCGAAGACGCCAGGCTCTTGGGGCAGCCGCTTGGATGATCTTTTCGCGATGTCTCGGCCTCTTTGTTGGTGCCATGAGGCACATGCTGTAGCTCCAGGCCCAGGAACTGCTTCTCCATTTTGCGCACCTCCGCGAGGTATGCCTCCATGTGTTCATCCTTTGGCTCGTACACCTTGTTGGAGAAGTTGACGAGGAGCTACGGATCTCCCTTGATGGTGAGGCATTTCACCCACAGGGCCACCGCAGCCTTGAGGCCGGCGATGAGACCCTCGTACTCTGCAATGTTGTTGGAGACCTTCTCGCCCCGCTGGAAGCAGAGTTGCACGACGTAGTAAAGCTTGTCCTAAGTGGGAGAGATGAGCACGGCTCCAGCCCCCGCGGCCTGACGTGCAAACGGGCCATCAAAGTACATGAGCCAACCATCTGCCGCTTCACTCCCTGGCGAGAGGGATCGGTTCTCGCCCGCTTTGAGCTCCGGGGAATCGGTCCATTCTGCCACAAAGTCGGTGAGTGCAGCCCCCTTGATGACTCTGATTGTGCTGAACTCCAGGTCAAACGGTTGCAGCAGGATGTTCCATTCGACAACCCTTCCCGCAACGTTGGGGCTTCTGAGCACTCTTTCCAACGGGTATGCTAAAACGACCTTGATGGGGTGACCTTGGAAGTAGTGGCGCAGCTTGCGCGAGGCCACCAGTAGCGCGAGCAAGATCTTATGAGGCATGGGGTATCGCGCCCTCGCATCTCGCAGCACTGTGCTGACGAAGTACATTGGGTGCTCGACAAGGGTGGGAGAGCTGACAGAGTTTTTGGCTCCCGGGGACTGAGGTCTTTCCTGTGGATCTCCAGCTCCTGGGGCTTGACGACTAGCCGGGGCGCTGTGTCAGTAGCATCACCTTGGTGTTGTGCAGCCTCATCCGTCTTGGCGGCTCCATGCGGGCCCTTGACTTGGGGCTCCTCTCTGAGGGCCACCAGTGCCGCGCTGGCGGAGTGGGGTGTGGCATACAGGTAGAGTACCAAGGGCTCGCGAGGACGAGGCGCCACCATCACCGGCGGGCTGGTCCGGTATCTCTTGAGGTCTTGAAATGCTAGGTCGGCCTTGGGGGTCCACTCAAACGAACCATTCTTCTTCATTAGCTTGAAGAACGGCAAGGCGCGCTCCCCCAACTTGGAGATGAAGCACCCCAGCGAAGTCATGCAGCCTGCAAGCTTCTGCATCTCCTTGAGGTTTTGTGGTGGGCTCATGTCTTCGATTGCCTTGACCTTCTCCGGGTTAGCCTCGATCCCTCTGTGGGACACGAGGAAGCCCAGCAGCTTGCCGGAAGGGACACCAAACACGCACTTCTCCGGACTGAGCCGCAAATCCACCTGCCGCAGGCTCGCGAAGGTCTCCTCCAGGTCCTGAATCAAAGTTCTCGCCTCCCGAGACTTTACCACAATGTCGTCGATGTAGGCCTCAGCGTTCCTCCCGAGCTGCCGCCCCAAGGCAATGTGCATCAGTCGCTTGAAGGTTGCTCCTGCGTTGCACAGTCCGAATGGCATGCAAGTGTAGCAGTATACCCTGCATGGGGTAAAGAAAGCTGTTTTCTCCACATCTTCCACCGCCATCTTGATCTGGTGGTAGCCTGAGAACGCATCCAGGAAACATAGAAGATCACACTCCGCGGTGGAATTGACAATCTGGTCGATGCGTGGCCGGGGGAATGGGTCTTGAGGGAAGGCTTTGTTGAGGTTGGTGAAGTCAAAACACATGCGTTCCTTCCCTCCTTTCTTCAGCACGACGACTGGGTTTGCCAGCCACTCTGGGTACCGGACCTCGCGAATGACTCCTGCTGCCTCCAGCTTGCGGGTTTCCTGAACGATGAAAGACTGCTTCTCCATGGATTGTCGCCTCGCCTTCTGCTTCACAGGGCGCACATTGGGGCACACCCTCAGATGATGCTCAATCACTCCTCTCGGGACCCCAACTAGCTGCTTAGGCTCCCAGGTGAATACTTCCTTGTTCACTCACAAGAAGTCCACCAACTCCTTTTCTTGATCTAGGGCGAGGTCGGCGCCTATGGTAAAGGTAGCGCTAGAGGCCCCGTCTGCGTCGACCAGTATCTGCTTCGTCTTGGCTTGGCCTTGAGTGAATAGATGCTTCTTCTTGGTCGGCGCATCCCCCTTGGCCCTGGGCATGGCCTTGCCGTCCAAACAAGCTGCCGCTGTGGCCTGAAGGCGAGTTTGAGGGCCGCCAAGACTTCCTTGGTGTCTCCGGCCACTGTGAGGACGCCCTTGCTCCCTGGCATCTTCATGAGGTTGTATGCAGGATGGGTAGCCGCCATGAATTGGGCCAGCGCCGGGTACCCAAGAAAGGCATTGTATGGCAAGCTGATGCGGGCGATGTCGAAGTCAATCAGCTCGGTGTGGTAGTTGTTGCGTGTGCCGAAGGTCACAAGGAGACGGATCTGCCCTAGGGGGTTGGAGGAGCCGCCGCCGACCTCGGAGAAAGGCTTGCTGGGGCGGAACCACTCAAGTGCTACGTGAAGGAGGCTGAAAGCCTCCACTAAGAGCATGTTGAGGCCGGTGCCACCGTCGATGAGGGTCTTGGTGACGGCTACGCTGCAGATGGTGGGCATGCAAAGCATCAGAAGCACGCCCGAGCCGACGGTGGTGACTGGGTGATCCCTTGAGTCGAAGATCAGGTCGGCCTTGGGTGTCGCCCAACCTGGGGAGCCCCCTTCCGCGTGGAGGCGGCGCTGATCTGGCGATAGAACGGCTTGGTGTGACGGTCCGAGGGCGGTGCCCGTGAGCCACCGAGGAGAGCTGCGACGACGGGGGGCGCTGGTTCCGCGAAGCGCGTGATGAAGAGGTCGCGTAGCTCCTCCCAAGAGGCCATAAAAGATTCCGGCAGATGGAGGAGCCAGGCGCGCGCCACGCCAGCGAGGGCCATTGGGAGCCAGTGGGCCATGTCTTTATCATCGCCCCGGCCTCCGGGACAGCCTCCTCATACGCCAGCAGAAAGGCCGCCGGATCCGCTGCACCATCGTAATGGGGCGGCATCTCCGGCTTGAACTTGTGCGGCCACTATACCCGCCGCAAGGCGGGGGTGAAGGCCCGGAGCCCCTCGGTGCTGCAGAGGGCGCCCGTCGATCCAGTCAGAGAAGAGGCGGTGTCCATGGGAGTCAGTCAGAGAGGCGAGACCGTCGGGGGGGCAAGGCTTCGGCGCACCCCTACCTGGCGCCAAATGTCGGATTTCGGGTTCCAGCAAAACCCTTGAGGTTCGAACACTGGGGTGCACACAAAGATCTCTCCCCCTCTCTAGCTCTCTCACTCCACGATCTCACAGCCTAGCTTGACGAACCCAAAGAACGAGAGACACAAGATTTATACTGGTTCGGGCCACCGTTGTGGTGTAATACCCTACTCCAGTGTGGTGTGGTGGATTGCCTCTTGGGCTGAGGATGAACAGTTACAAGGGAAGAACAGCCTCCCTAGGAGAGGTGTTCTTGTGTTTGGTGAGCTTGTGTGGTTGAGGATTCTCTCTCTCTAGATGAGCCGATCGGATCATTCGCCCCCTACTATGGTGGTGGCTAGTCCTATATATAGAGGACTGGGTCCTCTCCCCAAATATTAGGAGGGAAGGGATCCCACAATGGCCAATTTGAAGGAGGACAGCTAGTACAAGCTATCCTAACAAAAGTAGTCTTCGCCTGGCAAAGGCTCTGGTGGTGACGCTGTCTTGGGCTCCACGGTGACCTCCGTCCTGCCGTCCTGCTGGTCTTGGTCTTGTTGCACCGATATGGAAACCTTTGCTTGCTGCCTCAGGACTCCTCGCCCGCACTTGCCTCTTTAGCACCAAAGAGGAAACGAGGACACTGCGTGTGCTGGTGCCCGCCTCGCTCCAGTCGTGATGGCTTGCATCACACAAACCTCGCGAGGTGTCCCTAGCCTTGATCTCTCTGCCCCTCGCGAGCCAGCCTGGTGAGGCCGCCCCTGAGGAGGTCTTGTGTCGTCCGCCTTGCGAGGCCTGGCCCCTCGCGAGGGTCTTGAGTGTTTGCTGGTGAAGATGGGCCGTACAGAGCCGATGGTGGAGCCACGCCGCGGGTCGCAGGAAGGCAAGTCTAGGGACCCCCGTTCCTAGAACGCCGACTCCGGTAACAAGATTGAACTTGGTATGAAGATATCGACGATCGAATCTCGAGCAAGTAACATACCGATGACAAAGGGAATAATGTATGTTGTCATTACGGTACGACCAATAAAGATCTTCATAGAATATGTGGGAACCAATATCAGCATCCAAGTTCCGCTATTGGTTGTTAACTGGAGAGGTGTCTCGGTCATGTCTACATAGTTCTCGAACCCGTACGGTCCGCACGCTTGATGTTCGATGATGATTTTGTATTATATGTGTTATGTGATTTGGTGACCGAATGTTGTTCGGAGTCCCAGACGAGATCACAGACATGATGAGGAGTCTCAAAATGGTCAGGAGGTAAAGATTCATATATTGGACGATGATATTCAGACACGGAAAGTTTTCCGGGGGTACCGGGTACATATCGGGTCATTGAAAGGGGTTCCGGGCATCCCCCCAGCAACTACATAGGCCTTAATGGGCCAAGAGGGGGACAGACCAGCCCCTAAGGGCCTGGTGCGCCCCTCCCATATGGGCTGGCCAAATTGGAGTAGAAAAGGGGAAGGAGGAAAGGAAAAAGGGAATAGGAGTCCCCCACTTCCTTTCCTACTCCAAATAGGAATAGGAAAGGGGGAGGCCAAATTGGGAGGTGCCCAAGTAGGATTCCTCCTACTTGGGTATATATATATATGAAGGGGGGCACCGCTAGAACACTGACCAACAATTGTTAGCCGTGTGCGGCGCCCCCCTTCACAGTTTACGTCTCTGGTCATATCTTCGTAGTGCTTAGGCGAAGCCATGCGTGGATCACTTCACCATCACCGTAACCACGCCGTCGTGCTGACGGAACTCTCCCTCGAAACTTTGCTGCATCAAGAGTTCGAGGGACGTCATCGAGCTGAACATGTGCAGAACTCGGAGGTGCCGTACGTTCGGTTCTTGATTGGTCAGAACGAGCAGAAGTTCGACTACATCAACCGCATTGTCAAACGCTTCCGCTTTCAGTCTACGAGGGTATGTAGACACACTCTCCCCCTCTCATTGCTATGCATCTCCTAGATAGATCTTGCGTGAGCTTAGGAACTTTTTTGAAATTGCATGCTACGTTCCCCAACACCACCATCAGTCAATAAATATCTAGGGACTCCAAACCTCAGGAAAATAACTTATTTGAGTATTTTAATATAAGTGTTATGATCAACACTACTAGTTGGAATAGCTTCTACCCACTGAGTAACATAATCAACAGCGACTAAAATATGTGTATACAATTAGAGGAAGGAAAAATTCCCATATAATCAAATCCCCAAACATCAAATGGTTCAATAACAAGTGAATAATTCATAGGAATTTCCTCACGTCTACCAATATTACCAATTCCTTGACATTCATCACAAGATAAGACAAATTTACGTGCATCCTTGAAAAGAGTAGGCCAATAAAAAACAGATTGTAATACCTTATGTGCGGTTCTATCTCCAGCTTGGTATCCTTTGTATGCCCTAGAATGACACTCCCTTAGGATTTGTTCTTGTTCATGCTCAAGTACACAAAGTCTAATAACTCCTTATTTATAAAGATGTGGGTCATCCCAAAAGTAATGTCTTAAATCAAAGAAGATCCGTTTCTTTCGTTAGTATGCGAAACTAGGTGGTATATATTTTGCAACAATGTAATTGGCATAGTCTACATACCAAGAAGTATTCCGAGAAGCATTTATAACAACTAATTGTTCATTAGGAAAACTATCACTAATTGGTAGTGGGTCATCAAGAACATTTTTCACTTAAGACAAATTATCAGCTATGAGATTCTCAACTCCCTTTCTATCAATAATATGCAAGTCAAATTCTAGCAAAAGAACCCACCTAATTAACCTAGGTTTAACATCTTTATTTTCAATAAGATATTTAATAGAAGCATGATCGGTGTGAACAATTACTTTATAATCAACAATATAAGATCAGAATTTATCACATGCAAACACAACTGTTAAAAATTCTTTCTCAATAGTAGCACAATTTCTTTGAGCACTGTCTAGAGTTATTCTAGCATAATGAATAACATTCAATTTCTTATCAACTATTTGTCCTATAACATCACCAACATCATAAACACTAGCACCACACATAATTTCAAAAGGTAGGTTCCAATCAGGTGGTTGAATAATGGGTGTAGAGATTAAGGCTTTCTTAAGTATTTCAAAGGCTTCTACGCAATAATCATCAAAAACAAACAGAACATCTTTTTGCGAGAGATTAGTAAGATCCCTAGAAATTTTAGGGAAGTCTTTAATGAATCTCTTATAGAAACTAGCATGACCAAGTAAACTTCTTATACCTTCAATATCTTTAGGACATGGCATTTTCTCAATTGCATCAACTTTAGCTTTATCTACTTCAATACCTCGTTCAGATATTTTATGCCCAAGCACTATACGTTCGTTCACCATAGAGTGACAGTTCTCCCAAGTCAAGACAAGATTAGTTTCTTCACATCACTGCAAAACTCGATCAAGGTTGCTTAAGAAATCATGAAAATAAGTCCCTTAAATGGAAAATTCATCCATGAATACCTCAACAATCTTTCACAAAAATCAAAGAATATAGCAGCCATACATCTTTGAAAATTAGTAGCAGGTGCATTACATAAACCAAAAGGCATGTGTCTATAAGAATAAGTTCCAAAAGGACAAGTACAAGTAGTTTTCTCTTGATCTTCTTCTGACACAGGAATTTGAGAGAAACCAGAATATCCATCAAGGGAACAAAAGTGTCTATGCTTAGACAATCTTTCTAACATTTGATCAATAAAAGGCAAGGGTTAATGATCTTTTCTAGTAGCTTTTGTTTAATTTCCTGAAATCAATTAACAGCCTATTACCAGTTACAATTCCTTGTGGGGCGGGTTCATTTTTATCATTAGGAACAACAGTTGTACCTCCTTTCTTAGGAACACAAAGAAGGGGAATTGCCCATCTACTATTGTCGGATTCAGGGCTGCGCAGACCCAAGAAAGGTTCAAACTCTGGGGCGTGTGTGAAGAACTCAACCTCCCTAGCCAACCAGTTCATAACCCCCACTGCCTAGCTCGATGAAGAAGAAAGAAGAGGGACACAATAGTTTACCCAGGTTCAGGCCACCTTGCGGTGTAAGACCCTACTCCTGCTTTGTGGTGGATTAGCCTCACGAGGGGCTGAGGATGAACTACTACAAGGTAAGAACAACCGCACGAGGTCTGCTCTGGTGTGAGTGTGAATTAGCGAGGTGTGGATCTGATCCAGCCAGAGCTCTCTCTTTCTACGGTGGTGGCTAAGCTATATTTATAGTGGCCTCAGTCCTCTTCCCCCAAACGAAGGCGGGAAGGAATCCCACAGTGGCTAATTTTGAAGGGGGGCAAGTAGTACATCCTATCCTGGCGAAAGGTGGTCTTCGCCTGCAAAGCTTCTGGTCATGACATTGTGGTGGGCTCAGTGATGACACCTATCCTGCCATCTTGGCGATCTTGG
Source organism: Triticum dicoccoides (assembly GCF_002162155.2). Lineage (NCBI taxonomy): Eukaryota > Viridiplantae > Streptophyta > Magnoliopsida > Poales > Poaceae > Triticum > Triticum dicoccoides. Next base: position 219,008,985 of record NC_041380.1, read on the forward strand.
TATTGTTGCACGAGAATGGAAACCGTTGGCTGATTCCTCGGGACCCCGTGCCTGCGCTTGCATCCTTAGCACCAAAGAGGGAACCTACTCCTCTGCACCCACCGCGCCTGCCTGGGCTTGGTCAACATGGTTGGTGTCACCTCAACCTCATGAGATGGGCGCCAACATAGAAATCTCCGCTCCTCGGGAGCCAGCCTGGGGAGGCCGCTCCCTCCTGAGGTCTTGATGTCGTCCGCCTCATGAGGCTTGGCCCCTCGCGAGGATCTTGTCTTGGAGGCATTGAAGATGGGTCGTACCAGGCCATCGATGGAGCCACGCCATGGGCCACACGCAGGGAAGTCTAGGTACACTGGTTCCCAGAATGCCGATAGTAGCCCACGGGCCCAAGGCGCGCTTGGACTTGGCTTCGGGCAAAGCCAAAGGGCAAGGGCGAAGCGCCGCGGGCCCCAATCGCCTGCGGACCGAGCCGATGCGTGGAGCTTGATGGGACGTGGGCGTCTCCACTTCCCCATGTTGCTTCAGCAACTGCCTAAGCTAACAAAAAGGCTGCCGCCTGCCGCCGTGCCTTCATTGCCTTCTCTTCGCCTTGCTCTAGATCCCCTTTCCTCCTGCCGAGAGCGCCTCCAGATCTGGTGGAATTGCTCCCCCTTTCTGTGTCTTTCCTTCCAAGACTATGCAGATGGCATCCGGAAAGGCGGCCATGGGGTCCTCCTCTTCTCAAGCGCAGACCCTCAGCACATCCTCCATCATCGAGGAGAGACACCTCGCCGCCGCGCTCCCGCTGACGACGAGCAACCACAATGAATAGAATGAGACGATGCTCCTGGCCGGCTCCGCTGACCCTAGGACCTTGGCGGAGATGTTCTATCCCTTCTTCCTCCACATCGTCTTTGCGGGGCTCGTCCCGCCTTTCTCCGGGTTCTTCACCGCCGTCCTCGACCACTACCAGGTTTATGCTCTGCACCTCCAGCCAAACTCCATCCTTCTCTTGTCCATCTTTGCCTTCTACTATGAGGCATTTGTCAGTGTGATGCCCTCCGCCGTGCTCCTCCGCCACTTCTTCTACCTCCGGATGCACGACCCGAACCAACGCTCTGGTTGCGTCTCCTTCGCCGCGGTCCACATCGGCAATGCACTCATGAGGGCCGGGAAGAAGTTGGAGAACTTCCAGCGCAAGTGGGTCTTCATGAACGCCAGGGGACTCCATGCGTGGCTGGAATTGCCGACCGAGCTGCCGGAGAAGCTGGATCAGTGGGGTCGTGAGAAGCTCACTGACCTCGGGCGGCGCCGGTCCCGAGGAAGATGAGGTTGCAAATGGAGCTCGGGGCGCTGACGGGGGCCATGCTCGTCAAGGAGTTCTTGACGCAGCGCCTGGCCCCGCTCCAAGCGCACATGTGTCCCATGTGGGAGCTCAAGGGCGTCGAGGACGATGTCGTGGTATTCTTACGAGGGGGTGCAAGACGACATATGCCACAAGGTGGCTTAGTGTGCGGGTAGGACTGCTGCCGGAATATCCAGGGACGGGTATGCGAGTAACACGCGCTACTTTACCTAGGTTCGGGGCTCTCCAGAGAGATAACACCCCTACTCCTGCATGTCTGAGTATATATCTGGGGTGTACATCGGGCAGTACAAGGTGCTCCTGGAGCTGTATCTGAGGTCAGTGTCGTAGGCATCTGGCCTCGTATATATGCGGGTGGCCGGATGAGCATGCAAGCTCTAGTGGCCGAGTGGCATGGGGCTGCCTAAATGGGTGTGTGCCCGTGGGCATGTATGCATGTGTATGTGTGTGGATGGCTGGCTGGCTAGCCCTCTTGCTAGCTAGCTTGCTTGTGTGTGTGTGCGTGAGTCCATCCCCTGATGGATGGATGTGTGCCTATATATATATAGGAGTTGGCATGGGTGGTAGTGGCTTTGGTTGTAAGCTACCTTGGGTAGCTTACAAGCCAAGCTATGTAGGCATGGCTAGTGGCATGGTGCATGTCATGCTTGTCCTCTGGGGTACTTTATAAATCAGTACCCAGGGGACACGATACACTGTAGATGACATCGCGGTCTGGTCGTCCCATCGGTGTCTCATCAGGCTGCAGTTGACTCCGGGCAATCGGCTGGTTGGAGCAGTCGGTAGCCAGCAGCCGGCCTGGTGGAGCAGTCGGCAGCCAGCAGCCGGCAGGAGCTGTCGGGCAGTCGGCAGGGGCGGGCGGGCAGTCGGCAGCCAGCAGGGGCGGCCGGGCAGTCGGCAGCCAACAGCCGACCTGGTGGAGCAGTCGGCAGCCAGCAGCCAGCCTGGTAGAGCAGTCAGCAGCCGGCCTGGGGGAGCAGTCAGCAGCTAGTAGCCTGCAACTAGCAGCCAGCAGCCAGCCTGGGGGAGTAGTCAGCAGCTAGCAGCCGACCGGGTAGTCGGACTTATGGGCTTTGCTAGCCCCGATGTCTTGATTTATTGTCTCGCCGTCTTCGGGGTATCCGTGTCCAATTACTTCGACAGACGACATTCGGTTGCGTTCAGGGGGCTTGGCGGGTGAGGAACTGGTCAAGCCCATGCACACCCCGCTTGAGAAGGACCCAGGCAGCCTCCCGGCAGCCTACGTCCTGCTGTACAGTCATGCCGACGGGGCAGCCCGGGTCGCCGCCATGCCCACCTTCAATGAGCTGGGGCTCGTGCCGCCCGATCTCCCCAACCCTCCGGTGCCAGTGTCTTCCGGTGACGACTCCAGGGAAGAGGATGAGGATGACTCGAAGGCGACCTTGGATGACGTGGTGGAGATCTCTCCCCCGTCTCAGGGCGAGCTTCTTCGCGGCCTCTTCGACGATGACGACGCCATCGAGCCCCCGGTCATGGAGCCCCCATCCTCCGCCGAGGTGGTGACGAGGTCCGGAGCCGCTCCTCCGGCCCAGCAGAGGCAAGGTCGTACGACCCCGAAGAAAAGTGGTGCGGCGCCCACTCTTCGAGGTTACGCCTTCACCGCACAGCGGCTATCCTCAGGACGTGGCGAAGCCCGTGCTCAGGAAGATTGGGGACGCCCTGGCCCTGGCCAGGAAGAGGGCGTACATCGCTGCTAATGAGTGAGCATCTTACTTTATCTTTGTTTGCCATCCTTGATGTTGTGCCCACAATACTCCCCTCCCAGTGACCAGGATGGAGACCAAAGTGAAGAAGAGGAAGGAGGAAGCCAGGATGCCAGAGGTACCACCGCTCGCCGTGGCCGCGGTGACCGTGGCACAGATGGAGGAGGTCACCTCGCGCTCCCCAGTGATGGAGCGGGCCCCTCGAAGCGCGGTGGTGGAGCCTCAGGAGGCGGCTACCTCTAGGGGTGAGTAGGCTCCAGAGCCGCCTGTCCCCGTTGCACCCACGGGGGGTTTGGGGGCTCCAGAGCCCCCGGCTGCTCCTGCTGCGGCGATGGCAGCTCATGCGCCTGCGCTGCCTCCTCCCTAGGCCCTTGTGCCAGCGAACTGCGGCCCCCTCGTGAGGCCCAGGGATCTAGAGGAAGCCTACACCATGCTGGATCAGCTCCGGACCGATCTCCAGGACGCAGACAGGGGCATGGTGGTGGGACGCATGGGGCTGATCTCGGGGTGGCTCCAGGCTGACGCGTCTGTTAGGACGGCCTGGGGCAGGGCCGAGGCTGCCGACGTGGAGAGCAGGAAGGAGGCCGGCGAGGCCACGGCGACTCATGATGTGGCGCTGGCCAGCGCGGCTTCTGCCAAGGAGCACTGCAGCAGGGTGGAGGCGGAGGGGTAGGCTGCCCATAGCCAATGACTCCAGCAGCAAGAGACGCGAACCGGCGCTTGCCGATCGCGACGCCAAGCTAGCCCAGGCAACCAAGGACCAAGCCGCGGAGTGGGACCGCCTAGGCAAGCTGAAGGAGGAGGTGGAGAAGGCCCAGGCGTCCCATGCCTAGCTAGTCTTCGAGGCGACGACCCGACTGGAAGCCAGGGAGAAGCCCCTCGCTGCCGCTGAGGAGAAGGTGGCCATGGAGTGCGAAGCCTTCGCCTCCCTTGAGTTGAGGTCCCCTAATGTGCTGCACTCCCCATACGAGGAGGGTACAAGAAGCCGTTGGCGACATCGGAGGATGGCCTTGCTGGGCTTCTCCCCAAGCTTGTGGAAGCACTTGAAGGCGTCACCGTTGGAGTGGACTCCATGGTGGAGGGGGTGTACCGCGCGCTCTTCACCGCGGCCGCGACGCGTGTCTTCAGCCACCTCCACCACCGGGAGCCAACCCTTGACCTCAGCACCCTGACCGAACCGGTGGCTCCTAAGTCCCGCATTGCTGCTGGTGAGGCCATGAAGAAGCAGGTGGAAGCCCTACTGGAGAAGTTCCTCTGCGTCCCCGACCATGCGACTGCGGCAACCGGAGCCGGCGGTGAAGATGGTGGCGGGGTCATCGACGACGGGCTCCCTAAGGCAGGCGACAACGGCACCCAAGGCGATGGCGGTGCTTCCTCATAGTTCGACCCTGCAACATCCATCATGCCTCACGGGGGCGTGAGAACTTCTGCTTAAATTTGTGGAACATTATGTTCTGTAATAATTGTTGGGACTCCGCAATTTCCTTTTAGTGCTCGATTTCCTTTTGTTTGCCATAGTGTTCTGCGTGAGCAGGGCCCAACCCGACGCATACCTTAGCCGCCGTTGGGGCGTCCAGATCACCAGGACGAGGCCAAGGGGTGAGGGGCTACGTGACCAGTGAGGCCCCTGAGTCACGATGCTCAGGGGTCCCCCTTGACGTTCAAACAACGCTCATGAAGTAAACGTGAGCAACATTTGAGTTAATCCGGAGTCCCCATACCTTTCCTCGCCAGCTTTTCCTGGGAGGGTCACGAGAAAAACAAGTGCGAGAGACCTAGCGAGGTGGCTTGCTCCAGGCGTGACCTGGGTGCATCCGCCATGCCCAGCCCCTCGCGGCCCCCGTAGGGAAAACAATGCGGTGAGTATGGGCGGCGAACCTATTGCCCCATCCTAAGGTTATTGCAACCACTAGGGCGCCCTCAGTTGTTTATTCAGCAGCGCAAAGTGTGGTGCTTCCACTTGGCGCGGGCATAGCCGCTCCATGACAGTGTCGTCCGCTAGCGTGAAACATGGGGCTTCCACTGGTGCATGGTGAGAGTTCCCTCGAGGGGATACTCCGGGGCATGTATAGCCCTGTCCATACGCGTGCCTAGCATGGCAGGACTGGAGGAGGTGTATATGGGCACTCGTGAGCCAGCGCAGGACTCACGAGGCCCTACCTCAAGTTATGTTGCGCCTGAATTTTTGGTTCAGAAATTTGCAAGGACCCTGTGAGATGTTTAGGTGGCCTGCGCTGAGTGAATTTCCGGAGGACATCGCATGAGAAGGCCAAACACCAACGACCCCAGGAGGTGATGTGAACGGGCTAGCCCGCCAGACAGAGCTGCAGTGACGGACCCGAGCACAGACAGCATGCCCAATCTTCTCATGCAACAATCCCAAATAAAGACAACTGGCGCGTGGCCCTTGCGGTGGAGAGGCACCGGGTTGTGCGCCCTAACTTATCCACACGCGATTAGCTCATGCGAGAACAAGGCACCAAGGACCATGGGAGGTGTCGTGCACGGGAGCTGGCCCGCGAGACAGAGCTCAGCCACTTGGGTTTAGCGATGCTGTAGGGATGGACCAGAGCATAAACGTCATGCCAGTCCTTAATCATGAGGCGGTCATGGGCGGGCTCGTGAGGGCGCACAACGTTCATGGTGATGAAGCACCGGACATGCAGGTTGTAGTATCTTAGGAAATTCGTAAGAGGCGAAACTAGTTCTGATACATGCGCAAAATGATACAGGCTGCAGGGGCTGTCCCTAACAGCTTGAGGATGATGCAGCCCGAGGGCTGCCCTCAACTGAACAAACCAAAAAAGTCACCTAGCACCATCGTTGTGGAAGTGTGGAGTAGCTGAAGATGCGCGCTGAAGAGGTCGTTCCTCACGAGTCATCTGGCTCCTGAGTCTCGGGGGGCTCCAGAGGTTCCGGCAGCTCCTCTGTCAAGATTGCATGGTGCCTGACCTCGTGGGCTGTTAGGACGCCCTGCATGTAACGCTGGTGCATGGCAGCCATGTTTAGCAGGCCGAACAACACGCGGACATAGCTGCAGGGGCAGCCCCCATTCTGGTCGACGCGGGACGGCGAGAAGAACTCCTGAGAAGTTGCCCTATTGAGGCCTGGGATGTTGACACAGGCGCATAGCTCGCCACCCATGTCATGGGTGGCAGCTGCACTGAGTAGTGCGGGGCGGCGCTTGCCACGCATGCTCGTGCCTCTTGAAGCTCTTCAATTGCCTTGGTGATGAACTCCTGAGCGCCTAGCGCTTTGCGCCCTGGGCCTTGCTCATGGAAGTGTGTGTTGAAACACGCCTCCACATGGTGCCCGAACGCCGCCGTCGTGACGTTGGTCAGGCCAGAAGCCCTCCAAAAGAGAGCCCTTGAGCCCGTCCTGAGAGGGGCGTCGGGTGCGCCTTCCTAAGCGAGAGGGAAGGGCGCCATAGCAGTGGGCGCGGGGCCTGATGCACGATCGTCGGACGGCCCAGCCTCCCGAGGACCTCATAGGAGGAGCTTTTTCTTCTTCTTGGGTATTGATACGTCCATTTTGCATCATGCTTTTATATCGATATTTATTGCATTATGGGCTGTTATTACACAATATGTCACAATACTTATGCGTATTCTCTCTTATTTTACAAGGTTTACATGAAGAGGGGGAATACCGGCAGCTAGAATTCTGGGCTGGAAAAGGAGCAAATATTAGAGACCTATTCTGCTCAACTCCAAAAGTCCCGAAACTTCACGGGAGCGCGTTTCAGAATATATAAAAAATATTGAGCGAAAGAAGTACTAGAGGGGGCCACCCACAATCCACGACGGTGGGGGGCGCGCCCTACCCCCTGCATCGTGGGCCCCTGGCAGCCCTCTGATGCCCATCTTATGCTATATGAGGTTTTTTGTCAAGGAAAAAATCATAAGCTAGCTCACGGGATGAAACTCCACCACCACGTGGCGGAACCTGGGCGGAACCAATCTAGGGCTCCGGTGGAGCTGTTCTGCCGGGGAAACTTCCCTTCGGGAGGGGGAAATCATCACCATCGTCATCGCCATCGATCCTCTCATCAGGAGGGGGTCAATATCCATCAACATCTGCACCAGCACCATGTCATCTCAAACCCTAGTTCATCTCTTGTATCCAATCTTGTATCAAAACCTCAGATTGGTACCTATGGGTTGCTAGTAGTGTTGATTACTCCTTGTAGTTGATGCTAGTTGGTTTATTCGGTGGAAGATCATATTGTTCAGATCCTTTATGGATATTAATACCCCTCTGATTATGAACATGAATATGATTTGTGAGTAATTACGTTTGTTCCTGAGGACATGGGAGAAGTCTTGCTATAAGTAGTCATGTGAATTTGGTATTCGTTCAATATTTTGATGAGATGTATGTTGTATTTCCTCTAGTGGTGTCATGTGAACGTCGACTACATGACACTTCACCATTGTTTTGGCCTAGAGGAAGGCATTGGGGAGTAATAAGTAGATGATGGGTTGCTAGAGTGACAGAAGCTTAAACCCTAGTTTATTCGTTGCTTCATAAGGGGCTGATTTGGATCCATATGTTTCATGCTATGGTTAGGTTACCTCAATACTTCTATTGTAGTTGTGGATGCTTGCAATAGGGGTTAATCATAAGTGGGATTCTTGTCCAAGGAAGGGCAGTACCCAAGCACCAGTCCACCCACATATCAAATTATCAAAGTACCGAACGCGAATCATATGAACGTGATTAAAACTAGCTTGACGATAATTCCCACTTGTGTCATCTGAGTGACACGGGCGGCCCGACGCTCGGCACGGACACGGCGAGCATCAGCCATGGGAACGATGGAACATTGGCTGGGCGATTGACTGGAGAGAAGCTTCGACACGCCCCTACCTGGCGCGCCAAATGTTGGATTCAGGGCTCCGCAGACCCAAGAAAGGTTCAAACTCTAGGGCGTGTGCGAAGCACTCAACCTCTCTAGCCAACCAATTTGTCACCCCCACGGCCTAGCTCAGTGAACAAGAAAGAAGAGGGACACAACAGTTTCCCCAGGTTCGGGCCACCTTGCGGTGTAAGACCCTACTCCTGCTTTGTGGTGGATTAGCCTCACGAGGGGCCGAGGATGAACTAGTACAAGGGAAGAACAACCTCACGAGGTCTGCTCTGGTGTAAGTGTGAACTAGTGAGGTGTGGATATGATCCAGCCAGAGCTCTCTCTTTCTACGGTGGTGGCTAAGCTATATTTATAGTGTCCTGGGTCCTCTTCCCCCAAATGAAGGCGGGACGGAATCCCACAGTGGCCAATTTTGAAGGGGGGCAAGTAGTACATCCTATCTTGATGAAAGGCGGTCTTTGCCTGCAAAGTTTCTGGTCGTGACATTGTGGTGGGCTCGGTGATGACATCCGTCCTGCCGTGCTGGCGGTCTTGGTCTTGTTGAATGGGAATGGAAACCTTTGGCAGATTCCTCGGGACCCCACACCTGCGCTTTCCTCCTTAGCACCAAAGAGGAAACATGCTTCTCTGCGCTCACTGGCGCCCGCCTGGCCTTTGTCGTCATGGTTAACGTCACCTCAACCTCATGAGATGGGAGCCTACATAGAAATCTCCGCTCCCCAAGAGCCAGCCTGGGTAGGCCGCTCCCTCCGGAGGTCTTGATATTGTCAGCCTCGCGAGGCTTGGGCCCTCGCGAGGGTCTTGTTGATAATCCTCCAACGTATCTATAATATTTGATTGTTCCATGCTGTTATATTATCAATATTGGATGTTTTATAATCATTTTATATCATTTTTTGTACTAACCTATTGACATAGTGCCAAGTGCCAGTTGCTGTTTTCTGCATGTTTTTTACATCATAGGAAATCAATACCGAATGGAGTCCAAATGCAATGAAACTTTACGGATATTTTTTATGGACCAGAAGACACCCAATGGGCCAAGGCAGCACCTGGGGAGTGCTCCGATGCGAGCACAACCCACCAGGGCGCACCAGGAGGCCCAGGCGCGCCCTGGTGGGTTGTGCCCACCTCGGGTGCCCCCCGGACCGCCTCTTTGCTCTATAAATACCCCAATATTCCAGAAACCCTAGGGGAGTTGACGAAAATCAATTCTAGCCGCCGCAGAGTCTAGAACCACGAGATCCAATCTAGACACCATCACGGAGGGGTTCACCACTTCCGTTGGTGCCTCTCTGATGATGCGTGAGTAGTTCTTTGTAGACCTTCGGGTCCATAGTTAGTAGCTAGATGGCTTCCTCTCTCTCGTTTGATTCTCAATACAACAGTCTCTTGGAGACCCATATGATGTAACTCTTTTTGTGGTATACTTGGTGGGATCAGATGAACTTTGAGTTTATGAACAGATCTATCTTTTTATATCCACGAAAGTTATTTGAGTTTCTTTGATCTCTTATATGCATGATTGCTTATAGCCTCATATTTCTTCTCCGATATTTGGGTTTTGTTTGTCTAACTTGATCTATTTATCTTGCAATGGGAAGAGGTGCTTTGTAGTGGGTTCGATCTTACGGTGCTTGATCCCAGTGATAGAAGGGGAACCAACACATACGTATCGTTGCTACTAAGGATAAAACGATGGGATCTATCTCTACATAGATAGATCTTGTCTACATCATGTCATCGTTCATATTGAATTACTTCGTTTCTCCCTGAACTTAATACACAAGATGCATGATGGATAGTAGTCGATGTGTGTGACACTCCAAAATTTTTACTTTGGTTTTCAGCAAAAACTTTGTGGTTTTTGAAAAGAGGCCATTTAAAATTTTCCAGAAAACCTTCCTCTTAAGAAACTTTCTTTTCTTTGGCAAGGTTTTTATTCTGGCTTCAAACTTTGGTGTTTGACCTTTTGAAACTTCTTCTCTGTTGGTTCTCTCTCAAAATTATTTTTGGGAGTTTAATCTTTTTCTTTTAAAAAGAAACTCCATGAAATTTGGGATTTTCATATCTTGGAACCACCATGACTTGGCATTCTTGCCCATGTGGTAAAACCCCTCCAAAACCTCCCCTACAACTTGTGATCAACCTAAATTCTTTGTCCCAACTAATCCAAACTGGTTTTGGATTTTTATTCCAATTATTTTTCCCTCAATTCAATTCTGAAAATTATTTGGAGCCTGAGAGATTTTCAAAGCAAGTGCCCTATTGCATTTGAGTTTTGACCTCAAACCAATTCTCCTGGATTGTCCTTTGAACCCACAACCCAAAACCATCTTGATCCACTCCTCCTCTTTTCAAATTTTTCAAAATTCAGTCTCTGCAAGTTTGGACCAGATTTGCCAAATTTGGTGAAATTCATATCTACGCTCCTCCAAAAATTCCACCAAAATTCAGGCAGCCTATTTGAGCAAGGAGAAGCCACTCCACCAAAAATCAGCTCAAGGAAAAATCACCAGAGGCCAATTTCATTCGGTCGAACACCTGGTGGGCACTGTTACTGTTCATAGTTCAGAAAATTCAGTTTTCAGTGTCATCTTCAGCCCGTCAGTTTCAGTCACGCGGCCACAGTGCCCTTGGCACGTTCCTCGCCGCCTCTTCCTCTTGTCCGAAGCTGCACACGCGTGCGTGGAGCCTTCCTGGCATCGGTAGCGCGCTGGCTCGCCCTCGCCGGCGTCTTCTGCGGCGTCGGGACCTCCCGTGGCGGCCGACAGGAGGCACACCACGGCAGAACACCGTTCCGCGCCGCCCATCGCTCCCTGGCTCTCCGCGTGGCCTCATGCACGCCAGCGCACGCCCGTAGCACAGCCACCGTGGCCGGCAAGCACGGAACGCGCTCTCCGCCGCCGACGGGCCCGCACCATCACCGTTCCGTCGAGCTCGCCCTTAACACCCAAACCCCGGCCAGTTCAACACCAAAACGGACCCGTTGGACCTCCGTGATGATGCTCGACCCCCTAACCACCCCGACCGAGCACTGCGCTACCGTAATCGCTCTCCGGTGATCCTCGTTCACGGCAACCGCCTTGGACCGCCTATATAAAGGGGTCCCGAGCTCACTCTCGTGCACGCAGCACCTCCACTACTCACGAACACCCCGCCAGGCCACTAGGGGGACCTCGAGGAGGTCTCCTCCCCCAGCTCCGGCCGCCTCACCCCGCCTCGGCCTCCAGCTCGATTCACTTCGGTGAGGCCACCTCCGGCGCCCAAACCTCGTCCGTAGCCCTCTCTTGCACCCAGTAGTCTAACCCCCCACCTCAATTTAATCTTTGCAGCCCTCTCCGACGAGCTCCATCCACGCCCGAACCACCGTCCGCCGGAGTTGAGACCGCCGTCGACGTGCTGCTCACCGGCGACCAACACCACCACCCACCGTTGCAGAAGGACACGGTGAGCACATTGGTAACCTCTGATCCCCATGCCTCGCCGTGGATCGCCGCCGGCGACCACAGCAGCTCTCGGGCGCCGACGAGCCTCGTCCCTCCCATTTGAAAATTTAAACATGACAAGTGGGACCCGCTGTCAGCCTCTCTGTCCTTTCTAAACGAAGCGTTATCTGAAAACGCCTTCTGCCAAATACGTTTTCTCTTCGGGCTGGCGTAATCGCTACCGAAGCGTTTTCTGCTTTTATAAACTAGCCCCTGGAAATCTTCTGTTTCATTACAGATAAGTCCCTGGACAAAAACCCTTATAACTTTTAATCAGAAAAGTATTTTTGATTGATTCTTTTTCTGTTCTCTTTAAAATTTTGTCTAGTTTTTTATCAGATTTATTTGAAAAATATTTGGTTTACCTTCTGTGATCTCCTTGGTATTTACGTTAGCGCATATATCTTCTTTAAACGTAGATACCGAAGGGGGTGACGGAGCCGCGAACTTCACCGAGCTAGGCTCCGACTACTCTGAACCAGGCAAGCATGTTTGAACTTTTGATATGATGAGTGTCTTGGCATGTTTTGCATTTAGTTAGCTTCATGGCATGCCGGTGAGTATACCGATGAACGTTATTTTATGTGATAACGAGGTAAGTGAGTTCGATGATCCATACGTGGATGAATGTGAATATGAATGGCCATGTGTTGGCATGAGGATGGGTACGACGGCAGTGTTGTAGCATGCCAGTCTTACGCCAGACTATGTGACTTCAGTGTCAAACCATATCGGTCCAGTACCTATCATTTCCTTCCTTGTACTACCACATGTTTTCCGCAAGGAATATGGTTTAGTAAGTTCCAAACCGCTTTCATGGTACACACCAAAGAGGAGAGGCCGTGATGATGGTTCCATGGCCCTGGATTAAAGCCAGTCATCCGGTCAGGGGGCATGGGTGTTTCCGGTTGGGACCGAGAGGGGGGCACCCCTTAGAGCGCGCGTATATAAATTAGATCCCATGCTATTCGAGATTGTGATCTCCCCGTCTCAAAAGTTTTTCTTGGACGATGGCTAGGGTGATTCCTAGCATCGAGAGGTAGGATGGGTGTGTACCGGTTAGCTGTGTTTTCTTCTGAAATACCATAACGGAACTAGTCCTTCGTGACTACGGAAATCCGTTGACTGTGGGAAAAATTTTGTACAAACTCTGCAGAGTCATATATTCCTCCAAATCATCTCTTCCATGTCAAGTTTCGTTCTATCTTATCCTAATCAATTGTCAGCTTTGATGACAGAGACTCCGGTGAATCGCATGAGTGCTAAGTCCGGTTAAATGATCACTCCTGTGGATGGACTAACCCGTTTGTTTTCATGAATTGAATGTTTATTATGAGTATTATTTACTTGTGAATAAAAGCCCTTTATGTGATGTCGCTCAGACGTCCGACTGTGGCATTTCTTTTTAAAGCCCTTTCTGCGATGTCGCTCAGACGTCCGACTGTGGCATTTCTTTTAAAGCCCTTTATGTGATGTCGCTCAGACGTCCGACTGTGGCATTTCTTTTAAAGCCCTTTCTGCGATGTCGCTCAGACGTCCGACCGTGGCATTTCTTTTAAAAGCCCTTTATGTGGTGTCGCTAAGATGCCCGACTGTGGCATCATTTTCCTTATTTTTATTTGTTCACCTTTCGAGGCGTCGCTTCAGACACCCGATCGGTCCTTATTTATGTTCTGTGGAATTTCAGGCGGACTACCGCCGTTTTCCCTTTTTACTTACCCGTTATGCCAGTTTTATTTATTGTGCATTAAGGAATTAATCATGTTGGATCCATGCATGCATTTGTTATATCTTACGTCCGAACTGTCTTGCGAGTACTTTCAAAGTACTCACTGGCTTGTTGATTTGGCCAGATGCTGACGAAGGCGATCTCATGGATGAAGAGTTCGATAGCGAGCCCGACACTTAGAGGAGTCCCAGTCAGTCTTGTGCGACCCTGGATTTGGCCACTGTTTTATATCCGCTTCCGCTACCAAATAAATTCATCGAGCCTCTCCTCGACGCTCGATGAGATGACAGACGTAGAGTCTTGTATTTCTCTCCCCGCTGTGTTTTTCCACCACCAGCCTATCCTTGAGTCAGTAGTATGTCTCCACACCACTGTGTTCTGTCCGCCATTATGTATGATTATTGGCGTGCTTGTAATAATTTGGTTGAGCGACCGTAGTTCGACCCTGTAATATATTTTATGCTACTGGCTTATTGTATCAAGAATTTGTCTGCCAGTGTGGAGGATTTCTCTCATACTGGACTTAAAAGATTGGCTTTTCAATAAATATTTTTATTGGAAAACCGGTCGTGACAAGCTTGGTACCAGAGCCAGGCTGACTGTAGGAAGCCACTAGGTGCGATCGCTAATTGGTTATTAGCCTGATAGAGCTAATTTATATTTTTGCAATGGTAGTCATTTTCTGTCAGTCAGCATAAATTTATGATCTGACCCTGCAGAATTTTGCCTACTTTTGTAGATGGCCGACATCAGCTGCGAGTCTCAGACCTTCGCCAACGTGCCCGATGGGTTCGTCAAGCTTCTTTCTTCCATCGTTCAGGTCGTGATGGGGCCATCCGTGCGCCCAGTCTTCACACTCTACCAGCACCGAGTCAACGACAGTCTGACCATGCACCAGGCCGCGGTGCAGTTCAGGGGAGGGCGTGGTGAGTTACGCCGCTTCCGGTTCGTGGGAAGAGCCATGCCTACGGAGAGGCATGCTATGCAGATGGCAGCCCGCGAGGCGATAGCTCGTCTCAGGGATGTCCTTCCCGTGATGAAGACTCGTCGTTACCATTATCTTCCGTGCCATGTGCCTTACACCTGTCACTACGCATACTCCTGCCCCAGAGGAGAACGAGACGAGGCTTTTGAGATGCTCATTGAGTATCTCCGGGCCCTAGAGGCAGCCTTCGACAACCTGGTGGACGACTTCGTAGCTACCTGCATGGACTCAGTCCATGGCTGTGCTGCCAATAGGAGGGAGCTCCTACCCATCGCTCCGCCACCGACTTTTGTCTCGTCATCAGCATCTTTTACGCCTACTCGTCGCCTGCCTTCTACCGAAGAATTTAACCAAGTCATTGCACCCACTCCAGCGCGCACTACACCAACCTTCGCGCCCACTCCTGTACGTGTTGCTCCGCCCCTGGCGACCGCTCCGCCCGCTCTGCGCAACACTACACGTATGGAGCCCATTAGCGAGGAGGAGGTCGAGTCCCCAACCTCGCTACGCCTCGCCCTCGGCAGGGCAAGGGAGGTCGTCAACATTTCTGCCTGAGTACGCTTAGCTGCCGTGTGTTGTACCGCTTTGTAAGATATGTGCATAGGCTGGGAGAAGTAGCCTATTTTCGCATCATGTAGGATCTGGAGAAGTGCACTAGCCTTAATAACATGTCAGGATTAGGTACGCATATCCTGAGTGATGTACTGTATAATTACCGCCCGCGTGTAAGATGTGTAATGAGCAGTCCTTCTCCGTGCGCAAGTCGTTTTATTTTTCTTAAGTAAGCTGAGTTATTTAATTCTATTTGCCAGCTTTATGCATTTTATGGATTTGTTTTTGCGACTCTTTCCGCTTTTCTTATGGGTTTTACAAAATATATCCCCAGAGTGAAAAATGTCTCGTCCTTGGACTCGCTCCATGCCAATTCCATCAGAGGAAAATTATGATGCACAACCCAGCAACGAGTTCACTCAGGGACAGTCAAGCCAACCGGGAAATGAATCGGCACTTTCACAAATGTGCCGCCTTTATGAACAGAGTCAGCAACAACATCGTGAAATAATGAACCAAGTCATCAACATGGGAAATCACCATGGACAGTATCAGCAACATTCCAAGTTATCTGAGCTACAGAAGACACGTCCTCAAACATTTTCTCACACTGACAAGCCTCTTGAAGCCGAGGACTGGCTTCGAGATATGGAGAGGAAATTAATTATTGCAAAGTGTTCAGATCTCGAGAAAGTACTATATGCTCCACACTATCTCACAGGAGCAGCCGCATCGTGGTGGGAGAATTTTCTGCACATGCATCCCAACGAAAATGACATAACCTGGGATGATTTCAAGGAAGGTTTCCGTGGTGCTCATATTCCTAAGAGTATTATGAAAATCAAGAAGAGAGAATTTGATGACCTCAAACAAAGGAACATGACAGTGTCAGATTACAACAGTCAATTTACCCTATTATCCCGCTACACCAATGAGGAGCGTATGACTGAAATCAAGAAGATGGAGAAATTCCTTGACGGTCTGGCGCCCGCACTTAAATGCCAACTGGTCGTGCACACTTTTCCTGATTTTAAAACGCTGGTGGACAAGGCCATTACTCTGGAAAATGAGAGACGCAGTCTGGAAGATATCCGCAAGCGAAAAAGGGACCAGACTAACCACACTCGCAATCACCGAAGCAAGATAGATTTTGAAAAGGGTGGGACACCCAAATTCTCATCCAATGTCTCACGCCCAATCAAGAATTTTCATGCAAGGGACAAGGAATTCACCTATCGCCCCGGCGTTACTTGTTACGCTTGTGGAGAAGAAGGGCACTATGCCAAACAGTGCCCCAAGCCAAGGAATTCAACCCCAAAGCCGAACAACGACAACAATAATTCAACGCCCAAACGAAACAATTTCAATCCCAACAATAACCATAGGAAGGGTCATCTGAACCACGTAACCAAAGAGGAGGCACAAAATGCTTCGGATATCGTACTCGGTACGTTTCCTGTCAACACAATACCTGCAATGGTTTTGTTTGATTCTGGAGCTTCTCACTCTTTCATCTCGAAAAGTTTTGCTTTGCAAAATAATTTTTCGATGCTTCCTTTGGAGAAATCCATAAAAATCAAGTCCCCCGGGATTCAGCAAGTTTCTCAGAATTACTGTCAGAAGGTGGTCATTGAGTTTGAAGGATTGGAGTTTTACGCAAATCTTATTGTATTGGAAAATAAAGGACTGGATGTCATCCTAGGGATGGATTGGCTAACCACCAATAAAGGTTTTATAGACTGTTTCAACAGGACCGTGATTCTCACACACCACCAAGGGAAGACAATAAGAGTATTAGCCAAGGAAGGAAAAAGACCCCGGCAACCGAGGTTAAATAAGGTGGACGTTTCTGAGCTAAACAAGGTTCCCGTAGTGTGTGAATTTCCAGATGTATTCCCTGAAGAGCTGCCAGGCATGCCACCAGATCGAGAAATAGAATTCCGCATTGAGCTAGCACCAGGGACCACCCCCATATACAATAAACCATACAGAATGGCACCATCCCAGTTGATCGAATTGAAGAAGCAGATAAAGGAATTACTGGATAAAGGGTACATTCGGGCCAGCTCCTCACCTTGGGGATCACCAATTTTATTTGCCAAGAAGAAGGATGGAACGCTGAGATTGTGTATCGACTATCGAGCACTTAACATGGTCACAGTCAAAAACAAATACCCGATGCCAAGGATAAATGATTTGTTTGATCAACTTGCTCAGGCCAAGGTATTCTCAAAGATTGACTTAAGATCAGGATACCATCAATTGAAGGTACGAACGGAAGATATCCCCAAAACAGCCTTCACCTCCAGATATGGACTGTACGAGTTCACAGTGATGCCATTTGGATTAACTAACGCCCCGGCATATTTTGTTCACCTCATGAACAAAGTATTTATGAAGTTTATGGACAAATTCGTCATAGTATTCATCGACGATATTCTGGTATACTCCAAAACACCAGAAGAGCACACAGAACATCTCAGGATTGTACTAGGAGAGCTAAGGAAACACCAATTGTATGCCAAGTTCAGCAAGTGCGAATTTTGGCTAAGACAAGTAGGTTTTCTAGGCCATGTGCTGACTCAAGACGGTATAGCAGTGGACCCAGAGAAAGTCAAGGCCGTACTTGACTGGAAGTCACCAGCCAGCGTAACAGACACACGAAGTTTCTTGGGAATGGCAGGGTATTACCGCAGATTTATTGAAGGGTTTTCCACCATATCCAAGCCTATGACACAGTTACTCAAGAAAGATAAGAAGTTTGAATGGACAGAAGCCTGCGAGAAAAACTTCCAAGAGCTAAAGCGGAAATTAACAACAGCACCAGTATTAATTGTACCCGATATACACAAGAATTTTGAAGTATTTTGTGACGCATCCAGAAAGGGTCTCGGATGCGTGTTGATGCAAGAAGGCAAGGTTGTCGCCTACGCTTCAAGGCAACTTCGCAAACACGAGGAAAATTATCCCACTCATGATTTAGAAATGGCAGCAGTTATTCATGCACTCAAGGAATGGAGGCATTTTCTACTTGGGAATAGATGTGAGATATATACAGATCACAAAAGCCTCAAATACATTTTTACGCAGCCAGAACTAAATTTACGGCAACGCCGCTGGTTAGAATTGGTAAAGGATTATGATGTTGGTATCCATTACCATCCAGGGAAAGCAAACGTAGTGGCCGATGCCCTGAGTCGGAACCCCAGCTCCGACGGGAACTATCTGCACAGCTTGAGGCCCGAATTCCATCAAGAATTTGTCAGGCTCAACTTGATAATGGTAGCAGAAGGCACCATATCAAACTTGGAAATACAACCACACCTTGTGGAGAAAATTAAAGAGGCTCAGTCCGGTCACCCCAGCATTGAAGGAATTAAAAGGAAGTTGAGTATGGGCAAGGCCTCGGAATTCGTCATAGACAATGAAGGAATATTATGGTACGGAGAAAGGCTATGCGTGCCAAACATAGAAGACCTTAAACAGCAAGTTTTAACTGAAGCACACACCACGCCATATTCGATCCACCCTGGAGGAACCAAAATGTATAAGGATATTCAGGAAAGATTTTGGTGGCACGGTATGAAGAGGGACATAGCCGCTTTCATTGCATGCTGCGACTCGTGTCAACGCATAAAAGCTGAACATCAGAAACCAGCCGGACTACTGCAACCTAACAAAATACCTGAGTGGAAATGGGATGAAATAGGGATGGATTTTATTGTCGGATTACCTCGGTCACGACACAGGAATGATGCCATATGGGTCATCACTGACAGGCTGACCAAAGTAGCACACTTTATTCCAGTAAAGACAACCTACACCACTCAGAGGCTTGCCAGGATTTATCTTTCCCGCATAGTCTGTCTGCATGGTGTCCCGAAGACTATAATTTCCGACAGAGGCACTCAGTTCGTCTCAAGATTTTGGGAGCAATTACAACAGGCTCTGGGAACCCAACTAGCCTTCAGTACCGCATACCATCCTCAGACTGATGGACAAACAGAACGCGTAAACCAAGTTTTAGAAGACATGCTGAGAGCATGTGTCCTCACCTATGGAACCAGTTGGGAGGACAGCCTGCCATATGCCGAGTTCGCATACAACAACAGTTACCAGGCCAGCCTGCAAATGGCTCCTTTCGAAGCCCTATACGGAAGGAGATGTCGTACCCCGTTAAATTGGCCAGAGACCGGAGACAGCCGCATCTTCGGACCAGATATGCTCAGAGAAGCCGAGGAAAAAGTCAAGCTAATCAGGGACCGACTTAAGACCGCTCAAAGTCGACAGAAAAGTTATTATGATCAGAAACATCGTAGGGTCAGCTTCGAACCCGGTGAATTCGTATACTTGAGAGAATCCCCGATGAGAGGATTGCAACGGTTTAAGATTAAAGGAAAATTAGCACCAAGATTCATTGGACCATTTTGCATAGTGGCACGAAGAGGCACTGTAGCCTACCAGCTAGACTTACCCGAAGACTTGTCCGACATTCACGACGTGTTCCACGTCTCTCAATTAAGGAAGTGCGTAAGCAACCCAGAGAAACAAGTATCTCATGAGAACATTGACATACAGCCAGACCTCACTTATCGAGAACGTCCCATAAGAATATTAGAGGAGTCTAAAAGGAGGACCCGACAGAAAACCATCAAGTTTTTCAAAGTCCAGTGGAGCAATCACACCGACAGTGAAGCAACCTGGGAAAGCGAGGATTTTCTTCGGACAGAGCATCCACACTTATTTAAGGATCAGCTGAAATCTCAGGGACGAGATTTTTCCTAAGGGGGTAGGTGTTGTGACACTCCAAAAATTTTACTTTGGTTTTCAGCAAAAACTTTGTGGTTTTTGAAAAGAGGCCATTTAAAATTTTCCAGAAAACCTTCCTCTTAAGAAACTTTCTTTTCTTTGGCAAGGTTTTTATTCTGGCTTCAAACTTTGGTGTTTGACCTTTTGAAACTTCTTCTCTGTTGGTTCTCTCTCAAAATTATTTTTGGGAGTTTAATCTTTTTCTTTTAAAAAGAAACTCCATGAAATTTGGGATTTTCATATCTTGGAACCACCATGACTTGGCATTCTTGCCCATGTGGTAAAACCCCTCCAAAACCTCCCCTACAACTTGTGATCAACCTAAATTCTCTGTCCCAACTAATCCAAACTGGTTTTGGATTTTTATTCCAATTATTTTTCCCTCAATTCAATTCTGAAAATTATTTGGAGCCTGAGAGATTTTCAAAGCAAGTGCCCTATTGCATTTGAGTTTTGACCTCAAACCAATTCTCCTGGATTGTCCTTTGAACCCACAACCCAAAACCATCTTGATCCACTCCTCCTCTTTTCAAATTTTTCAAAATTCAGTCTCTGCAAGTTTGGACCAGATTTGCCAAATTTGGTGAAATTCATATCTATGCTCCTCCAAAAATTCCACCAAAATTCAGGCAGCCTATTTGAGCAAGGAGAAGCCACTCCACCAAAAATCAGCTGAAGGAAAAATCACCAGAGGCCAATTTCATTCGGTCGAACACCTGGTGGGCACTGTTACTGTTCATAGTTCAGAAAATTCAGTTTTCAGTGTCATCTTCAGTCCGTCAGTTTCAGTCACGCGGCCACAGTGCCCTTGGCACGTTCCTCGCCGCCTCTTCCTCTTGTCCGAAGCTGCACACGCGTGCGTGGAGCCTTCCTGGCGTCGGTAGCGCGCTGGCTCGCCCTCGCCGGCGTCTTCTGCGGCGTCGGGACCTCCCGTGGCGGCCGACAGGAGGCACACCACGGCAGAACGCCGTTCCGCGCCGCCCATCGCTCCTTGGCTCTCCGCGTGGCCTCATGCACGCCAGCGCACGCCTGTAGCACAGCCACCGTGGCCGGCAAGCACGGAACGCGCTCTCCGCCGCCGACGGGCCCGCACCATCACCGTTCCGTCGAGCTCGCCCTTAACACCCAAACCCCGGCCAGTTCAACACCAAAACGGACCCGTTGGACCTCCGTGATGATGCTCGACCCCCTAACCACCCCGACCGAGCACTGCGCCACCGTAATCGCTCTCCGGTGATCCTCGTTCACGGCAACCGCCTCGGACCGCCTATATAAAGGGGTCCCGAGCTCACTCTCGTGCACGCAGCACCTCCACTACTCACCAACACCCCGCCAGGCCACTAGGGGGACCTCGAGGAGGTCTCCTCCCCCAGCTCCGGCCGCCTCGCCCCGCCTCGGCCTCCAGCTCGATTCACTTCGGTGAGGCCACCTCCGGCGCCCAAACCTCGTCCGTAGCCCTCTCTTGCACCCAGTAGTCTAACCCCCACCTCAATTTAATCTTTGCAGCCCTCTCCGATGAGCTCCATCCACGCCCGAACCACCGTCCGCCGGAGTTGAGACCGCCGTCGACGTGCTGCTCACCGGCGACCAACACCACCACCCACCGTTGCGGAAGGACACGGTGAGCACATTGGTAACCTCTGATCCCCATGCCTCGCCGTGGATCGCCGCCGGCGACCACAGCAGCTCTCGGGCGCCGACGAGCCTCGTCCCTCCCATTTGAAAATTTAAACATGACAAGTGGGACCCGCTGTCAGCCTCTTTGTCCTTTCTAAACGAAGCGTTATCTGAAAACGCCTTCTGCCAAATACGTTTTCTCTTCGGGCTGGCGTAATCGCTACCGAAGCGTTTTCTGCTTTTATAAACTAGCCCCTGGAAATCTTCTGTTTCATTACAGATAAGTCCCTGGACAAAAACCCTTATAACTTTTAATCAGAAAAGTATTTTTGATTGATTCTTTTTCTGTTCTCTTTAAAATTTTGTCTAGTTTTTTATCAGATTTATTTGAAAAAAATTTGGTTTACCTTCTGTGCTCTCCTTGGTATTTACGTTAGCGCATATATCTTCTTTAAACGTAGATACCGAAGGGGGTGACGGAGCCGCGAACTTCACCGAGCTAGGCTCCGACTACTCTGAACCAGGCAAGCATGTTTGAACTTTTGATATGATGAGTGTCTTGGCATGTTTTGCATTTAGTTAGCATCATGGCATGCCGGTGAGTATACCGATGAACGTTATTTTATGTGATAACGAGGTAAGTGAGTTCGATGATCCATACGTGGATGAATGTGAATATGAATGGCCATGTGTTGGCATGAGGATGGGTATGACGGCAGTGTTGTAGCATGCCAGTCTTACGCCAGACTATGTGACTTCAGTGTCAAACCATATCGGTCCAGTACCTATCATTTCCTTCCTTGTACTACCACATGTTTTCCGCAAGGAATATGGTTTAGTAAGTTCCAAACCGCTTTCATGGTACACACCAAAGAGGAGAGGCCGTGATGATGGTTCCATGGCCCTGGATTAAAGCCAGTCATCCGGTCAGGGGGCATGGGTGTTTCCAGTTGGGACCGAGAGGGGGGCACCCCTTAGAGTGCGCGTATATAAATTTGATCCCATGCTATTCGAGATTGTGATCTCCCCGTCTCAAAAGTTTTTCTTGGACGATGGCTAGGGTGATTCGTAGCATCGAGAGGTAGGATGGGTGTGTACCGGTTAGCTGTGTTTTCTTCTGAAATACCATA
Organism: Triticum dicoccoides; assembly: GCF_002162155.2. Taxonomy (NCBI): domain Eukaryota; kingdom Viridiplantae; phylum Streptophyta; class Magnoliopsida; order Poales; family Poaceae; genus Triticum; species Triticum dicoccoides. The sequence goes on from NC_041380.1 coordinate 219,031,231, forward strand.
ACGGAACTAGTCCTTCGTGACTACGGAAATCCGTTGACTGTGGGAAAAATTTTGTACAAACTCTGCAGAGTCATATATTCCTCCAAATCATCTCTTCCATGTCAAGTTTCGTTCTATCTTATCCTAATCAATTGTCAGCTTTGATGACAGAGACTCCGGTGAATCGCATGAGTGCTAAGTCCGGTTAAATGATCACTCCTGTGGATGGACTAACCCGTTTGTTGTCATGAATTGAATGTTTATTATGAGTATTATTTACTTGTGAATAAAAGCCCTTTATGTGATGTCGCTTAGACGTCCGACTGTGGCATTTCTTTTTAAAGCCCTTTCTGCGATGTCGCTCAGACGTCCGACTGTGGCATTTCTTTTAAAGCCCCTTATGTGATGTCGCTCAGACGTCCGACTGTGGCATTTCTTTTAAAGCCCTTTCTGCGATGTCGCTCAGACGTCCGACTGTGGCATTTCTTTTAAAGCCCTTTATGTGATGTC
>NC_041380.1:219032059-219046288 GCF_002162155.2 Triticum dicoccoides
CTGTGGCATTTCTTTTAAAGCCCTTTCTGCGATGTCGCTCAGATGTTCGACTGTGGCATTTCTTTTAAAGCCCTTTCTGCGATGTCGCTCAGATGTCCGACTGTGGCATTTCTCTTAAAGCCCTTTATGTGATGTCGCTCAGACGTCCGACTGTGGCATTTCTTTTAAAGCCCTTTCTGCGATGTCGCTCAGACGTCCGACCGTGGCATTTCTTTTAAAAGCCCTTTATGTGGTGTCGCTAAGATGCCCGACTGTGGCATCATTTTCCTTATTTTTATTTGTTCACCTTTCGAGGCGTCGCTTCAGACACCCGATCGGTCCTTATTTATGTTCTGTGGAATTTCAGGCGGACTACCGCCGTTTTCCCTCTTTACTTACCCGTTATGCCAGTTTTATTTATTGTGCATTAAGGAAGTAATCATGTTGCATCCATGCATGCATTTTGTTATATCTTACGTCCGAACTGTCTTGCGAGTACTTTCAAAGTACTCACTGGCTTGTTGATTTGGCCAGATGCTGACGAAGGCGATCTCATGGATGAAGAGTTCGATAGCGAGCCCGACACTTAGAGGAGTCCCAGTCAGTCTTGTGCGACCCTGGATTTGGCCACTGTTTTATATCCGCTTCCGCTACCAAATAAATTCATCGAGCCTCTCCTCGACGCTCGATGAGATGACAGACGTAGAGTCTTGTATTTCTCTCCCCGCTGTGTTTTTCCACCACCAGCCTATCCTTGAGTCAGTAGTATGTCTCCACACCACTGTGTTCTGTCCGCCATTATGTATGATTATTGGCGTGCTTGTAATAATTTGGTTGAGCGACCGTAGTTCGACCCTGTAATATATTTTATGCTACTGGCTTATTGTATCAAGAATTTGTCTGCCAGTGTGGAGGATTTCTCTCATACTGGACTTAAAAGATTGGCTTTTCAATAAATATTTTTATTGGAAAACCGGTCGTGACAATGTGTGAAGTAATAGTAGTAGATGTAGGCAGGAGTCGGTGTACCAATATTGGACGTGATGCCTATGTAATGATCATTGGCTAGATGTTGTCATGATTATTTGAAGTTCTATCAATTGCCAAATAGTAATTTGTTTACCCGACATTTGCTATTTTTCTCGAGAGAAGCCACTAGTGAAATCTACGGCCCCCGAGTCTCTTTCTCATATTATTTGCCTTTACGGTCTACTTTTCCTTTGCTTTTATTTTCAGATCTATTAAACCAAATATACAAAAATACCTTGCTGCGTTTTATTCTTATTTATTTTATTTGGCATTCGATATATCAATCTACTACAATTTTATTCACGTCCGTTTGCCTATCTTGGGGCGCTGCTACCCGAAAGGGATTGACAACCCCTTTTACACGTCGGGTTGCGAGTATTTGTTATTTGTGTGCTGGTGATGTTTAGTTTTGTTGCTTGGTTCTCCTACTGGTTCGATAACCTTGGTTTCGTCACTGAGGGAATTACCTACCGCCGCTGTGCTGCATCATCCCTTCCTCTTTCGTGAAATACCGATGTCGCTTCAAGCCACCATCAAAAGGAATTTATGGCGCTGTTTCCAGGGAGGATCAAGTCAAGATAGTCTCTCGGCCACGAACCAATTTCTAGCGCCGTTGCCAGGTAGGATCTTCAACATATACCAGGTTCCTAATCACAAATCTCATCTCCCTGTAATTTACATTATTTTCCATTTGCCTCTCGTTTTCCTCTCCCCCACTTCAATAAAATTTGCCATTTTTATTCGCCCCTCTTTTTCGTTCGCCGTTTTCTTGCCGGATCTGTTCTTGAGTGCAATCTTGTTTGCTTTTATTATCGTCATGGATAGTTCTTCCTCTATTGCTTGCACTCCCGAGAACGAAGTTCTCAACTTTAAACAAAGGGGAGGAGAAAATTTAAAAGATGCTTGGTATAGAATTTTCAATGCTCATAATAGATCTATCAAAATAGTTCTTCCTCTGTTCTTGAGCATGTCATGGAAATATTAGATGCTATTGAAAAGAAAATGCTTAATGAAGAGCATATCAAAAATTTGGATAAAAAGATGCATAATTTTGCTACTAAGATTGGGTCAAAAGCGGGAGAAGGTTTTAAGTTGTTAAAGGAAAAGGGGACCGTAATTCATGAAACAATTGAATAAAGTCCATCTCGGATTGATAAACTAGAAGAAATATTTAGTAATTTGAGCACGGCTTTTGCTTCCGCTAAAACTATTGAAAAAACTCCCGAAAAGATTGGCAAGACTACTCAAGTCCCTAAGAACAAAGGAGCAACTTCTAGTAATAGTAAAGAGGATCTTAAGATGATTAGCATCCACCCAGATTTTGTTGAAGTTATAATAGATCCCTTTGGCAAGAATGAATTCTTTAAAATTGTTCCTAGGAGTATTGTCATTGAAAATATTTATGCTAAATCTTTGAAGAATTCTAAGTGTTTGATTGAAGAGTTGAACAAGGATGACAAAACTTAGATCCTTGCTTTATGCCTAGCTAAGGGCGTAAAACTATAGCGCTTGTCGGCAGGCAACTCAATGAATAAAATTTATTTTTGCATTTTGCTTTATGTTCTTCAGTGTTTGCACAAGTATGCTACTGTTATGATTGTGTTTTTTTGTGTTTTAGTTAGTGTTTGTGCCAAGCAAAGCCTTTAGGATCTTCTTGGGTTATAGTTGTTTGATCTTGCTGAAAAAACAGAAACTTCTGCGCTCATGAAAATAAATTTCATTTTTAACCAGAGAGCGATAAAATACCAATTCCTTTTGTAGAAGATTAATATAAAAATTTCCCAGGCCGCCCTAATTCTTCAGAGTTTTTGGAGGTACAGAAGTATTCGAAATATCTAGATTGCTACATACTATTCTGTTTTTGACAGATTCTGTTTTCTTTGTGTTGTGTGCTTGTTTTGATGGATCTATGTTTTCATTGATGAGTTTTTGCCATAGAAAAGTTGGAATACAGTAGATATAATGAAAGAACAAAATAATAATTAGTTTGCTACTGTACTTATAGTAGTGATTTATTTTCTTATACTAACGGATCTCACGAAGGCATTTGTTGAGTTTTGTGTGATTGAAGTTTTCAAGTTGTGGGTTATCTCACGATGGATGAAGGAATAAGGAGTAAGAAGAGACTAAGCTTGGGGATGCACCAGCATCCAAAGCTATTATCCAAAAGGGAGCAAGCAACTAAGCTTGGGGATGCCCTGAGCGGCATCCCCTCTTTCTTTTAACGAACATCGGTATTTTACTTGAAGCTATATTTTTATTCATCACATACTATGTGTTTTGCTTGGAGCGTCTTGTATGATATGAGTCTTTGCTTGTTATATTTTGTGTTTTTAAGTCGTGATTCCTTGATGGACACACCTATTTGAGAGAGCCAAAATTATGTCATGACTTGTTAGAATTGCTCTCTATGCTTCACTTAAATTTTTATGAGCTATGGACTTGCTCTAGTGCTTCACTTATATCTTTTTGAGCATGGTGTGTTTAGTTAGTTTTTAAGAAATTCTCTCTTGCTTCACTTATATTTATTTGAGAGTTATTAAAATTTTCAAGAAATTCTCTCTTGCTTCACTTAAATTAATTTGAGAGAAAAAACTATTATGTTCATGATCTTCACTTACATTTGTTTGAGCTTATAAAAAGAAACACATGAAAATTAGTCCCGAAGTGATAGATATCTAAGAAGGATATAATAAAAACTTTCATGAAGATCATTGGAAAAATAAACTTGATTCTTAGTAATAGTTTTGTGATATGATGATGTGATATGTGAGTCATGTTGATGAGTAATTATGCTTTAGTAAGAATATTGGTGTTAAGGTTTGTGATTCCCTATGCCAGCATGAAAGTCAATAATTATGCAATGAAATTATATCCTACTTGTGGTGCATTATTCAGTGTTAATTATGCTTAATGCTCTCTTATGAGATTATTCGTTTCTTGGTTGGTCGCTTCTCAATCTTTTGCTAGCCTTCATTTTGCACTAAGTATGATCACTACTTGTGCATCCAAAAATGTTTAAACCAGTTTTGCCACATGACTCCACTATATCTACCTATATGCGGTATTCTTTTGCCGTTCTAAGCAAATTTGTATGCGCCATCTCTAATTTTCAAAATAAACTTCTCTTTTGTGTGTTCGTACCACTCGCGGAGCGACGAGGGGTGGCTAATATTTTCCATGCTAGATGTGTTATCCTCATGATGAGTGTTTATTCACTTGTCATTGCACGAGAGTAAGGCAAATGTATTAGGGATTCCCAGTCCCAAAATGAAAAATGAATTTACTTTATGTTGTCAAATAATAAATTCCTTGGAAAGTGTTGGTATGGAAGGCACCCGTGGATATGGTTAGCCATGGAAACTGAAAGTATGGTGGAAAAAGGAATAAACTTTATTTTCTATCTGGGAACCGCCTATGATATATCTAGCATGGAAAGTGTTTGGAACTCTAAGTCATTTTCGTTGGTGGGAAGGACACACCTCCCAAAATGTTTTTATCTCCATGTTTTTCGCATTGAGCTCCGGCACCTCTACAAATCCCTACTTCCCTCTGCACTTTATGCAATTTTTATTTTTGAGTTTGAGTCTCTATCTTCTCTTATAAAATCACCAACTAGGAGGCACTCTGATCGTACTTGAGTATTGGGTGTAGTTAATATGCGAGTGTGTTTCATGAATGGATCAATGACTGAGCATGATGGGCTAGGGATAGCTTATTTTGGCGTTGATATTTTGGAAGACATGGTTGCTTGTTGATATGCTCGAATATTTAAGTTATCATATCAAAAGTAGACTATTTCTTTGAACAATATAAAAGCCCAAATTTCCATGTTATAAAGAAAAGAATATAATATGACATGTTAGGCAACATTCCACATCAAAAATTCTATTTTTATCACTTACCTACTCAAGGACGAGCAGGAGTTAAGCTTGGGGATGCTGATACGTCTCCAACGTATCTATATTTTTTGATTTTTCCATGCTGTTATATTATCAATCTTGGATGTTTTATAAATATTTATAGTCATTTTATATCATTTTTTGGTAGTAACCTATTGACATAGTGCCAAGTGCCAGTTGCTGTTTTCTGCATGTTTTTTACATCGTAGGAAATCAATACCAAACGGAGTCCAAATGCAATGAAACTTTACAGAGATTTTTTATGGACCAGAAGACACCCAATGGGGCAAGGCAGTGCCTCGGGGTGCTCCAAGGGGAGCACAACCCACTAGGGCGCGCCAGGAGGCCCAGGCACGCCCTAGTGGGTTGTGCCCACCTCGGGTGCCCCCCGAACCGCCTCTTTGCTCTATAAATACCACAATATTCCAGAAACCCTAGGGGAGTCAACGAAAATCAATTCCAGCCGCCGCAGAGTACAGAACCACCAGATCCAATCTAGACACCATCACAGAGGGGTTCACCACTTCCTTTGGTGCCTCTCCGGTGATGCGTGAGTAGTTCTTTGTACACCTTCGGGTCCGTAGTTAGTAGCTAGATGGCTTCCTCTCTCTCGTTTGATTCTCAATACAATAGTCTCTTGGAGATCCATATGATGTAACTCTTTTTGCGGTGTCTTTGTTGGGATCGGATGAACTTTGAGTTTATGATCAGATCTATCTTTTTATATCCATGAAAGTTATTTGAGTTTCTTTGATCTCTTATATGCATGATGCTTATAGCCTCGTATTTCTTCTTTGATATTTGGGTTTTGTTTGTCTAACTTGATCTATTTATCTTGCAATGGGAAGAGGTGTGAGGGAGTCCTGGATTAGGAGGTGTCAGGACAGCCGAACTATAACCTTTGGCTGGACTGTTGGACTATGAAGATACAAGATTGAAGACTCCGTCCTTTGTCCGGATGGGACTTTCCTTGGCATGGAAGGCAAGCTTGGCAATACGGATATGTAGATCTCCTTCCTTGTAACCGACTCTGTGTAACCCTAGCCCCCTCCCGTGTCTATATAAACCGGAGGGTTTAGTCCGTAAGAAAAAGATAATCATACCATAGGCTAGCTTCTAGGGTTTAGCCTCTTCGATCTCGTGGTAGATCAACTCTTGTAGTACTCATATCCTCAAGAATAAATCAAGCAGAACGTAGGGTTTTACCTCCATCAAGAGGGCCCGAACCTGGGTAGAACATCGTGTCCCTGCCTCCTGTTACCATCCGCCTTAGATGCACAGTTCGGGACCCCCTACCCGAGATCCGCCGGTTTTGACACCGACATTGGTGCTTTCATTGAGAGTTCCACTGTGCCGTCGCCAAAAGGAAGGATGTCTCGTCTCGTCTTTAAAGACGGTATTACTGTTGGGGGAGCTTTGGTTGTCGGCCAAACTCTCCAGCTAGGCGGTTTCGTCATGACCGCCTGTTCGGCCGCCGCGCCGACGATGACTTCTCGGGTCACCGAAAACAGCCTCCACGTCAAATCTGCACTCGCCGAACAGATGGATCCAATGGACCTCGCTTCCCTAAACGAGCTCTTGGGTCGCATCGCCGCCCTGGGAGTCGCTATCGGATTGGGCTTAAACCCGATCAAAGGGAGATTAACTCTCTGCCGGTCACCCATCATATTGCAGTGGTGGAGGAACAATGCGGCGACCTCTCCTCCATCTTGAGGACCAACTATGTCCGGATTCCTGAGCTCTCCGAGCCGGATACCCGTTCACGGGAGGACAACATCCAATCCCTGAACTTAGAGTCAGGCAGCGGGCCAGGATTATCGTGCAACACCCCAGAACCAGAATTTCCAAAATTGGAAACTCCTCGGCCCCTGGATCCTAGATCGGGTAACGGTTCGGATCCAATTCCACCCACCCACCCAAACATAAGCGATCTTTCCCACATCAGGCAAGAGCCCCAGGAAACAGTACATCACTATTGGGCCAGATTCCTCCTTGTGATGAACAAGGTTAAGGACTGTCGCGAGGAAGACACAATCTTATTTTTCTGCAAAAATTGCACGGACAAGGGAATCCTTAATGCCATAAATCATCATGAGATATCACGCTTCGCTGACTTGGCGTCCATAGTATGAAAGTACTGTGCGATGGAAGGTGGCTGGAAAACTGAAACAAACTTTTGGGATAATCCGGCCCTAAATACGAACCCAGTCCAAAATAAAAGGGTGCACTATCAAAAGACACCCGGGTCAACTACCAAAAAGCAAAAACCCTCTATAGGGCATGGAACCGTACTGGAGGGATGGCTCAATGGACCCTGTAAAATTCACAGTACAGAGGGCGCCATACCAACACATAGCCTTAGAGCATGTTGGATACTCCGGCAGGTAGCCAAAAGTGGCGAGGATCTCCTAATTCCAGAAGCCACAGAGCACCATCCTAGAAATACTAGTACGGTATTAACCATCTTCGAGACCTTCGCATCAAATAATAGGCGAAGGAGAACACTCCCCAGCCTTGCCGAAATCTACCACGTGGCAACAAATAAACCCATGGAGTGACACGGCTATTACTTTCAATGCCAGTGACGAACCTAAATTCCGAACAGCCCGAGCACCAGCCACATTGGTCCTCAGTCCAATTGTGGACGGCTTTCGACTCACCAAGGTACTCATGGACGGCGGCAGCGGATTAAACCTCATCTATGAGGAAACCCTTCAAAAATGGAAATAGACTGGAACCGCATCGAGCGAAGCAGCACAACCTTTAGAGGAATAATCCCCAGTCGGGAAGCGCGCTATACAGGCAAAATCACACTAGATGTGGTGTTCGGCACGCCGGAGAATTACAGGTCCGAAGAGATTACGTTCCAAGTGGCCCCGTTCAGTAGCAGTTACCACGCCTTGTTAGGGCGGGAGGCGTTCACAATCTTCCAAGCCATACCCCACTACGGGTACATGAAGCTCAAAATGCCCGGGCCCAATGGAATTATCACGCTTGCTAGTGATCCAGACATAGCACTCCGCATGGAAAACAAGACAACCACACTGGCCCTCGAGGCATTATCCGAAGCCCTAGCGGCTGAGGAACTGACTGCGTTGCGCTCCACGGTGAATAGGGACGATGTGATACTCGATAAGAGATCCAAGTCCACCTCCTTTAAACCGGCGGATGAAATAGTCAAAATCCAAGTCCATCCAACGGACCCTACAAAAATAGCTTCCATCGGGGCACAATTAAACCCTGACGTAGATGCCGCACTACGAGAGTTCCTACGCGAGAACTGGGACATTTTTGCCTGGCACCCTTCAGACATGCCAGGAATCCCATGCAGGCTGGCCGAGCACATCCTCAATATTCTAAAGGGATTCAAGCCGGTCAAGCAGGTTCTTCGGCTTTTCTCTGAACCTAAGAGACAAGCCATGGGAGAGGAACTAGCCAAGTTATTGGAGGCCGGATTCATTAGAGAAATAAAACATCTGGACTGGCTAGCAAACCTAGTGATGGTACCAAAGAAGGACAAATCCTGGCGCCTATGCGTCGATTTTAAGGACCTCAACAAGGCTTGCCCAAAGGATCCCTTCCCCCTCCCCCGCATCGATCAAATTATCGATGCTACCGCAGGACACGATTCATTGTGTTTCCTTGACACATACTCCGGCTATCACCAAATTAAGATGGCGGAGCCCAACCAAGCCGCAATGGCATTCATCACACCATACAGCCCCTTCTGCTTCACCATAATGCCCTTTGGGCTCAAAAACGCCGGCGCAACATATCAGGGCATGATTCAGACATGTCTGGCAAACCAGATCGACAAAACAGTGGAGGCATACGTAGATGACGTGGTCGTCAAAACCAAACATGTCGAATCGCTAGTAGACAACTTGAGGCTCACATTCAATAACCTCCGAACATATGACATCAAGCTCAACCTGGAAAAATGCGTTTTCGGTGTGCCAGCTGGAAAGCTCTTGGGCTTCATTGTATCCGGCAGAGTAATTGAAGAAAATCCGGCCAACATCCGAGCTATGTCACAATTGGATATCCCAACAGACCTCAAACAAATCCAGAAATTAACTGGATGCGTGGCGGCTCTAAGCCGCTTTATCTCCTGCCTGGGAGAAAAGGCATTACCCCTTTATCGCCTCCTTCGGCGCACCAAACACTTTGAGTGGACGGATGCTGCCACAACCGGATTGGAAGAAATAAAAGCCATATTGGCAACCAACCCAGTCCTGGCCGCGCCAAACATTGGCGAACCAATGCTGTTATACATTGCGGCAACTCATCAAGTTGTGAGCGCAGTGCTCGTCATCAAATGAGAAACAGACGGACATAAATTCCCCATTCAAAAGCCGGTCTACTATGTATCCACTGTCCTTACTCCATGCAAGTCACGGTACCTGCATTATCAAAAGATAGCATACGCGGTATTCATGGCATCCCGGAAGCTGCGACACTACTTTCAAGAGTGTTCGATAACAATAGCCTCGGAAGTGCCACTTAATGATATTATAAACAACCACGATGCCACGGGCCGGATTGCCAAATGGGCCATCGAGCTCCTCCCGTTCGACATAACTTACAAGCCGCGGCGAGCCATTAAGTCGCAAGTATTGGCCGACTTTGTCACCGAATGGACGGAAGCCGAACTCCCTAAAAGTACGGCGCATATTCCAACTGGATCATGCACTTCGACGGCTCCAAAATGCTAGCCGGTCTGGGGGCTGGCATCGTTCTGACGTCCCCAACCGGAGATACAGTCCAATATGTACTCCAGATGATGTATACAGACTCCAACACGCAGCCGAATACGAGGCCCTTCTACATGGTCTCCGGATGGCAGTATCCATGGGCATTCAACGCCTAGAGGTGCGGGGGGATTCGAACCTCGCAATATCTCAAATAAATGGTGACTTTGATGCCAAGGATCCGAAAATGGCGGATTATCGCAACGTCGTCCTAAAAATGTTAGCTCGGTTTGAGGGGCTCGAATTTCACCATATAGCCCGCGAAAACAATCAGGCGGCAGACGTCCTCGCACGCATCGGCGCAAAACGCGATGCGGCCCCCCCTAACATCTTTTTGGAGAGGCTTTTCAAGCCATCTGTGGTATGGAAAGGGGACACTGCTAACAACAAACTAGACCCAACCGCAATCCCCGATACCGAACACTCTGACATAATCGGAGGCTCTGCCACCGAAATATCATCCTCAGCCCACGTTATAATGGCCGTCATTGCCCCGTGGACAGAACCATTCCTGGCCTACTTAACTAGGCAGGAACTCCCTGAGGACCAAAACAAGGCACGCTGCATAGTGCGGCGATCTAAAGCCTACAGGGTCCATGAGGGAGAGCTTTATAAGAAAAGCACCACCAGAGTCCTTCAAAGGTGCATCTCCGAAGAGGAAGGGCAGAAGCTTCTGGCAGAAATTCACGCCGGACTCGGCAGCCACCACGCCGCAGCCCGGGCCCTTGTAAGCAAAGCCTTCCATACAGGTTTTTACTGGCCTACGGCCCGGGCAGACGCACTGGACCTAGTCAAACGCTGCATGGGTTGCCAGCTTTTTGCAAATCACAGCCATATGCCGCCCACCGCCCTCCACACAATACCCATTACCTGGCCCTTTGCAGTCTGGGGGCTTGACATGGTTGGACCCCTTAAAGGAGGAACCCACAAGAAAAAATACTTGCTGGTCATGGTGGATAAATTCACCAAATGGATAGAAAGCCAAGCCTGTTAAGACGGACGAATCCGGACCGGTGATAGACTTCATATCCGGGGCCGTACACCGTTATGGCGTCCCCCACAGCATCATCACTGATAACGGCGCGAACTTCACGGCCGACGAGGTAAAACTCTGGTGCAAAAACATGGGCATCAAGCTCGATTATGATTCCGTCTATCACCCACAAACTAACGGTCAAGTCGAACGAGCAAATGGTCTTATCATGAGCGACATCAAACCCAGATTAGTGTGGTCCCTAAAGGAATCTAACATGCACTGGGTAGAGGAGCTTGACTCCGTACTCTGGGGGCTGCGGACCACGCCGAATCGCACTACCGAATACACACCATTCTTTATGGTATACGACGCAGAGGCGGTTTTCTGCCCTACGACATAATTCATGACTCACCTCGAGTGCGCATGTACGAAGAAAGAGAAGCCGAGCTCGATCGGCAGGACAGTCTGGATGCCCTGGAGGAGGAGCGTGATGTAGCAAAAGCCCGTTCCGCATTCTATCAACAGCAGGCTCGAAGATACCAAAGCAGAGAAATACGGGCCAAAACTTATAATGTTGGCGAATTAGTTCTACGCCTACCGGAGAAGAAAAAGGACAAACTCAAGCCCAAATGGGAGGGTCCCTTCATTATTGACCAAGTTCTGACTGGTGGGGCGTACCGTCTGCGGGATGCATTGGATAAACCGAGTCGAGCCGAACCCATGGAACACAGCCAGACTCCGAAGATTCTACGCCTAGCGCCGGACTCTATGTTCGTCTCCTTCCTCTGTCCATTTTTATACGCTATTTGTCTTTTATTTCTCTCCTCCTACCCTTATTTTCTCTCACAGCCTTTAAGGGTCAATTTGTGCCTTGTTTGCACACAACTGACGCACTATCCGCGCTCATTATACTTGGGGGCTTCTTTCACAAAAGCTTATTTATTTATACGAGCTTCATGCCCAGCACATGTGTCATCCTTCCGCATGTACCTTTTATTCACCATTATATGCATCGATATGACTTAAGTTTTCGCCAAGCTGTGTTGCTTGGCTCTTGTATTTATGCCCTATGTTCCCGTTAATTTTGCTAGGGCATAAGGGGAGAACCTTTGTGATTGTTACTGCTGGGTCAGCCGGATGTGTACCTCAGACTGGGTGAAGCCGAAAGCTAGCGTTCTTAAGGGAATATTCGGTCGGTGAACAAAAGATGATTTTTCCCTATTTTCTATATATGCCCCCAGATGTTTCTTGCTGCGATTCTTTTTGCAGTCCGGACATGCACTTTAGGGCATGCATACCCAGGGAAAGGAACCCTAACGGAGCTATTCTCCCTGGAAGATGTTTCTTACTAACCATGTAATATAACATAACTAGTTGGGCAGTTGTCTGTTCAAGCACTAATAGCCCCTACGCCAGGTTTCCAAGCATGCCCCGGTTCTTATATAACCGAGAGGGTATTCGGATACACTCCGGACTATCAGGTCCTGAGGTTGAAGCGAAAAGGTCCGCCATGACAAATGATCTACAATCCGACTAGAAGGCATTATACATGTCATTTTAATTACATAGTCAACTGGACTGGCTAAATTCCTCTTCTATACCATCCAACAGGCTGTCTAGTCTACAATCCTTTTGGGAATACTTTGCGGCCAATCCTACTTGCCCATACACTAGGCTAACAGGGATCTCTTTCCCATCAGGCTCCACAGGTCCGACCTCGGCCATGTGGTTTGGGTCAGCCTTGGTGTACCGCGTCTTCACCATGGCCCACGCTTCCCTGGCACCTTGATGGCAGGCTAATATCTTCCACAATCGGAAGCGCCGCCATGCTCCCTTCAGCTTCTCTGCAAGCTCTGCAAGGCCTTCGGGCACGGAGATGGATGGCCACAAGGCCTGGGCAATGCCTTGCATCGCATGCCGAACTCGCTCGTGCAGCTGTAAAAGCTCGGGCAGAAGATCACCCGCGGACCCGGGCATTTCTTCCGTGGGACGACCTGTTAGCATACCTACAGATGTAGCTCTGTTAGTCAACTTCTTCGCCAAACTCTTCTTAAAAGTTCGTTCAAGCACTTACTGAAAATGCCGCGTCGAAGCTGCTGATTCTCCTTCACGGAGTCTGACAGTTGGGCACGAATATCCTTTAGTTCCACGCCCAGCTGGGTGTTGGCATCCTGGAGATTATTCTTCTCCTGCCTAACCCTCATAAGCACGCTCTCGCCAGCCTTTAGCCGGTGTTGGAGATGTTGCTCATCCGGATTTCCTCCGGCGTCATCTACAACTTCATTGTCAGATTTGCACATATGCCGCACTTTATATGGTATCTATCATTTTAAATATGTGTTACCAGAGGGGGTCTCCTTGGACTTCTCTTCCACGGCCAGTGCGGCCTGAAGTTGGGCTTTGCACTCTTCAAGCTCATGGGACAGTTGGGTATTCTTTTCTATAAGAACCTGCATAACAAATGATCCTTAAATCAGTTATTCTAACTGTTTCAAGTCTCAGGGACTACTGATATATATAATCATCAAATTTTCTCACCCATATGTCCTTTACATACTGATCCGTGGCTCTGGCTAGACCATTTTGAGCAGCACGGAGGTACGCGTCTCCCGAGTTGAAGGCATCAAATGCCTCTTGGGAGAAACAAGCATCATGGAGAACGGCTCGGCGACGCCTGTGGTTCATGGCGCTCTCCACCTTGGAACTTGTGACGGACAGTCTGTCCGCATCCTCTGTCGGAGGAGCATCCGGCGTGCGCCTCGTATTCGCTTCCGCTTCCGGGTCCGGCCTTGGAGCCTGACTGGTGGAGGCGTGATTGGCGACCTCTCCGGATATAGTCCGGCGAGCGTTCTTCCTCCTAAGAAAGCGCGGGCGTTAATATGCCTTTAAAGAATGATATCATGGAGTAAGGTGGCGCGCCATACCGCTGCGCCGGTGTCTCAGTCCGGACCGCATTTCTTTTCAGCCTACCCGGCCTCGCAGCCCCTTGTTGGCTAGTCGCCGCGGGCTCGACAGGACATCCCAAGGGCCTCCCCTGCAAAACACCATTGGTATACGGTAAGCAAAGTACACAAGGAAGGATCCTTTTCAAAATATCGGGACTTCGGTCTCAGTTACCTGTGAAGCTGGGAGCAGCCCAGGGTAATCGTCCGTAATGGCTACCAAGGCATTATCGCTGCTTAATTGGTAAAATACCCTAGCAATTAGCTCCACAGATATGTCCGGATCCTCTTGGGAGGCCGGGTCGAGGGACCGCTCCGGATCCTCTGGTTGTGGAGGCGGGCTGTTGATCTCCCTTACAGCCTTACGCAGCTTCTGCGTTGAAATCACAAGGTAAAATACTTAACTATGGGGATATGGAACGGATGGGCATGAAAAGTGTCGACTTACCCAGCCAGGAGGATTGTACATAGAAAATCCGCCCTGTGGATTGACACGGAGGAATTCCTCCTCTTCTCCCTTGTACAAATCGGACAAGATTTTTGCTAGAGCAACGGTCGAGTCCGGCCCCTTGCAGTCGCAGTGGGTGGCGTCATCCTCCCCGTTGAAATCCCACATGGGGTGGCCTCGATATTGAAGCGGCTGCACCCCC
>NC_041380.1:219046371-219062992 GCF_002162155.2 Triticum dicoccoides
ATAATGCACATCGCCATGACTTCGATCATGGTCAGTCCTGATTGAGCCAATAACTTTATCCGGCTCATCAGGTAAAGAACGTCGTTGTCATCTTCCTCCTGGGGGCTCCGTGGACACCAGCTCAGGCACTTCTTCAAAGGAGCATTATCGAACTCAAGAAGGCCGATCTGAATAGGATCCGGAAGGGGGACATCTTCTATATAAAACCATTCTGAAGGCCAGTCTTCGGACATCTTCTTCGGGGTTCCGGATAGATATCCTGTCCCGGCGATGCGCCACACTTCGGCTCCGCCCACTTGATATATTGACCCCCTCTGAGAACGGGGCACAAGGCAGAACAGCTTCTTCCACAGTGCAAAATGAGCCTCGCAGCCAAAAAAAGCTCATAAAGGGCTACGAAGCCCGCGATATGTAGTATGGAGGCAGGCGTAAGGCTGTGCAACTGGAGGCCGTAGAAATCCAGGAGCCCCCGAAGAAACGGATGAATTGGAAATCCGAGTCCTCTTATCAAATAAGGGACAAGGCATACCCGCTCTCCCTTAGAGGGATTGGGAAGGCTCTCCGCTTTCTCTCCGCCATTGTAGGTGGCGAGCCCGGCTCGAACCGGGACCATATACGCTGGGGGGAGAAACCCCTGGGTCTGAAGATCCACTAGTTGGCTGTGCGAGACGGAACACCTCTCCCAATCTTCGGGCTTGGGGCTGGAGGAACGAGAGGAGGAGCTGCGTCGACCGGCCATGATGGAATGGATTGCTTCCGGGTGTGCTCCAATGAATGCTCGTGAATGGGGGAGGGTGTGGTTTGGATCTGAATCCTCGTCTCTTTAATAGACAGCTCATTTTCATAGCTAGGGGGTAAGTGTAAAAACACCCTGGTTCTTCACATTCGCTTGACACGTGGAAGGTGACCATTATTGGGTGTGGAAGCCAAGGAGCGCAGCAGTTACAAGGAGCCGGACACTATTTAATAGGTATTCGGAATTTGGAGAAGAACCCGCCTTGCAATGTCGAAGACAATCTGCACGCCGGACTCATCGTCATTGAAGCCTGGTTCGGGGGCTACTGAGGGAGTCCTGGATTAGGGGGTGTCCGGACAGCCGGACTATAACCTTTAGCGGGACTGTAGGACTATGAAGATACAAGATTGAAGACTTCGTCCTTTGTTCGGATGGGACTTTCCTTGCGTGGAAGGCAAGCTTGGCAATACGGATATGTAGATCTCCTTCCTCGTAACCGACTCTGTGTAACCCTAGCCCCCTCCGGGGTCTATATAAACCGGAGGGTTTAGTCCGTAGGAAATACACAATCATACCATAGGCTAGCTTCTAGGGTTTAGCCTCTCCGATCTCGTGGTAGATCAACTCTTGTAGTACTCATATCCTCAAGAATAAACCAAGCAGGACGTAGGGTTTTACCTCCATCAAGAGGGCCCGAACCTGGGTAAAACATCGTGTCCCCTGCCTCCTGTTACCATCCGCCTTAGAGGCACAGTTCGGGACCCCCTACCCAAGATCCACCGGTTTTGACACTGACAAGGTGCTTTGTAGTGGGTTCGATCTTACGATGCTTGATCCCAGTGACAGAAGGGGAACTGACACGTATGTATCATTGCTACTAAGGATAAAACCATGGGGTCTATCTATACATAGATAGATCTTGTCTACATCATGTCATCATTCTTATTGCATTACTCCGTTTGTCCATGAACTTAATACACTAGATGCATGCAGGATAGCGGTTGATGTGTCGAGTAATAGTAGTAGATGTAGGCAGGAGTCGGTCTACTAATCTTTGACGTGATGCTTATGTAATGATCATTGCCTAGATATCATAGTGAAACCTACGGCCCCGGGTCTCCTTCTCATATTATTTGCCGTTGTGATCTACTTTTCCTTTGCTTTTTATTTTCAGATTTATTAAACCAAAAATACGAAAATACATTGCTGCGTTTTATTCTTATTTATTTTATTTGGTGTTCGATCTATCAATTTACTACAATTTTATTCACGTCCGTTTGCCTATCTTGGGGCGCCGCTGCCCGAAAGGGATTGACAACCCCTTTTACATGTCGGGCTGCGAGTATTTGTCATTTGTGTGCATGTGCTGTTTATGTTGTGTTGCTTGGTTCTCCTACTGGTTCGATAACCTTGGTTTCATCACTGAGGGAAATACCTACCGTCGCTGTGCTGCATCATCCCTTCTTGTTTGGGGAAATACTAACGTAGCTTCAAGCCGCCATCACTTGTCTTGGAGGCGTTGAAGATGGGTCGTACCAGGCCGTCGATGGAGCCACGCCATGGGCCGCAGGCAGGCAAGTCTGGGTACCCTGGTTCCCAAAACGCCTACAACTATCAGCTATGGGATGAATTAGACATGCTTCCAGAAGCATTACTATTTTAGTTCTTTCCACATCCTTCATCTTTGGATTCAATCATCGTTGGTGATGAACAATTGGCTTAGCATCTGGCTCCATATTGATCTTGTGCTGACATAGAGTGGGACTAATGCCCTTGAGATCATCAAGAGTATATCCGATAACAACACAGTGCTTCCTCAGAGTTTTAAGTAATCTCTTTTCTTCATGCTCTGAAAGGTTGGCATTGATAATAACATGATATATCTTCTTTTTATCAAGATAAGCATATTTCAATGTATCAGGTAATTTATTATGTTCAAACACAGGATCACCCTTAGGTGGAGGAGGACCTCCAAGAGTTTCAAGAGGCAAATTATGTTTAAGTATAGGTGTTTGATCAATGAATATCTCATATATTTCATTTCTTTCATTCATATGCATATCATTTTCATGGTCTAGCAAATATTGTTCTAATGGATCAGTAGGAGGTATGGCAATAGAAGCAAGACCAATAATGTCATCCTTAGTATGCAATTATTTATCATGAGGTTGTCTATGGAATTTAGAGAAATTGAATCATGAGATACATCACCAAAATTAACAATGATTGTTTCCTTACTGCAATCGATCTTAGCATTAACGATATTCAAGAAAGGTCTACCAAATATAATTTGACAAAAATCATCTTGTGAAGAACCAAGAACTAGAAAATCAGTAGGGTATTTGATCTTACCACACAAGACTTCAACATGTCTAACGATCCCGTGCGGTGAAATAATATCTCTATTTGCGAGCTTAATAGTAACATCAGTATCTTCTATCTCAACATGTGCAATTTCATTCATAATCTCTTAATATTAAGTAAAAGTAATAGTACTCACACTAGCACTGAAATCACATAAACCATGATAACAAAGATCTCCTATTTTAACAGAAAGAACAGGCATGCCAATAACATGTTTATTCTTATCTTTAGTTTCTGGCATAGCAATTCTAGTAGCTTCATCACAGAAGTAAATAACATGCCCATCAATATTATCAACCAAGAGATCCTTAACCATAGCAATATTAGGTTAAACTTTAATTTTTTCAGAGGGTCTAGGTGTTCTAATATTACTTTTGTTAACCACTGTTGGAACTTTAGCATGTTCCTTAAGCCTAACAAGAAAAGGAGGTTTCCCAATGTTAGTAGTAGGCACAACTCGATCAACATTGTAAATGATAGTTACATCTTTAACTATATTTTCTTTACTAGGAGGGGGGGTGATATTTAAATCACTTCTCCTTAGGGAGATCAACATGAGTAGCAAATGTTTCACAAAAGGAGGCTACTATCTTAGAGTCAAGTCCATATTTAGTACTAAACTTATTAAAGGCATCGGTTTCCATAAAAGTTTTAACACAATCAAACTCAAGTTTTATACCCGACTATTTAACTTTGTAGAGTTCCCAATCTTAAGAGTTGTGTTTAGTTATTTCTAGAAGACCCCATTTGAATTCAATAGTTTTCTCCATAAAGGAGCCGATAGAAGAAGAATCGAGCATGGATCGATCATTACGAGAAAGCTGAGCATAAAAATTTTGTATGATAATTTCTCTTGAGAGCTCATGATTGGGGCATGTATACATAATGTACTTAATCCTCCCCCAAGCTTGAGTGATACTTTATTGTTCATGAGGCCAAAAATTATATTTACAATTCCGATCACGATGAACCCGATGCATACGATAAAACTTCTGATGAAATTCCAATTTCAATCAGTTCCAATCCCACGTTCTAATATCATCACATAGCATATACCATGTGGATTCTCCCTGCAAACATAAAGAGAAAACCTTTTTCTTAAATCCATCCTTGGATAAACTTACAAGCTTAAAGAATCCACAAATTTCATCCACATAGATTAAGTGCATGCCGAGATGTATTGTTCCATCATCTGCATAAGGATTAGCTAGCAGTTCCTCTATCATACCCGAGGGAATCTCATAATAAATATTTGTAGTAGGTGAACTAGGTTGAGGGGCAACTCTTTGTGCCTCCGGTCAAGGTGAAGATACCCCTAACAAACCCCTTGAAGGATTACTTTCCATAGTAAGAAGCGACAGTAAATTTCGGCACGTAATATACATGTTTCCTTACCAATTTCCACTCACCATAGGCGCTTCACTCCCCAATGGAGCTAGAAAAGAGTCTTGATGACCCACAAGTATAGGGTATCAATCGTAGTTCTTTCGGTAATTAAGAGTGTCGAACCCAATGAGGAGCAGAAGGAAATGACAAGCAGTTTTCAGCAAGGTATTCTCTGCAAGCACAAAAATTATCGGTAATAGATCGTTTGATAACAAGGTAATTTGTAACAAGCAACAAGTAGTAACGGTAACAAAGGTGAAGCAAGGTAGCCCAATCCTTTTTATAGCAAAGGACAGTGAGGGAATCCTAGATTAAGGGGTCCTCGGGCCGTTGGCGTACTGCATACGGGCCAGACTGATGGGCCACTATGGGGCCAAGCTAGAATGCAGATCCATGACCGAGTAGGAGATCTTTAGAGTCGTGGTGTGCCCTCCAAGTTAAGGGTTAGCATGATCTTTCCTAAATTGTAACTAATCGCATGTAACCCTAACCCTCTGGTGTCTATATAAACCAAGGGGTATTAGTCTTTAGGGCTAGAGCAACATCCATCACCCCATCAACCTAGGGTTTAGCTCGCCCGATCTCGTGGTAGATCGACTATGTAACCATATCATAGAGATGAAATACAATCAAGCAGGACGAAGGGTTTTGCCTCTTCGAGAGGGCCCGAACCTGGGTAAACACCATGTTCATTGTCCCTTGTTCCCCATTGATCCTAGATCCACAGCTCGAGACCCCTACCCGAGATCCGCCGATTTTGACACCGACATTGGTGCTTTCACTGAGAGTTCCGTTGTTGGGTCGCTGAAGGATCAATGGCTCGCCTAATCATCGGAGAGGGCTTCAGCTCGGGGGACCTCTTTGTCCCCGGCCAACTCTTCGTGTTTGGCAGCATCGTGTTGTGCGCCAACCCAACTGGTCATCTAGACCAAATCAACAATTTTGCCCCTGAGCACTAGATTCGATTAGGTAACTTTGAGTACTTTGTGGACGCCCGAGGCAATCTGGTCTTTGCTGGATTCACAGCCTCTCCCCGTACCCCCATGGGCCTCATTGTGCCTGCTCCAGAGCTTTCCCCAGCTCCGTTGTGTGGATCGACCTCAATCCTTCAGCCGGCCTCGAGCTCGAATGGCTCCACCCTGACCGGAGGCCAGGAATCACCTTCGACCATGCCAGTAATGCCCGCCAAATACCCAGCTCCGGGCCTCAATGTGGAAGCGGTGTTTAGACACCAAGAGTCACTCTCGGCCAAACCTCTCCTCATGACACGCCTCCGGCCTTGAGCCCCATCGACGGGTTGACGTTCGGAAGCCAGGAATTATCCCTGGCCGAACTCCCCCTTGTCAACTCGGCTTCAAGCCTCAATACGAAAACAACATCTGAAGACCAGGTCCTGCCCTTGGTCTCTTACGGCTGTCTGACCCCGGGCCTCGAGGTCTACTCGACCCTTGAATATCAGGATCCAGCTCGGGCATAGATCATTCCTTGTCCCGCCACGTCGGAGACCAGCTCTCGGCGGCCACCGCATACTAGTCCGGCGACCCTCGCCTTATTAAACGAAGCGCTGGACCGAATCCAGTTGATGGCTTTTCGGGAGGATCCACCCTTGGCTTGCATTCAACAACCCCTTGAGGCAGATTTCGGGAATTTTACGTCCCACCCACCACCCACTTAGTGGCCATAGTCGAAGAATTAACCGACATGTTGGACTACACCTCGAAAAACGCTGAATACATGGACGAGGGTAGTGGTGCCATGACTAACACTGGAGAAAATGCCGCTCCAAGGCACGTCGAAGCCATGCGGGTAACACGAACACCGGAGAAAATGCCACCCTAGACCATGCGGACAACCTCGGCGATCCCGACACCAACGAACAACCACAAAACAACCACGAGGAGCGTGAGGACCCGCTCGATCTCAAATACCTCGATTACTTTGAAGACAACAACTACCTCCCCCCTTCCGAAGAGGAGGTCATTTTGGGCGACGAGGATTTCATTGTCCCCGAAGACCGGCTGGATAAAGAGCGGTTTAAACGGCAGCTAATTGCCACCGCACGAAGCCTGAAAAACAGCGACAAAAAATAAAGTCTGAATAGGATACCCTCAATGAGAGATGGACTAAGGTCCTAGATGCCGAAGAGGAGTACGAACACAAGTGACAGACCAAAAGGTACCCGAAGCGAGGGCTACTGCTGCAATTCGATGTTGAGGCCATAGAGCCAGCGCTTGAAAGGTACACTCAGGCGGACCAGCCGCCCCGCCCGCCTCGAGGATGGGACCGGACAGTTGATAAAATCGAACACCCTCCCACTCACCCTCGCCATCAAGGCAAGGAGCCAGTACGGCCAGGCTACGAGTACGACCTATACCCTAACCTGGAGGCTCAGGCAGGTCTGACGAGGTCCATCAATGGACCCAAAAGAGATACTCCTGTTAGACGGGATGATACGTCTCCAAAGTATCTATAATTTTTGATTATTCAATGCTATTATATTATCTATTTTGGTTATTTTATATGCATTATTATGCTATTTTATATTACTTTTGGGACTAACTTATTAACCTAGAGCCCAATGCCAGTTTCTCTTTTTTCCTTGTTTTTGAGTTTCGCAGAAAAGTAATATCAACCGGAGTCCAAACGGAATAAAACTTTATGATGATTTTTCTTAGACCAGAAGACGCTCAGAGGACTAGGAGTCCAAGACAGAAGAGCCACGAGGTGGCGGCAAGGGTGGAGGGCGCGCCCTAGGAGGGGGGCCTACCTTATGGCCCCCTCCAAGATCCCCTAACCTACCTCTTCGTCCTATATATTCACATATATTCCAAAACCCTTAGAGCAATCCACCAAAATAATTTTCCGCCGCCGCAACCTTCTGTTCCTGTGAGATCCCATCTTGGGGCCTTGTCCGACATCCTGCCGGAGGGGGATTCGATCACGCAGGGCATCTACATCAACCCTATTGCCCTTGTGATGAAGCGTGAGTATTTTACCTCAGCCTATTGGTCCATATCTAGTACCTAGATGGCTTCTTCTCTCTCTTTGATTCTCAATACCATGTTCTCCTCGATGTTCTTGGAGATCTATCTGATGTAATCTTATTTTGCGGCTTGTTTGTCGAGATTCGATGAATTATGGATTTATGATCAGCTTATCTATGAATATTATTTGAATCTTCTCTGAATTCTTATATGCATGATTTGATATCTTTTTATTTCTCTTCGAATTATCGGTTTGGTTTGGCCAACTAGATTGGTTTTTCTTGCAATGGAAGAGGTGCTTAGCTTTGGGTTCAATCTTGCGTGATTTCACCCAGTGACAAAGTAGGGGTAGCGAGACACGTATTGAATTGTTGCCATCAATGATAAAAAGTTGGGGTTTTCATCATATTACTTGATTTTATTCCTCAACATCATGTCATCTTACTTAAGGCGTTACTCCGTTCTCCATGAACTTAATACTCTAGGATAGTGGTCGATGTGTGGAGTGATTGTAGTAGATGCAGGCAGGAGTTGGTCTACTTGACACGGACATGATGCCTATGTTCATAATCATTGCCTTGGATATCGCCATAATATTGCACTTTTCTATCAATTGCTCGATAGTAATTTGATCACCCACCGTATTATTTGCCTTCAAGAGAGAACCTCTAGTGAAACCTATGGCCCCTGGGTCTATTTTCCATCATATTTGTTTCCGATATACTATTTTGCAATCTTTTATTTTGCAGATATATAAACCAAAAAACCCATAAACATTTCATCTTTTATTTAGTTTTATCTATCTCTATCAAATCTCACCTTTGCAAGTGACCGCAAAGGGATTGACAACCCCTTTATCACGTTGGGTGCAAGTGTGTGATTGTTTGCGCGGTTGCATCTATTGGGGACTTGCGTTTTTCTCCTACTGGATTGATACCTTCGTTCTTAAATGAGGAAAATACTTATCTCTACCGTGCTGCATCACCCTTTCCTCTTCAAGGGAAAAACCAACGCAAGCTCAAGAAGTATCAGGAAGAATTTTTGGCGCCGTTGCTGGGGAGATCTACGTCAAGCCTGCCAAGTACTCATCATAAACTCTCATCTCTTGAATTACAGTATTTTCCATTTTCCTCTCGTTTTCCTCTCCCCCACTTCTAAAATGATTTTCAGAAAAACAAAAAATGATTTGCCTTTTTATTCGCCCTTCTTCCGTTCATATTTTTGTTTACTTTTTGTTTGATCATGTGCTAGATCGTTTGATTTGCTCTCATGGCTAATCCTCTACCATTTCTAGCACTCCTAAGAATGAAGTTTTTAATTTTAAGCAAAGGGAAGGAGAAAATTTAAAATATGCTTGGTATAGAATTTGCAATGCTCAAAATAGATCTACTCGCAAGCAATCTACTATCGTTCTTCTTCAAAAAATATGTGGATGTTAACCCTTGTAATATATATGTTCTAGATACCATTACCGGGGAAATTTCTTAGGGAGCCATACTTTTGATGCTTATAATGCTTTGATAGATTTGGTAGGTCCACCACCTTTTATGGTTAACGAATCTGCTTTAACCTTGGGACATGTGATGCAAAGGCTTGATCTTATTGAAATAAAAATTGCTACCATAGATCTTATTGAAAATTTTGATAAAAAGATTCATAATCATATTACTCAATATGTATCAAAGGTAGGAGTTGCTTTGAAGAATCTTAAGCAAAAAAAGAGCTCACAGTTAATGAGAAGTTGGATTAAGGTTCCACTAGGATGGATAAGTTGGAGCATATTATTACTAACTTGGGTTCCGCTTTTGCGTTCGTTAAAACTACCCCAAATTTTCCTTCCACCAAAGCTACTAAGTTTATTTATGTTCCTAAAAATAGAGGTGAATCTTCTAATGGAGAAAATGAAGTTCTTAAGATGAAGTGTTCACCCTCCTTTTGTCAATAGCATGGAGGAACCTTTTTTTACGAATGAATTTCTTGATTTCTTACCAAGGAGTGTGATTATAAATAAGATTAACGAACCTCCTGTAATGTCCAAAGGTATAATTCAGGAATTGCATACCAAATATGGCAATACCTAGACCTATGTTTTTATGCCTAGCTAAGGGCGTTAAACAATAGCGCTTGTTGGGAGGCAATCCAATTTTATTTTTGTTCTTGTTTTTTGGTTCTTTTTTTCAACAAAATTTTCATCTAGCCTCTATTTAGATGTGTTTTATGTTTTAATTATTGTTTGTGCCAAGTAAGACCTTTGGGATGGCTTACGGTGATAGTTGATTTGATCTTGCTGAAAAACATACACTTTTATGCCCAGTGTAGAATTATTAAAAAGCACAGAACTGTGATAAAATTATGAATTGTTTACACAAGATTGATATACAAATTTCCTCCATTGTCCTATATTTTCAGAATTTTTGAAGTTATAGAAGTATTCGAAGTTTTCAGATTGCTACACTGTTCTGTTTTTGATAGATTCTGTTTTCTATGTGTTGTTTGCTTATTTTGATGAATAGTATCGGGGGGTATGAACCATGGAGAAGTTGGAATACAGTAGATATTACACCAATATAAATAAAGAATGAGTTCACAACAGTACCAAAAGTGGTGATTTTCTTTTCTTATACTAACGGTTCTCATGAGTTTTCTGTTGAGTTTTGTGTTGTGAAGTTTTCATGTTTTAGGTAAAGATTAAATGGACTGTGGTGTCAAGAGCCTAAACTTAGGGATACCCAAGGCACCCCAAGGTAATATTCAAGGACAACCAAGATACTAAGCTTGGGGATGCCCCGGATGGCATCCCCTCTTTAGTCTTCATCTATCGGTAAATTTACTTGAGGCTATATTTTTATTCACCACATGATATGTGCTTTGCTTGGAGCATCTTGTATGACATGAGTCTTTTCTTTTTAGTTTGCCACAATCATCCTTGCTATACACACCTTCTGAGAGGGACACACATGAATCGTGATATATTAGGATACTCTATGTGCTTCCCTTATATCTTTTGAGCTAGGAAATTTTTCTCTAGTGCTTCACTTATATCTTTTTAGAGCACGACGGTGGCTTTATTTTATAGAAATTGTTGAACTGTCATGCTTCACTTATATTATTTTGAGAGTCTCTCTAAATAGCATGGTAATTTGCTTTGGTTATGAATTTAGTCCTAATATGATGGGCATCCAAGAGAGATATAATAAAAACTTTCATATAAAGTGCATTGAATACTATGTGAAGTTTGATTCCTTATGATTGTTTTGAGATATAGAGATGTTGATATAAGAGTCATGCTAGTGAATAATTGTGGATTGTTATAAATACTTCTGTTGAAGTTTGTGATTCCCGTAGCATGCACGTATGGTGAACCATTATGTGATGAAGTCGGAGCATGATTTATTTATTGATTGTCTTCCTTATGAGTGGCGGTCGGGGATGAGCGATGGTCTTTTCCTACCAATCTATCCCCCTAGGAGCATGCATGTAGTACTTTGTTTCAATGACTAATAGATTTTTGCAATAAGTATGCGAGTTCTTTATGACTAATGTTGAGTCCATGGATTATACACACTCTCACCCTTCCACCATTGCTAGCCTCTCTAGTACCATGCAACTTTCGTCGGTGCCTTACACCCACCTTATACTTTCCTCAAAACAGCCACTAGACCTACCTATTATGGCATTTCCATAGCCATTCCGAGATATATTGCCATGCTACTTCCATCGTTCCGTTTTATTATGACACGCTCCATCATTATCATATTGCTTTGCATGATCGTAAGATAGCTAGCATGATGTTTACATGGCTTGTCCATTTTTTGATGTCATTAGCTATGCTAGATCATTGCACATCCTGGTACACTGCCGGAGTCATTCATATAGAGTCAAATTTTGTTCTAAGTATCGAATTGTAATTCTTGAGTTGGAAGTAAATAAAAGTTTGATGATCATCATTATTAAATCATTGTCCCATGTGAGGAAAGGATGATGGAAGCTATGATTCCCTCACAAGTTGGGATGAGACTCCAGACTTTACAAAAAAATAGAAGAGGCCAAAGAAGCCCAACAAAAAAAGAGAAAAGAAAATAATGAGAGAAAAGAGAGAAGGGGCAATGTTACTATCCTTTTTCCACACTTGTGCTTCAAAGTAGCACCATGATCTTCATGATAGAGAGTCTCCTATGTTGTCCCTTCCGTATACTAATGGGAATTTTTCATTATAGAACTTGGCTTGTATATTCTAATGACGGGCTTCCTCAAATTGCCCTAGGTCTTCGTGAGCAAGGGAGTTGGATGCACACCCACTTAGTTTCTTTTTTAGCTTTCATAAACTTATAGCTCTAGTGCATCCATTGCATGGCAATCCCTACCCACTCACATTGATATCTACCGATGAGCATCTCCATAGCCCATTGATACACCTAGTTGATGTGAGACTATCTCCTTCTTTTTGTCTTCTCCACAACCACCATATTCTATTCCACCTATAGTGCTATATCCATGGCGCACGCTCATGTATTGCGTGAAAGTTGAAAAAGTTTCAGAACATCAAAAGTATGAAACAATTGCTTGGCTTGTCATCGGGATTGTGCATGATTTAATACTTTGTGTGATGAAGATGGAGCATAGCCAGACTATATGATTTTGCAGGGATAACTTTCTTTGGCCATGTTATTTTGAGAAGACATGATTGCTTTATTAGTATGCTTGAAGTATTATTGTTTTTATGTCAATATTGAACTTTTGTTTTGAATTTTATGCATTTAAACATTCATGCCATAATGAAGAAAATTACATGGATAAATATGTTAGGTAGCATTCCACATCAAAAATTATGTTTTTATCATTTACCTACTCGAGGACGAGCAGGAATTAAGCTTGGGGATGCATGATACATCTCCAACGTATCTATAATTTTCGATTGTTCCATGATATTATATTATCTATTTTGGATGTTTTATATGCATTATCATGCTATTTTATAATATTTTTGGGACTAACTTATTAACCTAGAGCCCAGTGCCAGTTTCTGTTTTTTCCTTGTTTTTGAGTTTCGCAGAGAAGGAATATCAAACGGAGTCCAAACGGAATAAAACTTTACAATGATTTTTCTTGGACCAGAAGACACCCAGAGGAGCTCGCGCCCTAGGGGGGGGACACCCTACCTTGTGGCCCCCTCGGGGATCCCCTGACCTACCTCTTCGTCCTATATATTCACATATATTCCAAAACCCTTAGAGCAATCCACCAAAATACTTTTCCACCGCCGCAACCTTTTATTCCCGTGAGATCCCATCTTGGGGCCTTTTTCTGGCATCCTGCTGGAGGGGGATTCGATCACGGAGGGCATCTACATCAACCCTATTACCCTTCCGATTAAGCGTGAGTACATTACCTCACACCTAGTAGCTAGATGGCTTCTTTTCTCTCTTTGATTCTCAATACCATGTTCTCCTCGATGTTCTTCGAGATCTATCCCATGTAGTCTTATTTTTTGGTGTGTTTGTCGAGATCTAATGAATTGTGGATTTATGATCAGCTTATGTATGAATATTATTTGAATCTTCTCTGAATTCTTATATGCATGATTTGATATCTTTGTATTTCTCTTCAAATTATCGGTTTGGTTTGGCCAACTAGATTGGTTTTTCTTGCAATGGGAGAGGTGCTTAGCTTTGGGTTCAATCTTGTGTGATTTCACCCAGTGACAAAGTAGGGGTAGCGATACACGCATTGAATTGTTGCCATCGAGGATAAAAAGATAGGTTTTTCATCATATTTCTTGAGTTTATTCCTCTACATCATGTCATCTTACTTAAGGTGTTACTCCATTCTTCATGAACTTAATACTCTAGATGCAATGCTGGATAGCGGTCGATGTGTGGAGTAATAGTAGTAGATGCAGGCAGGAGTCGCTCTACTTGACAGAGACATGATGCCTATGTTCATAATCATTGCCTTGGATATCGTCATAACTTTGCGCTTTTCTATCAATTACTCGACAGTAATTTGTTCACCCACCATATTATTTTCCCTCAAGAGAGAAGCCTCTAGTGAAACCTCTGGCCCCCGGGTCTATTTCCATCAGATTTGTTTCCGATCTACTATTTTGCAATCTTTTATTTTCAGATCTATAAAGTAAAAAACCCAAAAATATTTTATCTTTTATTTAGTTTTATCTATCTCTACTAGATCTCTCCTTTGCAAGTGACCGTGAAGGGATTGACAACCCCTTTATCCCGTTGGGTGCAAGTGTTTGATTGTTTGTGTAGGTGCATCTTGCGCGTTTTTCCTACTAGATTGATACCTTGGTTCTTAATTGAGGGAAATACTTATCTCTATTATGCTACATCACCCTTTCCTCTTCAAGGGAAAAACCAACGCAAGCTCAAGAAGTAGCATGGGACGGATAGAAATCCTGGCTAGACCGAAATGATAGAGCTCGGGAGCTGCAACGAGCTCGGATGACAGATGATCTCCGGGCGACGTAGCCCGAATCAGGGGCGCCGCTCATCCTCTTTGCTTCAGAAATAGAGTGATGCAGCACCAATTCCTGGAAGGTTTCAAACCTGTAAATATTGAGCCCTATGACGGGACAACAGATCCGACAGTATGGATCGAAGATTTTCTATTGCACATTCATATGGCACAAGGGGACGACCTTCGTCCATCAAGTACCTACGATTAAAGCTCAAGGGTCCGGCTCGATGCTAGCTAAATAGCCTCCCCAAAGACTCCATAGGATGTTGGGAGGAGCTCAAGGACGCCTTCCGAGCTAACTTTCAGGGCACTTAAGTCCGGTCCCTAGACGTCGATAACTTGAGCCATGTAATCCAGCAACCCAGTGAGTCAGCCCAATAATTTTGGAACCGGTTTTTGACCAAGAAGAAACATGTCGTTCACTGTCCGGACACTGAAGCTATAGCCGCCTTTAAGCATAGTGTTCGGGGTGAATGGCTAGCACGACAGCTCGGCTAGGACAAGCCAAGAACGATGTCTGCACTCACCTCCCTGATGACCTGCTTCTATGCCGGAGAGGATAGTTTGCTGGCTCGTAGAAGCACCAACCCCGACACCCCCATCACATCGGAAGTTCGGGACGGGAACGGGAAGCCATGAAGGAACAAGAACAATCGTCACCATAACAATGGCGAAGCGGACAAAACGACAGCCAATGTCGGATTCTGTAATCTTAAGTACATGTCATGGAAAAAGCCTTCTAAAGGCAACCAGGACGGCCCAACCAAGTTCAACACAATCCTGGATAGGCCCTGCCAGATTCATGGCACCGCCGAAAACCCCGCCAACCACACCAACTGTAATTGTTGGGTGATAAAACAGGCCGGTAAGCTCACAGCCGAAGACTCTGGCAAAAGCCCATGAAGTGAGGACGATGAGGAGCCCCGCAGGACGAACAGTGGAGGCCAAAAACCCTTCCCTTCTGTGGTCAATATGGTGAACATGATCTATGCCACCCATATACCAAGGAAGGAGAGGAAGCGTGTGCTGCGGGATGTGTACGCCGTCAAGCCCGTAGTGCCGAAGTTCAACCCGTGGTCGGCCTTCCTGATCACCTTTGACCGCAGGGATCATCCAACCAGTATCCGTCATGGAGGATTGGCGACCCTAGTACTTGACCCCATTGTTGATGGGTACCACCTCACAAGAGTCCTAATGGACGGAGGCAGTAGCCTCATTATGATTTATGCGAACATAGTAAGGAAAATGGGGATCGTCTCGTCAAGGATCAAACGCAGTAGCACCACCTTTAAGGGGGTTATTCCAGGCGTAGAGGCCTGCTGCTCAGGCACGGTACCTCTAGAAGTGGTATTCGGCTCACCGGACAACTTCCGAAGCGAGGACTTGATCTTCTATATCGCCCCATTTCGTAGTGGCTACCATGCCCTCCTCGGTCGAACGGAGTTTGCCAAATTCAACGTCGTCCTGCTTTATGCATACCTCAAGCTGAAGATGTCACGTCCCACGGCGTCATATCGATCAACGGCAACATGAAGCGCTCACTCTGGACCAAGGAACACACTGTGGCCCTGGCAGCCGAAGACAAGCCGTCACCAACGGGCAGAAGTATCAGCCCGCCGTAAAGGCCAGAGATACAATTAAACAGGCTCGAACCCGGTCCCCGTCATGGGAATCCGTCTGCGTACTCCGCAAATAGGGATACGCTCCCCATGGCACGCCCGCCTCCATCGCGCTCCACATGCCTCGTCAGCACAACTTCGCGCTCAAGATACCATGGGCGGCTGTGGGGTCTCATATTAAACACATAACACCATGTGTTCGGCTCAATCGAACTATGGCATCACCGTGTCCTCGCACAACAACGGGCAGGACTCTGGACTCGCTCAGCATCAAGCTATAATGACAAGGCTACATCTCAACGTCCCTATTGAAGGCACCCCTCGCTAGCGTGCGGTGTTCTACACGGACGTCCAATCCACTCCCCTCCACCTCGCAGAAGAAAAGGCGCATATGTGCAACATGGGACAATTGAGGCTTTGACCCATGCATCAATGCCCTATGCAAACCTTTCTTTGTAAAATTTTCTTTTCTTACTTATCATTAATGCCTCAGCAGTTCGAATTGTATTGATAGACGCCTAGAGCTTATGGAAAATAAAAACATCCTTTATGGTGTCCGGGCATCCACGTTATCAAGCTCTCTTTCTTCTGTTTCTCTTTTTCCTGCTCTTCGAACAGTTGGGCATGCACACATTGTGTAACAAATACAAATCAAATAATTGACCAAAGGCTTGATCTTCCCATTAGATCTACGTACTAAATCTGGCACCTCTTCTCATTGAGTGTTCGGCGTCTCAGATATTGCACTATATGAATTAGTTCTGAACTATGTCTTGGGTCAATAGTTGGGTTGCCCAGCTCTTGTGCTTGGCCTCTTATGTTCCGCCCGTTCGGATATGAAGGAAAAGGGAGAACACCTGCTATTGCAGTTCTGGCTAGTCCAATTAAGCACCTCTAGGGAGAAAGCCTAAAACGGACCGTCATACTAAGTGAGAACTGGTCAGCGATCCGATGAGAAGTGTTAAACTAAGAAATCATAGGCGATTTATCCGTGTCATACGCAGGGTTCTTCCTAGCACAAACCATGTGATTACAAAGGCATGCTTTGGCTCCCACAT
>NC_041380.1:219063254-219075767 GCF_002162155.2 Triticum dicoccoides
GAAAGCAATAAAGCTGAATAGTCCGATTGCCTAGTCTCTCTCATGCTGTCGTTGGTGTCGTGCGACATATGCCAAAGGATGGCTTATCATGGAGGGGGCTAATAAGATGTCGCTGGTGCCAGGAAACGAGATGATGCAAAGACATGCACGCCGGCGGATCTTACCCAGGTTTGGGGCTCTCCTAGGAGATAACATCCCTAGTCCTGCTCTGCGGGGTCTCCGCATGATCACTAACTCAACAAGAGTGGCTACAAGATTGCTCCTTGAGCTATTTCTCTAGAGGAGGAAGAAGAACAAGTCTAGCCCTAACTCCCTCTCTATGTGTGTGTGTTTCTCTAAGAGTCTGAACCCTTTGCATGGGTGCCCTAGGGGGTTTATATAGGCCTACCCCCCAGGAGTAAAATGGTAAAGTGGCCAAGTGTAGGCACAGGCCGTCAGTGTATCTTGTGGCCGGCTTCTCCGCTGGCAGCTGGGGCCCGCCGACTAGTGGGCCCCGCTGGCTGTCTTGTACTCGGCCGACAGGCCGCGCCGCTGCTTGCGGGCCTTGCGGGCGGCTCATCACTGTAGCCGTGCTTCTATTGATGCTTGCTTTGTCGGGGAAGGCGTGGCTACAGTCCCTCCGCCCGGCGGTCGTTCACTGTAGCCATTCCCTATTTCTCCCAGCTGATGGTGCACAAACTCTTAAGAGGGGGAGGGCCGCCTGGCGGAAACCAGCCTCCCCCCAAGCTGGCTGGCAGAGCTTGCCGCCTTCTGGCTTTCCACAGGTTGGCAAGACCCGCCGCCTGTGAGCCGTACCGACAACCCGTCGTGGGAGCTGGGCTCCTTCTGTCTTGCGTGATGTCATGGGCGGAAGGGCTACAGTGCCCCGCCATGCGGGAGATCACCAACCGGTATGGTGCACTGTAGCCACGACCCGCCCTGGATTCGAGGGTTGCAGGCTTCTCTGTAGCCACGCCTCGTCTCATCGCATTCATGGTGCCTCAGACTTTGAGGGCGTTTGGGGTCGCCTGCTAGAGGCCGGCCCCTCTGGGGCCTCCTGCTAGGTGTCGGCCCCTCTTTGCAGCCGGCCGCTTGGACCAGCCGGCCACAAGAAGGCGGCGATCAATCTTTGAGGCTTGAGGGCGTAGTCGGCCCCGACGTCTTGAAATGCCATGGGGGCAGATGAGGCTACCCATGGACAATAAATCCGACAGTAGTCCCCGAAGCTGGCGGGTCGCCGCGACTGTCAAAGGGGAGGTGCCCCGGCAGCTTCCTACTCCATAAAGTCTTGGTTGCTTGCACTGTCCATCTTCTCGAGTGTCGATTGCCAGGAGTCGCCCTGGGCCTGGTAGGCCGGGTAGTGGAATTTGAATAGTCGTGGCGGGAGGCACGTGGCGCTCTAGCTAGGTGCCTAGGCTTGTCGCCCGCCGCATGCGCGCCATGCGGCATTAGGTGGCCGGGCCAGCCTACCAGCCCATGCTCGATGGGACACACCGGTAGGGCGGGCCCACCATTACCGGGCCTCGGCACGTGCGCGGATCTGCTGCGGCCGAGGCGGGCGGTTGGGATCCAGCGTGCTTTTACCACGCACCATTACGGCGCGGTAAGTGCGGGGCCGTCGGGTCATGGGAGTAGTAAATCCCACGATCCCACACCCCACCCCCTCGGCTTCGCAGCCAGAGGGCTATAAGTAGGGGGAGAGGGGACGGGCAGACGCACGCACACCCTCTTCTCACTGTTTCTTCTTCCTCACTGCTGCAACACTCCACGCTCGCTGAAGTGCAGCCGTGATTTGTTGCCGTCGTCGTGCTTCTCCTTCTCGAGCCCTTTCTCCGCTCCACTGCGGGTCCGCGCGCTCGTCGTCGCCCCTTTGCCTTCGTCGAGCTCGAGTCATCATGCAGCGCTCCGGCGACTGGGATAGCTCCAACGTCCACGACGACCACCTCATGTTCCTTCGCGACACGCGGGGGCTCCCCGGCGCGGACCACGTTAGGGTGCGCGTGCCGCCCGCCAAGGAGATCTCGCCGGCGCCGGGCTTTGGTTCACACTTCCTCCGCGGCTTCGGCCTGTCGGCGAGCGACTTCCTCCGTGCCTTCTTGGCCTTCTACCGACTCCAGCCGCACCACCTCACACCGAACACGGTGGTGCTGCTGTCGGCCTTTGTTACCCTATGCGAGGGGTATCTTGGCGTCCTCCCCACCATCGAGCTCTGGGGAGCTTTCTTATATACCAATCTCGGCACCACCGCCAAGGAGGAGGCGGCCCAGTGCGGAGCTTTCATCGCGGTGCGGCGTTCGGGTCCTGGAAATGCCATCCCAGGTATCAAGCCGATCTAGTCAGTGAAGTTGTGGCAGAAGTCGTACTTCTACGTGAAGAACGTTGACCTGGCACGCGACTTCATCAACCTGGTGTGTGACTTCATCAACCTGCCGCCTTATGTGGCAGGTCCGCCTGCCGTGCCCCACGTCAACTGGGGTTTCAAGCCGAAGCCGCTGTCAGAAGACGCCTCCTCCACCATCGCCTGCCTTAAGGTGATGACGAAGTCGGAGGGCCTCAAGGCTTCTGACTTGCTGGTCACCTTTGTGATGCGCCGGATCCTGCCGCTTCAAAGCGGGCCACACATGATGAGCCTGAAGAACGGGCACCACGACCCGTGCCGGACATGCACCAAGGAGATGCCGACTGCAGAGGTGACCCTCGTGGTGAATGAGATCGTGGACCTCAAGCTCAACGAGGAGAGGTGGCAATTCGGCAAGCGGCCATACTCCCACGCCAACCCACCGCCTATGGTAAGCTCTTGACTCTCCTTTCTCCCCTCCGCCGGGCTTCGGTTTGCCGACTGATCAGACCGACTGTGATGCAGGTCCTTCCTTGCCAGCCGGATGTCGATATCGTCTACCAGCCGGACCGGGACGTGAGCGATGTTGCAGACCCCGACTTGGGGGCGGCCGTCCTAGAAGACGACGCTACAGGCGGTGGAGGGGCAGGCAGCTCCGTAGGAGAGGCAGTATGGAGGACTGGCCGGATGACGATGAGGAGGAGGAGGATGATGAGGAGGAGGACGAGGAGGTGCCTCGCCATCCGCCGCCTTCCCACAAGGCGGGGCCAAGTTCCTCAGCCGCACCAACAGCACCAGGCGGGTTGCTTTTCGGCAGCCACCCCAAGAAGCCAAGCACACGGCCGCCACAGCCAAGAACACGGTCGCTGCGACCAAGCGGCGTGAGGCCGCCGCGAAAGCGGCCAAGTTACAGAAGGCCCCCAAGCAGCCTCCAATGGTGTCGGTTTAAGTCCTTAACCTTCCTTGTGTCTTCTTTTATTCTTTATTTTGCCGATTCCTTCCGAATCTCCTTTTTATTTTTTCTTTTCTTTTGAGCAGGGCTCCACTCTCTCTTGAGCGGTTGACCTCAGCCTCCGTCATTAGGACGGCAGAGGTCTCCGCCAATACCCGCCATATAGACCCGGCCATTGACCTTCGGGAGGCGCGGGAACGGAATGCAGGGAGGTGCGGGAGGAGAAGGAAGCCGCCGCGAAGAAGGCGGAGGCTGACAAGGTGGCCGCCACCAACGCGGCGCAGGCAGACGCAGACGCGGCAGCTAAGGCCGAAGCCGATGCTGCGGCGGAGAAGCGGGCAGTGGACGCCGCGCGTCATCAGGCCCCCCAACTTATTATCCCCCTACGCTCCGCACCATCAGCATCAGAGATCCCGGCGCCAGCTGGAGGAGCCGGTGACAAGCAACTGGCCCTGGAGAGGGATGGCGGCGACGCCATCTTGCCGGAGATAGAGGCGCTTCCGCTACCACCGACTACAGACGCGCAGGGCACCCAGCCGTCTGCCCCATTGGAACCACCAGCCGGAGGTGAGTTGGTGGTCGGGTTATCTCCCACGGCGCACACTCCAGTGCGCCGCCGTGTGGAGAAAGCGGCATCGGCACCAACGCCGATGGAGATTGGGAGCGCCAGCTCATCAGCTCCCGAGGCCGAAGCCACCAGCGCCACGTCGACAGAGTGGGTGTACGGAGGCGGGACGAGCGCCTTGATCAAAGCAGCATAGGACGTCCAGTCCGACTTCAGAGCCGAAGCCGCCGCCCTCTCGCAATGCATGAAGGCGTTTGTGAAGACACGGGCCGCCGTTCGGGTACGCGACTTGCTTCCTTTTTTCTGTAGTCTTCGGTGGGGGCGCGCCAGCACACCCACTGGGTGTAGTCCCCGAGTTCTGGGCTGGCTACTGAGTAGGCGGACTGGAACTTCATAGTGGGTTCTGAGCTTCTGACTGACTTCCCTTTTTTTCCTTATTGCAGGACTATCACAACATCCGTGCGGCCAGCTTCAGTGCTCATGTCTGAGAGATGGACCGACGGACCGCCGACTTGGCGGAGAGCCGGAGTAAGCACTCCATCTTCTTTTCTCTGCAGGGATGCGTCAGCGCACCCGCGGGCTGTAGTCGCCGAGATGCGGGCCGACGGCTGAGCAGTCGGGCCGGATCTCCCGGCAAATACTTCTCTCTTTTTTTCTTGATTGTTGATATTTTTCCTCTCTTGCTTTTTCAGAGACCAACGCTGCCTTGCAGCAGCAACTGGGCGAAGCCAACACCGCACCGCGTGCCAAGGAGGACAATGCAATAGGGCGGCCCAGGAGCGCGACCGCATGATCAAGTAGTTGGCAGACTAGGCGAAACTTCACAAGGCGGCCCTGAAGCAGGCGGAGGACAACGAGGCCCATATCCTGGCAGAGTTCGAGACCGAGCGCTCGGGTTGGGCTGAGACGGAGGCGGCGCTGACTGCTGGTTATGGCCAGATTGAAGACATAGTCGACGGTGAGCTTTCTTGTCTTCTTTCGACTGTTGGCGGTCAGGCGAGCCGGCCTCTTGCTTCTGACTCCTGACTTATTGTTTTGCTTGTGCAGATTTCTTCCCTGGCCATTCCATCGCTGCCAACAAGGCCATTGAGGCTCGCCGCAAGGAGCGATTGGCAGGTGGCACGGAGATTGCCGCCGATGCCCCTCAAACCCTTGCCTAGCGGCTCCTCAGCATTCAGGCTCACCTCCAGCCGGCCCACCGGATGCTCCGTCGGCTGCAACACGCTGGGGCTCAGGCGATCGCCGCCCTCTGGCCAGATAGGCAAGCCCCACGCACCCCCAGTCGGACTGTGGACTGGTTGGAAGTGGCCACCGACCATCTTGAGGCGTGGAAGGGCTCCGCGGCCCGAGCAGGAGTGCGGCGGGACTTGGAGTTCGCCAAGGCATGGTATCCTAGGCTAGATCTAGCCAGTTGGCCATGTTTCGGCTGGAAGCCGCCCTCGAGCTGGCGGCGGTGGAGCGCGACCTCACCGTTCGTGCGTCGGCGATCGCCGAGTATACCAACACCGGTGACTTCTTCCCTGAGTGTCGGATCACGGGTTCCGGCAAAACCCTCAAGGTTCGAACACTGGGGTGCGCGCGAAGATCTCCCCTACCGATCCATGTCCTAGCTCAACTAAGATCTCACAAACTAACTCGACGAACTCACAACACAAAGGACACAAGATTTATACTGGTCCGGGCCACCGTTGTGGTGTAATACCCTACTCTAGTGTGGTGTGGTGGATTGCCTCTAGGGCTAACAATGAATAGTACAAGGGGAAGAACAGCCTCCCGAGGAGAGATGTTCTTGTGCTTGGTGAGCTTGTGGTTGTTCTGGTCCCTGTCGATCTGACCTCCCTCACTATGGTGGTGGCTACTCCTATTTATAGAGGCCCTGGTCCTCTCCCCAAATATTGAGAAGGAAGGGAGTCAACAACAGCCAATTCGAAAGGGGATAGCGAACACAACTTATCCTGACAAAAGCAGTCTTCGCCTGCAAAAGGCTCTGGTGGTGACGCTGTCTTGGGCTCCACGATGACCTCCGTCTTGCCGTCCTTCTGGTCTTGGTCTCGTCGCACCGATATGGAAACCTTTGCTTGACACCTCGGTACTCCGCGCCTGCGCTTGCTTCCTTAGCACCAAAGATGCAACAAGGACTCTGTGCGTGCTGGCGCCCGCCTGACGCCCGCCTGGTCTCGATCATCATGGCTCACGTCATCGGGACCTCGCGAGGTTTTTTTGACTATACACAGTAGGGCAAAACCCCACTGCAATTTTTATATTATAAAAAAGCAAAGGTCCAACAGTACAAAGGCTTGAGATAAGCCGGAAGTAAAAAACTATAGAAACTAACTACAAAAAAATACAGAACAAGATTGTCAAGCCAGGAACAGAAAGCCCTAGCATAGCTCTTCTTAATTCTAAATCTGAGCAAGTTTAGCTCCTCCAAGAAAATGACTCTCCACCTCTGAATGCTGGGTTGAATTGCTTGAAAGATCAAATTATTTCTTGAGATTCAAATAGCCCAAGAAGCTAGGATGATGATTTCCATAAAGAAGGGCACATGAAGTTTCTGTCTGAGATCAGCAAAGGCTTCAAGCACTGAGACATTGGCCTGTCTTGAGGGGCATATCAGGTCCCAACACTGAGCTGCAAAAGGACAGGTCCAAAAGAGATGTTGCAGGGTTTCCTCCTGAGGACAATTATTGACAACACATTTATAGTTGTCCAGATGAAAAGTTTTCCTTCGTAGAAGATTCCTAGTATTGAGCCTATCATGAAGTAGTCTCCAAAAGAACACCTTGTGTTTTGGCTGACAGGAGCTATTCCAAATCCAGTTAAACTATTGGGGCACTATTTTAACTCCCATCATCACTTTATAGGCCTTAGCAACTAAAAATCGATCATTTCCCCAAATGTAACTCTAGGTGTCAGTACAATCCAAGAAGTTAGAAGCCGTTAAAGCTATACAAATGTCTTCCATATTTTCAAATTCCTGGAAAGCTTGCACAGTCAGTGGAAGGTGGAACAGATCCTCCAGGAATTTAGTATGAAGAATGGTATGCACAGTAGTATTCTTATTCTTCACAAAAGAGAAGAGATGGGGAAACATGTCCTGTAAACAGGCTGAATGCCATAGATCAGACTGGAATAAAGCACTTTTTCCATCCCCTATGTGACATCTGGCGAAAGATTTGAAGTTATCAATGAGCTTAAGATTTGCCTTCCACCAAAATGATCCAATCCAATTATTCCAGGCAACAAATCATTGCTATAGTAGGTTTCCCAAATCAAGTTGACCCATGGGATGTTGTGCCTGTTATAGAACTTGTGCAAATTCTTAAGTAGCAGGGCTTTGTTTTGAACAAAGATATACATCACCCCCCGACCTCCTTGATCCTTTGGTCTACAAACAGTGCTCCATGCAACCATGGTAGGCCTATGATCTTCCAGGTCAGGGCCTCTCCAGAGGCAATGTCTCAAATACTTGATAGCTTGAGTTTTAATGGTGACAGGCACATCAAGGCAACCCATGAGATAAATCAACAGAGAGTTTAAAACAAATTTTACTAGCAGCAATATCCCAGCCAGTGTCATGAAGGAGGATAAACCCACAAGCTTCTTCTGCAGTCTTGTGATAAGAGGGAAACATTGTTCCACAGTAGGCTTATGCAGACCTAAGGGTGCTCCCAAATATTGTATGGGGAAAGTTTCCCTTTTGCAATGGAAAGTATTTGTCAAAATTTCCACCTTCTCTTCTGTCACATTAATTGGGATGAGGCTTGATTTATTATAGTTCACTTTAAGGCCAGTAGCATCTGCAAATGTATTGAGGACGATTTTGAGGCAGTGAAGTTGCTTTGCATCAGCTTGAAGGAGAACCAGAGTGTCATCTGCATACTAGACAATAGGAAAATCAGGACATGATTCCACTTGCAAAGGTGAAATAAGCAAACCCAGGTGCATGGCCTTATTGAGAATTGACTGGAGCA
This sequence comes from Triticum dicoccoides, assembly GCF_002162155.2. NCBI lineage: Eukaryota > Viridiplantae > Streptophyta > Magnoliopsida > Poales > Poaceae > Triticum > Triticum dicoccoides. Next base: position 219,071,063 of record NC_041380.1, read on the forward strand.
TGTCTGCAGCAAGCAGAAATAAAAGGGGGGACAAAGGGTCTCCCTGCCTGACTCCTCTAAGACAATAAAACTTCTTGCCAGGAACACCATTGAGTAAAATAGCAGATGATGCAGAAGTGAACAACATTTTGATCCAGTTGATCCATCTATCTCCAAAATCTTTGGCCTTTAAAATATCCAAAATTGCCTGGTGCTCGATGGTGTCAAAAGCCTTTTCGAAGTTCAATTTAAGCACAATAATTTCATCTCTAGATTTATGACATTGATGCAGATATTCATATGCCCAACCCAAGCAGGCATGGATGGATCTTTCTTTGAGGAATCCATATTGGTTAATGTGCACCAACTTGAGAATCACTTTTTGGAACCTGTTTGCCAACAACTTAGTGACTAGTTTGAGACAACAATTAAGGAGTGAAATTGGTCTGAAGTCATTTGCTGTCATAGGAGTGCTCCCTTTAGGAATAAGGGTGATACAAGAAGTGTTTAAGCTCTCAAGTGAAAATTGCTCAGAATGAAAATCATAAATGAATTTGAGCACATCTCCTTTAATAATGTCCCAACAAGATTTAAAAAATGCATTGTTGAAACCATCAGGACCTCGTGATTTGTCAAGTGGAAGATCTTTGACAACATCATTGTTTTCTTCCTCAATGAAAGGAAATTCCAGGTTATCAAAAATTGTTGGATCTTGTCTCTGACCAAACAAGGAATCCAAATCAAAATGCATAGATGTTTTGTGAGATGTTCCCATTCTTTTCTTATAAGTTTCCCAGAGTATTGCAGCTTTCCCAGCATGATCAGATATTTCCACTTGGTCATCATTTTGAAGTACAACAATATGATTGTGCCTGTAGTTGATAGAGGCTTTAGTATGAAAGAATTTAGTGTTTTCATCTCCAAATTTGACCCCCTTGATTTTGCCCCTTTACTTCCAGTAAATCTTTTGGTTCCTCACAAGAATGAGCAGATGATCTTTTAGAATAGTCCTGCAGTTCCATTCATGAATGTCCAATTCTCTAAATTCCTCAAAGAAATCCCAAAGAAAGTTAAGCTCATTTAGTTTTGCAATTTGAGATTTCAGGCAAGATAAAGACCTGGCCCACAGCTTCAAAGCTCTCCTTAAGTTCTTAAATTTAGCATTCAAGCTTTTAATAGCATCAAGATTACCCACTGGGATGTTCCAAGTAGTAGCAACCACCTGTTTAAAATCTGAATGTTGCAGCCAATAGTTTTCAAATCTAAAAACTCTTGCTTTTGGAATAGAAGTACCAATTTTTATAACACAAGGCAAGTGGTCAGATATAGGCTTTACAAGAGGGAGCATAGTGGTGTTTGGGAATGTAGTCATCCATGAAGCAGATGGAAAAAACCAATCAAGCTTGACCAGAAGAGGATCATGTTGCATGTTACTCTAGCTGAACTTTCTTCCCTGCAGAGGTAATTCAACTAAACCTTGGTTGCTGATTGCCTCATCAAATAGAAGCATGTCATTAACATCTCCACCAGGTCTGTTTATGTCAGAAGGAGCCCTCATAAGATTGAAATCTCCCATCAGTATCCAGTCCACATCAGCAGGCATGTGAATATTCAAAAACCAATTAATGAACTCAACTTTGTCCTGTGGGTCACAGGGCCCGTATATGTTGGATAGAATCCAAGACTGGTTTGAGAGCAAGCTAGTAAATTGAATTGAAAGTGAGAATCTGTTTTGGGAAATTACTTCTCCAGCAAACTGTGAACCATTCCAAGCAACAAGAAGACCCCCAGAGGCTCCAATAGAGGGGAGGAAAGCAAATTTATTAATTATGTTAGGACAGAAGTTTTTAATGTAAGCTGGGTCAAAAGTCTGTCTCTTAGTTTCTTGAGGACACAAGATGTTGCAGTCACTCTCATCTATTTTCTCGCTTAATGCCAACCATTTATCTTCAGAGTTCATCCCTCTAATATTCCAGTTGAGAATATTCCAGTTTCTGTGTGTGTTATTCATGGAAACAAATGGAATTTGTGCACTAGTAATGAAGCACCAACACTTGATCGATCAATAAGAAGGAAAGATGGCACAAGACCCTGAGCCACACCACATCATATGACCAGCATAACATCCAAAACCCATACATCACATAGGTCTTAATAAGATAGTACATCACCAGGTAAACAAGTTCCATAAAGTACTACCATCCCAGCTTTACACCATTCAGAGAGCAATCCAAAAAAGAATAGGAAGGTCCAAACGCAGCTAACATCATGTAGAGTTGGAAGTATTTTCCTCTCCTTTGGCCAAGGGCACCTTGTCCAAATCAGCATATTGCCTTCTCTTGGGCTTCTTAGCCAGCTTGTCCTCCAGTTCCCTCTCAGCCACCTTATAGAAAGAGGCAGTGAGATTTTTAACAACTGATTTTTGTACGATGGGAGGGACATCATTGCAAGGTAGACATTTATTATTTGAGCAGGAGTTTATTTTGTAACCAGCATTATCCTTCTTAATTCTATCACTCCTCCTTACCTCTGTTTCAACCAGGGGAGTCTTCCCACTCCTTCTTACTCAGATTGTCAAAGCCAAAAGGCTGTAGTAAATCCTGGGACTCCACATCTTGCATATTGGAAGCCACTCCAATATTCTCCTTGCCCTTATGCATGGCAGGCTGACCCTCAATGTCAATGGCAGGAATGTTGGTAGAGAAAGAGCTCTGGTTATCCAAAGTTTGCTCCTAAAAGTGTTTTTTCCACAACAGTAGGCCTTGGAGCCCAGATTGAAGATCCTGCGTGTTTGCAACTGGCTCAAGGCTTCCTCTCGAGGTATTGATGTGACCAACAACGCGAGTGGACAGAATTGGCCCAGGAATTGCCACAGAATCTCCCAAGGGCATGGCAGGGACCAAGGTTCCAAAGCAGATCCTACTTGCAGATCATGATCATGTGATTCCAACTCTTGAGCATCAGAGAGAACAACAGTGACTGTTGCCTCCTCAATCCTATGAGAAGGACTGACAGCAACATGCTGCAAATGGTTTGCAACATCTTGATCATGGGGATATACATCAATCAGCGTAGCATCCAGGTGCTGCTCTTGCAGCAAAGGAGGCTCCTCATCATCAGATTGGTATGCCTGAATAATGTTCTACAGGCCATTTGCAACCACAATGGCAGGAGGAGGTAAAACAGCATGTTCAACAGCCCTAGGTTGGAAGTTCCCAGCAGGTACATGTGGCAAAAAGAAGTTGGAATTATCTCCTTCAGAAAAAGACATATCTCAAGATAAACTACTGTTACTAACTGCATGAAGAAGCTCTTCCCCATCTGCCCAAGCCATTTCCTCTTGCTAAACTGCATCCAGAAGGTCCTCAAGAGCTGCATTCTGGTTATCCTGCTGAGGCATGTTCCAGCTGTCCCAATTTTCCTCATTCTATACATCCATAGAGTTGTTGTTAAGTGCAGCATTATGAAAACCATCTCCAGGCTCAACATTTTCAGGCAAAGGGTGCGGGTCCACATTGTTAGGAGGAATTGGATCCTCATCTCCTGCCCCCCCACCAAGAAGCTCACTAGCCAGAACTTCAATGGATGAAGACCAACCATCTTCCTCAAACTCATCCCCTTCAGAGCATCTCATACTTTTGGGAATGATGTCTAGATTCATAACCCTAGTTTTGACCACAATACTCCCCATGTGATCATCTTCCTTGTCCCAAGAGATCATACTGCCAAATTTATTGACAGCACATGCAAGATCTTCAGTGTTGCAAAAATCGAAAGGAACTCCTGTCAGCAGTAACCAAACAGTCCTATTGAAATGAACCCGTCTATGGTTTCTGCCTTCATCATGCTTCACAAAACGAAATGAACACATCACCAAATTCATGCGGACTATCTAGCACCAACTTATCTCTGTCCCTAACCCTCGTCAGACGCACATAAGCCTCACCAAACGGACATCGCTGAATGTCCCTCAACCCCAATTGCCTATGCTTAACAATGAACTCTTCAAGAACATCTCTTACATTGGGGAAAGGAGCATCGGTGGGGAGTGGATGGATGGTTGCAATCACCCAATCTTCATGACGACGAGGACGCTGTGGAAGCACCACCTGAGCCACCCCATTGCGGCCATGGACTTGCTGAATATCGAAGCCATGGGGAACAAAGGGGCGCAGGTCAATCTGAATGTTGGCCATCGAGGCTGCCACTCGTGCACTCGCCGTCGATGGTGAGCCGGAGGTGACGGGAGCAGGGTTTGAGAGCTGTGGAGAAACATGTTTGCCAGGCCTTGATCTCTACGCCCCTCACGAGCCAGCCTGGTGAGGCCGCTCCTGAGGAGGTATTGTGTCGTTCTCCTCGAGAGGCTTAGCCCCTCGCGTGGGTCTTGAGTCCTTGTTGGCGAAGATGGGCCATATGGGCCCGCTTGCAGAGCCACGCCATGGGCCGCAGGCAGGCAAGTCTAGGGACCCCCGTTCCCAGGACGCTGACAGTAGCCCTCGGGCCCAAGGCGTGCTCGGGCTTGGCTTCGGGGCGAAGCCGAAGGGCAAGTGCAGAGCGCCATGGGCCCCAATAGCCTGCGTCCTTGGTCAACGCGTGGCGAGTGATTGGACATGGGTGTCTCCGCTTCCCCATGCTGCCTCGGCAACTGCCCGACTTGACAAGTCCCTGCTGCATGCAAGGAAAAACCATCATTATTACCTAAGATCGTGGAGGCCGGCGGTTGGCC
>NC_041380.1:219077335-219108750 GCF_002162155.2 Triticum dicoccoides
AGTATTTGGCACACCATGCAAGCGAATAATTTCACGAAAGAACAAATCAGCAACATTAACAGCATCATCGCTTTTATGACATGGTATAAAGTGTGCCATTTTCGAGAATCTATCCACGACAACAAATATGCTATCCCTCCCCTTCTTTGTTCGAGGTAAACCTAAAACAAAGTCCATAGATATATCCTCCCAAGGAACACTAGGTACAGGCAAAGGCATATATAAACCATGAGGATTGAGTCGTGACTTAGCTTTTTGACATGTAGTGCATCGAGCAATAAAACGCTCAACATCCCGTCTCATCTTTGGCCAAAAGAAATGTGTAGCAAGTATGTCCTCCGTCTTCTTCACGCCAAAGTGTCCCATTAATCCTCCTCCATGCGCCTCCTGCAACAACAAAAGACGAACGGAGCTAGCTGGAATGCATAGCTTCTTAGCACAAAACACAAATCCATCGTTAACGACAAACTTGTTCCACATTCTTCCTTCTTTACAATTCTGCATTACATCTTTAAAATCAGCATCATGCACATATTGATCTTTGATGGTCTCCAAACCAAATATTTTGAAGTCAAGTTGTGAAAGCATAGTATAGCGACGAGACAATGCATCAACAATAACATTTTCTTTTCCCTTCTTGTGTTTAATGACATAAGGGAAAGTCTCAATGAATTCAACCCATTTAGCATGTCTACGATTCAGTTTAGCTTGACTTTTAATATGTTTCAAAGATCCATGATCAGAATGTATAACAAATTCTTTGGGCCATAAATAATGTTGCCATGTTTCTAAAGTCCGAACAAGAGCATATAATTCTTTATCATAAGTAGAATAATTCAGACTAGGCCCACTCAATTTTTCAGAAAAGTATGCAACAGGTTTGCCATCTTGTAATAACACACCTCCTAATCCAATTCCACTAGCATCACATTCAAGCTCAAAAGTCTTATTAAAATCAGGAAGTTGGAGTAAAGGAGCATGTGTCAACTTATCTTTCAATACCGTGAAGGCTTCTTCCTGTGCGGTACCCCAAACAAAAGGCACATCCTTCTTTGTAAGCTCGTTGAGAGGTGCAGCAATGGTGCTGAAATCTCTCACAAAACGCCTATAGAATCCAGCGAGGCCAAGACAACTCCTCACTTGTGTGACCGTTTTGGGCTGCGGCCAACTCTCAATAGCTTCAATCTTGGCTTTATCAACTTCAATTCCCTGTGGAGTAACAACATAGCCAAGAAAAGATACTCGGTCGGTGCAAAAGGTGCACTTCCCTGAAAAACTGTAAAATCTCACCGAGCAACCTGAAAACTGATACCACTTGATAGAGGCGAGGGTCCCGATCTTTCGATGAGATGATAACTATCGATTTGGTGGAGACGACTTTGACAATCCGACTACAAACATGCACGACGTTGCGCCTTAGCAATCGCTAAACCAATCTCCTGAGGTTACTGACGATGCCGGAAGCACGGTCAGCCTGACCACGAAGGTCTATTCCTGCAAGCAATCGAAGAACGAGCAAGAATATGATAAAGCAATCTGAATATTGCAAATATATATGAGGTATTGATAATGGTGGGGATCCGGAAGCGGTCTTGGTCTGGTCGTTGGACACAAACGAAGTACACGAAGTTGCAATGGCTAACTTTTAACTAAACAAATCCCAAAGTCTAAACGATGCCCTAAGGGCTGTATATATGGAGGAAGAGGGGGGAATTTCGTGGCCCTTGGTGGAGGGGTCCGAAATCAACCCTATCTCTTGTTTCCCCACACATACGGACTCTAAAAATAGCCTATACTTATGTATTTCGAAATTACATGGGCCTGGCCCAATAAAAAGGTGATGCAGCACCTAAAATAGCCTCGGGACGAAATTTATGAAGTGGCATCTTGTATATTTCGTCCAAGGCTTCATGCACCCATTATGGTGGCTTCAAAGTCCTGAAATCATCACTTGTAACTGGGTTCTTGTTTCCCTTGCGCATGCCATCATCTCCATGCTTGTTCTTGCTCCAATGTTCATCCTTCTCCAAGCTAGGCCCTTCATTTGTAAGCAAAACAAATGTATCCAATTTAGGCAGCATCATATTCTCATGAACATTAGAATCATTACCAAGAAACGAAAGTACCTGGTAATTTAGTTGGCGTGCACGAGCTCTAGTAATTGGTCCAGTATGTATAGCAGCAGGGGCTGTGGGTGTAACAATTGTATTGATGTCCTCATCAGGGGGGAGGGCGGAGCCCCCGTCGCCCATCTCTTCCCATTCTGCTTGCTTCTTGCTCTTTGCTCCATCGCCAGTTGCAACACCAATGGCGCCGTCGAAGAGGTTTTCCGCCGCGGAGAAAGGGAAGGCCCCTCCCGAGGGGCCCGGCTCTCCGGCGCCCAAGCATGGACGCGGCCGTCCCCGCTAGCACTCCGTGACCCCCATCGCGGCCCCGCGCAGCCGTGGCGGTGCCGCTTCGCATGGCAGGGGCCGCTCCAGACGCGGCGGTCCTGTCGATGAAGGGAGACGTGCCGTGGTCGCGCGGCCTCCCCTGCAGCGCTTCCACTCGGCGGAGGTGCTGCCGGAGTTCATCATCTGGTCGGAGAACCCGGCCGGCAACTGGCTTCAGCTCCTATGTTTCTTCGCCGATGAGCTTCCAGCCTCTGGTCTAGGCGGGCTTTGGCTGCAGGCGGACGGCTGCTGCAGCAGGTCCTCTTGGGTCGCGGTCGAGGTCTCCGTTGCGGGCAACATAGCCCTTGCCCGTGGCTGGCAGACGTTTGCCCGCGCGTGCGGCCTGGGCAGGTGGTGCACCCTCCACTTCAAGTATGACGGTGACGCGACCCTCTACGTGTGGGTGTTTGGAGAAGATGGTCTCCGCGCCGGGTGCTGCCCCGAGGTCAACGACAGCGAGGAGGTGCTCGGCCTTGGCGATGTTCGTGAAGAGGACGAGGGTGAACCCGCCCTTGGGGCCGACCACATCTCATCCAGCTACGGCGGCTCTTCCTCCAGCGACAGCCCCAGCAGCGGCGGTTACGACCAGCCGCCGCGCCCGCTTTGAGTGCGGCAGTGGGTCGTCTTGTCGCCGCGCCTCCGTGAAGGGCGAGGAGGGGTCCGGCTGAGCTCAGGATGGCATTGGGAGCCTGCCCGTGTGAACCGCTGTAGGGGCAGATGCCACTTTTATTTTGTTCTTCCTTTCCTTCCAGCATAAAAAAGAATCCAGAATGGGCCCAGAGGGGCGTGTATCGAACTATGATCTCAATTACTATGTTATGTTTGTTGCTCCTGTGCTGTGTCGCAACTTCGTCGTTTTGCGAAGGGATAACTTAGCTTGACTTGTTCGGAGTAGCCTCCTCCTCATGAGGCACTTGCTTGCTTCCCGGTGCCTGTCGATGCTTCCTTGACCTGATAGGCGCTTAGGAACTGCAAAAAATTCGTCAAGAGGTTTATCGTTCTCCCGAGGCTTGGTCGCGGGCACCGCTGGCATTGACCCAGCGCTTCGTATCACGATACCCGAGGGGCACGGATTGAGAGAGAGGTGCGCCAGCTTGTGGGCTCGAACAAGGGTACCTCGCGAAAAACAGAAGAAGGAAGCTCACGAAGGTACCTGTTCAGCCCCCTCGCGAGGAACGCGAGAGAGAGCACAGGCCGACCAAAGAAATGAAGGCAGAAACAAAGGCAGAAAGCGAAAGGGCGAGACCAGCAAGAGACACCAGAAAGCAAATTTCAATTAAAAAGGGGCAAGCCAACTTCGGAAAGCAAATGAAAAGTCGCGTCCGGCACCTAGTCTAGTCTTCGACGTCTTCTCACCAACGCGGAGCTAAGTGCTGCCACTAAGACGGGGGAGGGAGCCCCCAAGGCCCAAGGGCGGCACTCCTGAGACTCCGGGGCGTGTACAACCCCACTCATTATTACGTGAGAGTGTCACGGGCAGCGATCTTCACAGGCGCTGGGCCTTATTCATAGGCGCTGGGCCTTTCTTCACAGGCGCCAGGCCTTCTTTACAGGCGCTGGGCCTTTCTTCAGGGGTAGAACTTCCGGAGGTGCTGAATGTTCCTGGCGTTCTGGATGGGTATCCCGTCCTGTGTTTCCAGCGCGTGGCGGCAGGCCTGCAAACATGGATGACCTTGAACGGGCCCTCCCACATGGGTGAGAGCTTATGCAGCCCTTCCCTGGAGAGGACCCGCCTTAGGACGAGGTCACCCACCTCGAGCATCGTGGAGCGGATGCTACGATAGTGGTACCTCCGCAACGCCTGCTGGTAACTTGCCGCCCGTAGTGCTACTCCGCAGCGATGTTCCTACCCCAGCATGAGTTCCATCCCCCGCCTGGCATCCTGCTACGTTTCATCAAACGCCAAGACCCGTGCGGAGCGATGCCCGACCTCGTGAGGGAGGACTGCTTCCGCTCCATAGACGAGGAAGAACGGGGTCTCGCCCATCGACTTGGTGGCGGTGGTGCGGATGGACCACAACACGGACTGGAGCTCATCGTGCTGGTCCCTGCCGTAGGCCTCGAGCTTCTTCTTGAAGATCCTGGTCCTGAGGCCCCTCAGTACATCCGTGTTGGCACGTTCGGCCTGGCCAGTGCTCCTGGGGTGCGCTACCGAAGCATAGCAGATCTGCGTTCCAAGGTTAGAACAATATGACTTGAAGAGATTACTAGTGAACTGCGAGCCATTATCGGTGATGATGCGGTTGGGGACCCCAAAACGGCTCACGAGGCCCTTGATGAACTTTACCACAGAGCCAGTTGGGATGGTGCGGACGGCTTCAACCTCCGCCCACTTAGTGAACTTGTCGATGGCGACGTAGAGGTATCGATAGCCCCCAGGCGCTCGAGGGAACGGGCCCAGGATGTCTAGCCCCCACACTACAAACAGCCACGAGAGTGGAATGGTCTAGAGGCCCTGAGCTGGCTGATGGATCTGCTTGGCGTGGAATTGTCAGGCATCACAGGACTTCACCACCTCAGCTGCGTCATTGAGTGCCGTAGGCCAGTAGAATCCACTGCGGAATGCCTTGCTGACGAGGGTTCGCGATGACGAATGGTGCCCACAGCCCCCGCCGTGTATGTCGGCTATCAGAGGGGAACATAGATATCATTAGCCAAATATGTAACACTGGTAGAGTTGAAAAATAGAGGGGATGTACACGCAGTGGCGGGTGTCATATGCGGTGGATCTGGTGCGCCGCACCGCCACATTCCATGATTGCAAGATCTTCCTTCGCGACGACATCCAACGGCTCATCCTGCTCGATTCTCGCGAGTGCACGATGGATGTGTGCTACATGCACGAGGGGGAATGGATCGACGTGGGCTGCTTCGTCTCCTTCCCATGCCACTTCGCCAGGATCGAGGACCGCCTGCCGGTGGTGGGCTCGTCGCGCGGTGCTCCAACGTGTGTCGACGAGTCGACGGGGCGCACGGATCGTGCTGATCTGGAGAAAGGGGATGCGGTACACGGGGACAAGGTTGAGGTGGTCGTGCACGCCCCCCCCCCGACCTCCACCACGACCGGACAGGAGACCGGGGTGCTCGGGCGTGGCCCCGACCGCCATGACCCAGATCCTCGACACGTGGGGGCAGCGGACACAAACTGCCCGGAACCGTCACGGGCTAGGGTTTCGGCCCATGCCCCAGGTACTAATACGCTGCTACCTCGCTCTCGCTCCGTGTTTTCAAATCTCGATGAGTGCCTGCTCCATCTCTGGGAGGCGCCACAGAGGGGAGAAATTAGGGTTCCTCCCTCCTTCCCTTAGTGGGAGGGCAAAATCCACGGCGACGCTAGGTCCTTTGCTCAGATCGTTGCTTGCCCACCTCCACCCAAAAATCCAGATCCGAAACAAGGTTGTGGGGGCGGAGAGATGATGGGGAATGGCTTCGGTGCAGGCAAGCATGGCCACGGGGCTGGACGGTTCGATCGTGGCGGTGGCCGTGGCCGGGACAACAACGTGTGGAAGCGCAAGGAGGACATGGGGCAGTCCTCGACCAACAAGACATCAGGCTCTAGCGACATGAGTTTCGACACATGGGACGTCGCGGGGGTGCGGGAGGATCTGGGCCGCCGCGCCCGGACTACTGATCGTCTGCTGTCGACAACAACGACGGGGACCAGATCACATGATGGCTTCAAGGCAAAACACCTTTGCCTGCTGCGGGGCGAGATCCAATCACCCACGCTGGTAACCCTAACCCTACCCCTGATGCATGTCAGATCTGCAATACTGTTGGTCATTACACGGCTAGATGCCCTCAGGCTCCGTGTGAGAGATGCAAGAAGAGAGGTCACTTGTCATTATTTGCACTGAATTACTTCCTTGGGAATGTGTTCCTGCTATGTGTGGCTTCCAGTCTAAGGGGCAGGGCTTCTGTTACATTCCTGATTATAGTGTAGAGAGACAGTCGTAGAGAGAGAATACCAATGTGCTCATAACCATTGTGGAAGGGGCCATATCTAAGCAAGATCCACAGGATGATATGGGGGTGTACATTGGGCAGGGCTGGAGATGTTCTACTCATCTCATAACCCCTAACAAATATGTCATGAGGTTTCCTAATATGAGAGAGGCTGAATGTGCTATTTTTGTGGAATACATAAACCTCAAAAAGCATCAAACAGTGGTCAGAATACACCATGGTATGATGACATGGACTGTGAGGGTCCACTTGAGATTGCCTAGGTGAAAATTAGTAAGATGCCTCTTAATAAAAGATGTGACAAGAATGTGGCTTTTGCTGGTGGGCTTGTTGGGGTGACTTTAGAGATCGATATGTCAACTATTAAGCGCCCTCATCTGTTCGGGTTAAGATTGGATGCCGCAGTAATGATAATCTTCCTGTTTCTACCGAGGGTTGCATGGGGGCGCTTTTAAAATTTTCATTATGAAGTAGAAGAAGTTCTAGTGAGGAATCCGGTGAAGGAAGATGATTCTGTGCCTATTAGAAATGATCAGAAAGATACCCTGATGTCCACTCCAAAAAGGAAGAGGCAGGACGGGGGCACTGAACCATCTAAGAGTGCTCATGCTCCTGTTGAGCATGGCACATCTGCTTTCAGGGGGGAAGGCCTGTCACCTGCTCCCTCTTGAGAAAGAGAAAGAAAAAGAGGAGGATAACCTGTCAGACTTCTATGAAAGTGATGATGATAAGACTTTATTTATTGAGAAATTGGTCAACGAGAATTCTGCTCAAGAGGGCTGTGAAGTGAAATCAGATGGAGGAAAAAACTCTGATCATGAGGAAAACACACCTGATAAGTGCACTGATGTGCAAACCTTGCAGGTGAATGTACTTCCTTTGATCGAGAAGAAATGTTCATATGTGGAAATTGTAACTGGTGTTTCGCAGGTCTCAGAAGTTACAGGAGAGGTGGATCCAAAGCTGAAGGTATCAGATGATTATCTGGTACATCTACCATCGCCTGATTGTGATAATGAGATAATTCCCACACCTCCATTGGTCCCTGAGACTAACTTGAGGTTTAGTCTTTGATGTGGTCAGGAGAGGCCAGGAGACATGATGCAAAAACCATGGAAGTGGCCAAGAAGAAAAATCTGGAAGGTAACCCGCAAAACCCTAGAAAAAATTCTTTTGCTGCTTTTGGGGATGCTGAGTTAATAAGTAGAGCTAATAAAATGGGGGTCCTAATTCTAGATGATCACTTCACCTGCATTGATATCCTGCATGAGTTAGATGATGTTAGAGGAAATCTGTTGAGTAAACAGGACAATATTAATAAGGAAAATGAGAAAGAGGATGACTTGGTGGTCACAAATGGGCTGGGAAAGCAAGCCCCCCTTAGTTTATCTTGGTTAGAACAAGATGAGTATTGTATTGAAGATTTCTGTTCGTATAAAAATGGGAGCAGAAAGAAAAAAAGAAAATATGATGTCAAGCTATCTAGGCATGTGACTAGAAGCCAAAAGAAAATGACGGTAGAAAACAAAGATATTGGTAACTCTGCCCTGGCCCCTGGCAGGGTTACCAGGTCCAAAAAATAAAAAAACTGTTCCAAATGAGAGGTCTCATTTGGAACTGCAGAGGGGTGGGCATTAAAGGAATGGCCACGTGCCTCTCTGACCTAATAAGTGACCATTCCCTTGATTTCCTGGGTCTACAGGAAACCATGAAGAAACATTTCTCCCCTAAATGCTTGAGGAAAATTGATCCTTTTAATATTTTTGAGTCGGTCTGGATCCCCTCACGTGGCAAATCAGGTGGTATCATTGCAGGAGCTAGAATGGATAATTTGGACTTAAGGTCTAGTAAGAAAGGAAAGTTCATGATCTAGCTTGATCTAAAAGATAGGAAGAATAAATCTGAATGGAGTATTCTAGTGGTGTATGGCCCAGCTCATGAGCACATGAGGGAGGAGTTCCTTCTGGAACTTGCTCAATTTTGTTCTGATATGAACAAACCCTACATAGTTGGGGGAGACTTTAACATCTTGAGGCATGGTGGAGAGAAAAATAAAAAATTACATGACCATAAATCTATTGACATGTTCAACTCTGTCATTAATTCATATGGCCTGAGGGAGATTTATTATAGTGGAGGGAAATATACTAGGACAAATAACCATACCACCCCACCTTGGAAAAGATAGACAGGATTCTGATGTCTTGTGACTGGGAAAGCTTGTACCCATTGGTAATTGTTAGAAAGCTGGTTAGAGAGTTATCTGACTGTTGGGGGTTGGGTGCGACATATGCCAATGGATGGCTTATCATGGTGGGAGCGAGTAGAACGTCGCCGGTGCCTGGAAGTGGGATGAGGCGTAGGCACGTACGCCAGCGTACTTTACCCAGGTTCAGGGCTCTCCTAGGAGATAACACCCCTAGTCCTGCTCTGCGGGGTCTATGCATGATCACTAAAGCACTAGTGAGTACAACGGTGATCCTCGAGCTGTATGCTAGAGGTAGAAGAAGGCAAGGCTTGCTGTCCTCTCCCCCTAGGTGTGAGTCTAATTCTAACAGGTTCCAACCCATTTGCATGGGCGCCCTGGGGGCTTTATATAGGCCTACCCCCCAGGGGCACAGTGGTAACTTGGTCGGGTGTGGGACCCGGCTGTCAGTATCTCTGGTCGCTGGCTTCTCCGCCGACTGCCGTGGCCCACCGCCTGGTGGGCCCTACCGGCTGGTCTGGTATGGAGCCGACAGGCTGCCCCTGCCACTCATGGGTCTTGCCGGCTGTGGATTACTGTGGCCGTGATGCTAATGACGCTTGATTGGTCAGGGGAGCATGGCTACAGTCCCGCCGCCTGGCAGGAGATTACTGTAGCCACTTCGAGTCTTATCTGGTTAATGGTGCGCAGGCCCCGAGGAAGGAACGGGCCACCTGCTAGAAGACGGCCTCCCCATGGTCCGACTGCTGAGGCTCCCGCTGTCTTCCGGGCTCTCGCTGACCGGTAGGGCCCGCCGTCCTTGGGCCGTACCGACAGGCGGTCGTGGGAGCAGGGCTTTGCCTGTCAGGAGTGACATCAGGGGTGGAGTGGCAACAGTGCTGCGCCGGGCGGAGATCTTTGTACGGAGCACTATGGCCACGCCCGGCCCTGGATACGAGGGCGATGGGCTACACTGTTGCCTCACCCTGTCCTGTCTTCTTTAATGGGGGTGCAGACTTTGAGGGCACCGTGGGCCGACTGTTGGGAGCCAGCCTCTCTAGAGGCCACCTGCTAAGAGTCGTCCCGTCTTGGAGCCGCCTTCCTGAGCATGGCTGCCTTCTGGCAGTCCACCATTCAGCCAGCCGGCCACCAGAAGGCGGCACTTCACCTTGACATCTTGAGGGGCGGAGCCGGCCCGATGTCTTGAAAAGTTCGGAGACTCGGGTTAGGCTACCCGTGACCCATTACTCCGACAGCAGTCCCCGAAGCTGGTGAGGCGCCGCGGTTGATGAGCCAAGGAGCCTCAATAGTTTCCTCCTCTGGGTGCTCTGAAAGAAGCCTCGTCCGACTCCCGGGAAGCCGGTTCGCAGGAGTCGGATACGTCCACTCGGATCTTCCTGGAATTTTGAATGCATCGGCGAGAACGAGGTGGCGTGCTGGCTAAGCTTCTCAACTCACTACCTATCGTGGGCATGCCACGTGGTGCCAGCCAGCCGGGCCAGCCTGCGAGCCCACGCGCGCGATGGGACGCGTCTGTAGGCTGGGCTCGCCACCATCGGGCCTCGGAGCGTGAGCGGATCTGCTGCGGCCGAGGTGGGCGGTTGTGCTTCCCCGCGGAGTTATTGCACGCAGTAACCCGCACGAAAAAGGTGGGGGCGTGGGGTCGTGGGCACAGTTAATCCCACGATCCCACGCCCGCCCCCTCGGCTTCATAGCCCGTAGGCTATAAGTAGGGGAAGTGATGGGAGCGGCGGAGCACGCGCACCCCTCCACCCCGTCCTCTCCTCCTTCTTCTTCCTCTCACCGCAGTGCCTCCGAGCCACGCCGGAGCCCTGCCGTAGCTCATCCTCGTCGAGCTCATCCGCCCGAGCCCTCCTTGCTGCGTCTATTCCCAGCTCCCTCACCGCGTCCTCTCTTCGTCGATCTCTCCATGGCGCGCGAGCGAGGAGGAGACTAGGATGGGTCCAACGTTAATGAGGACCACATTACTTTCCTCCGCAAGACGCAGCGTCTTCTCAGCGCGGGCCTTGTGAAGGCACGCGTGCCACTGGAGGGGGAGATCTTGCTGGCGCCGAAAGAAGGCGAGCGGGTCGTCTTCCGCTCACACTTCATCCGTGGCTCCGGCCTGCCGGCGAGCGATTTCCTCCGCTCGTTTCTACATCTACGTGGAGAATGGGGACCCGGCCATCGACTTCATCAACCTGCCGGCCTACGTAGCCGGCCCGCATGTCGAGCCCCGGGCCAGCTGGGGCTACAAGACGAAGCCGGTATCAGCAGACGGCACCGCCGCAATCCAACGGCTCCGGGAGCTGACTGAGACCGAAGGCCTCAAGGCGTCCGACTTGCTGGTCGCCTTCGTTGAGCGCCTGGTTCTCCCGCTCCAAGGTTGGCCGCACCTGATCAGCCGGATGAGTAGGCATCGCTACCTGTGCCGGCTGAGCACCAAGGAGATGCCGACTTTCGAGGTCGCGAACTTGGTGAACGAGATCTCTGGCTTCAAGCCGGAGGGGTCTTGGAGCTTCGGCAAGCGGCCATATTCTCGCACCGACCCGCCTCCTGCGGTAAGTTTCCCAACTCTTCTTTTTGATACTCATCTTAGTCTTGATCTTGGTCTTGATCAGCCGGCCTTTCATCATTTGAAACAGATCTATATGTCGGACGCGACGGCCGCCCTCGTAGGGGCGGGCGACGACTCCCAACCGGACCGGGCGGCGAGCGACGTGGACGACCCCGACTTGGGGGCGGCCGCCTTGGAGGACACCACGACAGGCGGCATCTACGAAGCCGGCGGCTCCGAAGAAGCTGCATCGAGACTTGGCCTAATGATGATGATGAGGAGGAAGAGTCGCGCCCTACGCAGGGCGCCGGCAGGGCGGACGCGGGCCCCTCTGTCGAGCCGACTGCTCGAGGCGGCACGCGTAAGCGTAAGCAAGGTGCTGTCTTGTTCGGCAGCGCGCCGAAGAAGGCCAAGAATCCAACCGCCACGACTAGGCAGAAAGAGGCCACAACAAAGGCAACCAAGTACCAGAAGCTCCCAAAGGCGCCTCCTATGGTGTCAGCGTAAGTATCTTTTCCCTTGTGTTCTTCTTTCTTGTTGATTCTTTATGGACTTCCTTTGTTTTATTTCTCGATTTTTGGGCTCCGCTCTCTCTTGAGAAGTCGGCCGCCGCCTCGATCGTGCGGTCGACGGAGACTTCCACCACCACCCGACGAATCGATCCGGCCGCCGACCACCAGGAGGCGACGGAGCGAAACGCGCGGGAGGCGTGCAAGGAGCGGGATGCCGCCCGCCTGGAGAAGGCGGAGGTCGCCGCTTTGAAGAAGCTGGCGGAGGCTGAAGCTGCCGACGTGGCGAAGAAATGGGCCATGGAAGCCGCACGCCGTCAGTCAGCAATATTCGTCAACCCCCTGAACTCTGCGCCGCCACCACCAGAGTTCATGGCGCCAATTAGGGGAGTCGGCTATGAACACCCGGTCATGGAGAGGGACGACGGCGACGTCACCATGCCGGACCTGATCGTGCCCCCGCCACCACCCTCCGAGGAGGCGCGGGACAAATAGCCGTCCGACTTGCCAGTGCCACCAGCCGGAGCCAAGCTGGTGACGGGCCCAACTCCAGAGGTCCGCACACCCTCACGCCGCCGATTTGCAAAAGCGGCCTCGGTGCCACGCCCACTGAAGACTGGCGCCGCGAGCTCTTTAATCCCGGACACCGAAGCGACTAGCGCTGCGCCCGTTGGGTGGGTGCGGGGAGGCGGGACGGGCCCTTTGAACAAGGCAATCCTGGACGTCCAGGCCATGCTTCGCGCAGAGGCCGACGCGCTCAAGCACTGCAACAACGCGTTCCTGGAGTCGCGAGCAGCCATCCGGGTATGCTTCTTGCTTTTTTGATTCTTGCACTGCTTCATGGGGGCGCGCCAGCGCACCCACTTGGTGTAGTCCCCGAGTTTCGGGCCGGCTGCTGAGCAGGCGACACGAAACTTTAATTGGCAAGCTCTGAGTACTGATACTGTCCGATATCTTTGCTGCAAGATTATCACAACCTTCGTGCGGCCGCCTTCAACTCCAAAGTCCAGGAGTCGGATCAACGGGCCACTGACTTGTCGGAGAGCCGGAGTAAGTCTTTTTCTTTCTCTGTGGGGGCGCGTTGGCGCACCCGCGGGCTGTAGTCCCTGAGATTCGGGCCGACTGCTGAGCAGTCGGGCCGGATCTTCCTGGCAACTTCTTTTCTCTTTGTTGACTGTTGATGTCCTTTTCTTCTTCTACTTTTGTAGAGGCCAATGCCACCCTGCAGCAGCAGCTGGGCGAAGCTAACACCGCGCTGCATGCCAGGGAGGCAGACTGCAACAAGCTGGCCGAGGAGCGTGACCGGCTGGCCACGCAACTGGCAGAGCAGGCGGAGCTTCTCAAGAAGGCCCAGAAGGAGGCGGAGGACAAGGTGGAAGGTCTCCTTGCTGAGTTCGAGATCGAGCACTCTTCCTGGACCTGACAAGGAGGCAATGCTGACAGCCGGCTTTGGCGAGATTGAAGACATGGTCGATGGTAAGCCGCCTTCTTTACTCTTTCTTTAAGCCGCTGGCTTCTGGACGGGCCGACTTCTTGTTTCCGATCTGACTCTATGTTTTTTTGTCCGAGCAAACTTCTTCCCAGGTCACTCGGGTGCTGCCAAGTAGGCTATTGAGGCCGATCGCGATGGACGGAGGGCAGAAGGTGAGGAGATCACCGCCAATGCCCCCCGCACTCTTCGCGAGCAGCTCCTGAGCATCTAGGCTCGTCTTCGACCGACTCATCAGATGTTGCGCCGGCTTCAGCGTCTCGACGCCCAGGAGGTTGCCACCCTGTGGTCCGATATGCCGGCTCCGCGCTCGCCCAGCCGGACTGCCGACTGGCTGGAGGTGGCGGCCGATCACCTTGAGGCATGGAAGGGCTCCTCGGCCCGGGCCGGAGCACACCGGGCCTTGGAGTTCGTCAAGGCGTGGTACCCTAGGCTAAATCTAGCCCAATTGACCACGTTTTGATAGGAAGCCCAGGAGGAGCTGGTGTGTCACATCCCTAGTTCTGGTTTGCTCTAGGCTAGCTAGTCATGTGTGCATCATGGTTAAAATTCAATCAATTTGAAACGGGACTTGTGAAAGCCTCAGAAATCATTTTGGAAATGATCAAGATAAAAATTGCTTCAATTTGGCCGAAGAAAATGTTCATGTTTTTCTCAAATAATATTGGCCAGAGTTAAAATTCCAACCAATATTTTTGGGAGCTCAGAAGTATTTATTTTTGGCCATTCGAGTTAATCCAGTAAATATTTGTAGTGGATATATATATGTTATATATATTATATATGTCCAATAATTCTGATTTTTACTGTGGGGCTATGGAATAATCCAATTAGTTCCTATATTAATTTTCAGAAGAAAATAAATTGGTTTAGTATTTTACTAAATCATAAACAAAATTACAGAAATAGAAAAGAAAACAAAATAGGAAAAAAGGGGAGAGAGGTTTACCTGGGCCACTTACCAGCCGGCCTAGCTGACTGGCCACGCCAGTCGTCCCTCTCCTCTCGCCAGGAGGACAGGGGCGTGTGCTCGCCGCGCCGGCACGCGCCGGCCACCTCCTGCCTCCCTGCCTGTCTCCCCATCGCCCTGAGGATGCCACGCGACCCCTTGGTGCCCTCTCACTCCCTCCCGTGTCTCTCCCTCATCTGCCCCTCTCCCCCCGAGCACCACCGTGTGGAGTTCGTCGCCACCGACACCGTTCGCCGCGGCCACCGACCCTCCCTCGCCCATCCAGTGTACCCAAGAGCCCCGAGTCGTCTTCCTCATCCTCTCCACCGAGCCATGGAACAAAGGACGCACCACAACATCGCTAGCATCGCCGTTTCCATCGCCGGACACCGTGGATCCTCATTGTCGATTCGGGAGCTACCGGGCGTCTCCGACCTCGCCCTCGCGCTCGTTGGACTCGCTGTGAGCCTCCGCACCGAATCTCCCTCTCCCCGATGCCGATTTCTTCCTCTAACCGCAGGCTTCGTCGAGCCCGAGAGCTCATCGCCGCCGGCCACGAGGTCGCCGTGGCTAGAGCCCACACATGTTGCGTCCAAGCACGCTGTCGTCCTCAGCGCGTTCCCGGGAACCCAGAGCACCTACCCACTCTTCCTCCCATGCACCGTAGTGCTCTGTCCATCTTCACCGAACTCCGGCCGCCGTGCAAGTTCCTGCCGCCGTCGACTTAGGCCACCAGAGCTGCTGCTACGTGCACCACCCGAAGCGGACGAGCCTCCTCGTCGCGTAGACGCACTTCGCTGTCCATATGGTCACCGGAAAGGAAAACCCGAGCATCGCCGCCGTCTCTGGATGTCGCGGGCGGCTTAACTCCGGCCGTGCCGATGTGGCACCGTCATTAGTGGCTAATGACGCCACTAACTAACCCCTAGCTCACTGGCGGATGGACCCCACTCTTTATTAACCCTAGCTTTATTTTCCTGCTTAGATTATTTTATAACCCAGCGGGACCGACACGTCATCATTGACTTTGCTGACGTGGCATTGACCAGACCCACCTGTGAGTGACACTAACCAGCCCCGTGTCACTGACGTATGGACCCCACTGGTCAGGTTTGACCAGGACCGTGCCCCGTTGACCTGCTGACATCATGAAGATGTCAGGCTGACGCAGTAATATTTTTCTGGAATTTAAATAAATCCTAAATGATTTGTTTAATTCAAAAAATATCCAAAACTTTGAAAATTCATAGTAATTAAACCGTAACTCCAAATGAAATAACTTATATATGAAAAATTATCAGAAAAATTCAATCTATTCATCTGTACTAGTTTCATGCATGACAAACCAACCTAAACCTGGTGTATAGATGAAAACACATAAAGGGCATTTAAAATTCTTAAGTTTGGAGTTGCATTTGAATCCTTGATTCAAATGAGCTCAATTGAACTTGTTGCTGTTTGCATTAGCACAAACAACATCACATATACATGCCATGATCATGCATCATATTGTCGCATTTGCATTGATTGTGTTCTTCTCTATTGCCGGTGCTTGTCCCCTCTTCGTAGGCGTATCCCGACGATGAGTTCGATGACACCGATGAAGAGCTATAATATCTTCAGAAGTGCTAGGCAAGCAAAACCCCCTTGTTCATTCTGATACAATCCCACTCTCTCGCTCCTGCTCTCTTTTATTTCATTAGGACAACAACGTTTCAACTGTTACATGCCGCGGTAGCTGAACCCCTTTCCTCTGCATGACCTGTCATTGCCACACTAAATAGATGAAACCCACTAGCATGAGTAGGAGTTGTTTGAGCCCTGATGTGCCTACTCATTCATGCTTGTTTATCATGCCTGTTACTCCTTAGAGTTGAGTCAGGTCCGATTCATCGGGGATGAATTGGAATGTGGTGAACATGTCCTATTATTGAGAGCTAAGTGTGTGAACACGATTTGGTAAAGGTAGTGGTGAGAGGCCATGTAGGAGTACATGGTGGGTTGTCTCATTGCAGCCATCCTCAGGAACTGATTTCTGTGTTTGTGATCCATGAACAGTTACTACCACACATTGGGCTCCGGGCGCTCCAAGCTCTCTCGACTTATTAATCAACCTGATCTCTGTCCAGGAGTTGCAACTAGTTTCTGGTGTTTGTAGGTAGTGTTAGTAGTCTACCAAGTGGCACCCAATACAAGTGGGCTTGGGACAGACTAGGCACAGTGGCACGGTGTACCAAGTGGCACCCGGATGGTGGGCTTGGGAACCCTGCTCACATCGTTTGGGGCCGTGAGCGACACCCCAGCCGGATCTACTTGCGGATGGAACCCGAATAGGCGATAAACCTGGACAAGAGACTTGTGTGATTAGTCAGGTCTTGGCCGACTCCCGCACCAGGCTTCCGCTTGAAGGTTGTCGAGATACACGACGTGTACATGGTGGTAAGTGGTGAGAGCGTGTGTGAAGAAGTACACACCTGCAGGGTTAACATCATCTATTCGAATAGCCGTGTCCGCGGAAAAGGACTTCTAGGTTGCCTGTACAGTTCATAGACAAGTGAAAGTGGATACTCTAAAATGTGCAAGATAAGCGTGAGTGCTATGGATGGCCTTCTCGTCGGAAGACGGGAGTGGATCCATAGTGGTGTATTGATATGGTGAATATGTGGACTCATGTGCTCCACCTCAAAAAAGTTACTTGCAGTCATAGTTTAGGATAGCCTCTGAGTCAAAGCTGGCTTGCTGAAGTCAAACTCCACCAGCCCCTTTGTTGATACTGATGCATATGTAGCTAGTTCTGATGTAAGTCTTGCTGGGTACATTTGTACTCACGTTTGCCTATTTTATGTTTGGCAGAGAGACATCAGTCTCGCTAGTAGTTCCGTGTGGACTTCGACGTTTAACTTGATACCTCAGCTACGATCTTGTGCCCTCGGCAGGATCGGGTAGATAGTCAGGCTTCTCAGCCTTTTTCATTTGTAGATGTGTGTACTCAGACATGTTAAGCTTCCGCAATTGCTTTGACTTGTATGCTCTGAATGTTGGTTCATGAGACCCATGTTTGTATTATCTGGCTCGTTGGAGCCTAATGAATAAATACTTGAGTCGTAAATTTATGTTGTGATGCCATGTTGTATTTACACATATCGAGCATATTGTGTGGATGATTGAAATGCTTGGTATGTGTGGGATCCGACAACCTAGTTGTTCATCCTTGGTAGCCTCTCTTATGGGGAAATGAAGTCTTGTGCTTCCATGAGCCATAGTAGTCCGCTACAGCCCAGTTCACCGGAGTCCTGCTAGCCCAGCACTACTGCTCCGGAACACTTAGACTGGCCGGCATGTGATTCACTTTGTTCCTGTGTCTTTCCCTTTGGGGAAATGTCACACGGTGACATCCGCAGTCCTGCTAGCCTGCTACAGCCCGGGTTCCCGGAGTCCTGTTAGCCCAGTTGCTATAGCCCGGATTCACACGCTGCTGACCGACATGCTCGATGTTGATTCATGTATGCCTGTCCCCGTAAGTTAGTGCCACTTTGGGTTCACGACTAGTCATGTCGGCCCGGGTTCTCTATCATATGGATGCTAGCGACACTATCATATACGTGAGCCAAAAGGCGCAAATGGTCCCGGGCCATGGTAAGGCAACACCCGTGGGGATACCGTGCCTGAGGCCGCAAAGTGATATGAGGTGTTACAGGCTAGATCGGTGTGACTTAGAATCGGGGTCTTGACAACTTTGGTATCAGAGCCTGACTGCTTGTAGGATTACCAAGCCAAACTGGTCGAAGTTGAGTCTAGAAATGCTTTAGTTATATAAGGGAATTGATTGTGGAAGGGAACGTAAGGATCTTTTTACTGCTTTACCTTATGCCCTTCTGATTTGAGTCAACCTCTTCTTTTCTACGGGGTTAAGGAACTAGGCTTCTCATCTTTCTATCAGGATCATGTGTTACTAATCCGTAGACTTATAGGATTGATGGATTCAAGCCCCAGTTCAGTTCCTACTACTTCCGTGTGTTGTTAGTTGATCTCGGAACCTTGTTATTGTGATGTTGAGTGGTTATGCCACCATTTTGTAGGATGTCTCAAATCTTTTTGAGCATTTACAGCCGTTATGCTGTCTGAGTCATCCCAGGTCTCTAAATAGTCTGATGCATTTGCAAATTCCTTCTTTCCATTCTCGATGTTCCTTTGGGCCAGATTAACCACACTAATCGTCAAGTTGAGGTACTTCGTTGCCTCGACATATATGTTGAAGCCGTTATTATGACCCTAGGCATCCTAGAGAACTGCCCACTAATCTAACAATGCTTTGTATCTCTAGTGTGATGATTCTGGCCATTGTTCTCGAAAGCATCCCGTGATGCCATTGAGTTAGTAGGCATTCTATTTCTGGGTTTTTGAGCGCAAGTTTCACTATACTTACCTCTTGTTGATAGTGTTGCTAGTTCCTTTAGGATATTAGTAACCCTTGCGATAGTCCTAGAGGTCCATGGTATTTCCTTCTCCCAAATACCATGAACCATTCTTGGCAGAAGTTCTTTCAACCAAAAGATCACAGCCATAGTGCTCTTGATGAGTTCTCCATTCTATATTGTGACTCTGCCAATTCTACCTCTTCGCATGGATTATCCAGAAGAAACCTATGAACTTGGTTCAACATACTAATCTATGCATCCACAACTCAGAAAACCATACGTTCCTTTGAGTTACCCCTCTTTAATTGTTTTCTAACCTTCGTTTATCAATTGGTAGTCAAGAGTATGTGTGCATTGTGTTCATCGATGCCTATTATTCTGGTGGTCCGTCAAGCCATTCTATTCTGGAATGACTAGGAGAAACAAACTCCAGTACCTTGTCCACTTTGAGGATTGGGTCAAAGTAGTTGTATTCCACAGATCAAAATGCCAATTCAGCTTTTGCTCTATTCTACCCTGGAGTATTACCCTCTTTATGTCAAGAATGCCATCAGAATTGCACCACCTCTTATGAATTCTTGATGCAGTGATACTTCTCTCCATCATTATTCATTCCTCGGTCCCGTATTGTTGTAACCGGAATGCCGACAAGTGAATCATGATGTGTGAAATCAATACTCCTAGCAACCGCGTTGCTTGGTAGTTAAAGGACAATATTCTCATCCTTAGCGTGTTGGTTATTGAATCACCACCCTAGGACTGATCGTGCTACGTAGTCCATTTCTATTGGCACACTCTTCAATCGATGAGTTAGGATTTTGTCAAACCCTTGCTCTATTGATCACATCATCTTGCCTTGAAAAGCAAGATTGTTCTTGAGCTTAGTAACATATCGGTGGTTCGTGAATTTCCGAATATCTTCTCGGAAGTGTTACCAGGTTGTCACCTGACCGCTATATTGAGTTCGTGATCAAGTTGGTTTCTTGTAAACCACTCCTTCTCCAAGGATCTGCGTTGGATACCCCTGAGCTAGTTGGTTAAGCTAAACAAAAACTTGGAGAGTTGGAAGATAAAAGCTTACCTAATTTAGTTCGTTTCATAGGGATATCCTTGTGTTGTGTGTTAGTTGAAGAAAGATGATATCTTCATCGATTGGTCCCTGTGATTAGTTGATGGACCTATTGTCTTATCAAAACTTGATTTGAGTATGGGCTATCACCAAATCAAATCAGTACCAACGATGTTCATAATGTTGTCTCACTCGTGGTTGATTCCTTGAGCATACACCATTATATCTTTTGGTCTGGCCAATGCTATCACCTGGTTCACATAATTGTGGAATTCAATCATAGGGAAGCCTCGATGAATTGTTATTGTGCCCATCAGCATTTTTATCTTGTCCATGATTCATGTTGATCATCCCGCTAGTATTGGAAACTTCTATAAGCATTATCTTTGTGTCCCATTCATGAAGCATATGCTTGGATGAAAGAAGTGACTTTCTCTAATTCTTGTACAATTGATGCAAGTTGCCGCCACGAATTTGAGAAGCTTGTTTTACCTCCTCTGGAATCATTCCGAGTCAGCCATGCACGTGCAAAGTATTCCGTGGTCTGTTAGACTGATCATCTTCATTCCATATGAATTCCACAGCACACTAAGCCACTGATTGACTTGTTCAAGGAAAAGGAGTTGTTGTGCTATCCTAGGTCATGCACAAGATTCTGTTGTCCTCGTTGATGGTTCCCAACTTGAACTCGGTAGTGTTTTATTATAAGACTACTATGTGGTCATGCTTGTCTAGGACAGCGTGTTCACATGTATGTAGCAGGACCCGCTCATGTTTTGGAGCTTGCTATCGTAGTTTATTCCCCTAGAATCTCGCAATGACGTCTCGTCGATTTGTGTTGCAAACTTTTGTTTTTACTTCTATACTTGATGAGTCTGGATTATTCTGACACCAACCAGATCTGAATCTCAGGCAGATATGATGGTTAGAATGTTTCCCAAGAACTATAATATTGGTCTCCCTGTAACCCGGTAAAGTGGATGTCGTGGCCAACACACCAGCCGGAAGAACCGTTATTGTAGTAATCTTGTTTGAGGAAGTTGGCCACCTCCCCATAAGGATCTCATAGAATTTATTCCAGTAGTTGTTCCTTATGGATTTTTGCACTACAAGAAAATACACTTCCGTGATGATACGTGTTTGTCACAGTAGGTCGCATTTTCTGTCATGCATGTACATCCATGACAAATTTATGACAGAATCAAGATAGTCATACCTGTGCTATCGTAGAAGTGTTCCATGACATTGCCAAAATTATCGTCACGGAAGTGTCCACTTCCATGACGATAAATTGCGCGTCACAGAAGTGCTTTCGTCAAGGGTGACCGACACGTGGCATCCACCGTAACGGAACGCCGTTAAGCTATCGGGTCGGATTTTGGATCCGATAACCCATTAACAGCAACGACCAATGCCGATTTTCCACTTGTAAAATTCTCATTGGCTGACAGATCCACGCGTCAGCTCCGCGTTGGCACAGGTGTCACTCATCCAACGGTCGAGATGGGCCTATGATATGTTGACACGTGGACCAAAAGTGGCCCACAAAGATTAAATGGGACGGCCCAACTGAAGGCCCATAAGATTTAGCGGACCATAATGGGCCGGCCCAGCTAAAGGCCCACAAAATTTAGCAGACCATAATGGGCCGGCCCAGCTAAAGGCCCACACGATTTTCAAGACCATAATGGGCTGGCCCAGCTAAAGGCCCACAAGATTTTGCGGACCACAATGGGCTGGCCCAGCTAAAGGCCCACTAGATTATGCCGACCATTATGGGCCGGCCCAGCTAAAGGCCCAACATTCTCTGTCAAATCGGCCCGTCAACGGCCTGTCCTAAACTTGTCATCAACGTGGCCCATGGTCACTTCTGGCCCGTTAACAGTCCGCTAAGTAATTGGGCCGAATTACGGTCCGGTGTATTTCCGGCCTGTTAAAGGTCCGGCTTCATTTGGGCCCATTTACAGGCCATCAAAACTTTCATCCCATAAACGACCGTGAATGATTTGGGTCATATTCGGCCATGTCTAACATTCGGCCTGTTAGAGGCCGACTATAGCTTTGGGCCACTTTCGGCCTGTTGTCATTTTCGGCCTGTTAACGCCGGACGTAAACCATGGGCCATATGTGGCCCAACGTCATATCGGGCCCATTAACGGCCCATATAAAAATGATGATAATCTAGCCCGACCGAAGTTCCAGCCTATTAGAGGCCCATGTATTAGGTCGACGCATTTACGGCCCATCCGAATTTCGGCCTGTTAAAGTCCAGTGGGTTATTTGGCATAATCAGGGGCCAATCTCACTTTCGGTCTATTAAAGGCCCATGTATTTTATGGGCTCGAGATATTTACACCTGCAAACAACCTATTTTTACTGAGCGCCCAAATTATGTTTAGGCCTGTTAAAGGCCCACTATGGGCATAGGCCTACCAGAAAAATATGAAAGCTTATGCTGATTTAGGACCAGATATTTTTAGTGGGCTACATGCCAATTTCAGCCCGTAATCGTTTTTCGCCCAATTGGAATGGGCCCGACGAATGTTGGCATGTTGGGCTCCTATGAAGGTTTCGGCCGAATACATTACTAAGATAAACCTACACTATACAAAAATAGCGTCATAATTACTGCAGCCTGAGGCAGCATCATAAATGTTGTAACACAACAAAATAAATTCCAACCACACAACAAAAGGCCTGTTGGCATAAAGTTTACAGTCCTTCCAGATAAAAGCACCATCAGATGTATAGAATCACATATCATTTGACCTGAGTGCCAATGTTTCAGGCTGTAGAATCTGATGGAGCAGCACGATCTCGACCTTTTTTCCGTCATTGCTCTTGAATAACGAAGCGAATGTCTGATAGTCTGGTTTCAAAACCATTCTTATCTTGACGACATTTCTCGACCACTATTCTTGTTTCTGAAACAACGTCCATTAGGGATTGGACTTGTGTCTGGAGCATAGATATATCACTCTGTCTAGCAGGAAGATTTTGTTCAGTAGGCGATTTGGACGAGGCTACCTTGACAACCAACCCAGAATTACGCAGGAAGGTGCTTTTTGCACTGTTGGTGGAGAGATACTGATGCACTGCAGCAAGAGGTGACATTGTGCCTGTAGTAGCCTCGTCACCTTCAGGTGGTTGTGGATGTTCAATCATTTGTTCCATAGCCTCCTGAAAGTTTGAACTTGTAGATTAGTGTACCAGATAAGTTACTAATGAGACAAAAACAAACAAAGTAGGTTAAACGTTTATACATAACTTATTTTGGTGAACTACTGTAATACATTAGCATGTATTGTAGTGCCAACTACATAATAAAATCACTTTCGGAACATATGTCCATGTAGCATGCCTACTGTATTGTCTATTTCCTCACATTCATTGACATCTAAGGATAAAGAGACATGGTTTAAAGTAGGATGAACATAGTATGACATCATTCATATCATGGGCAAACAGATATAAAACAAACATGCTATTTTATCATTGTGTGCGCACGTGAACATAACAACTAGATTACAGATCAAGACCAAAAGAATATCCTTCATCTCTTTTAAACCATGTAAGGTGAAATGATACGTTAAGACAACTGTGAATAAAAGTGAACAGAGTAACTGACATTGGCTGCAAACCAAGTAGTTAAATGAACACATCACAATACCAATCAGTTCAAGGCAGGAGGAGTATGGACTTACAACAGCGGCTTGAACTGGTGTGCTCATGCCCTTTATCTTGCTGGTGTGGCAATCCTTGAAGATTTGCACTGCATTCGGTTCAGGTTCTTTTTGGTCCGCACGGGATTTCCTCTGTATTTGGAACAAGTCAATATAGATACGATAACATGGCACAAAAAAAGAAGGAAGTAGCAGCTATTTACAAGAGCCTCGCAGTGTGCAATATAGCTACGAGATCCTGTGGTCTGTTGGAATTTCACTTTAGAACGGTTGGTTTTGTTCTTCAAATAGTTAGCCTAGAAGAAGATACACTTGTAAGGCACATACATAAATACAAGTTCAATATGTGATCTGATCAAATACATATAGCCTACCTGATACTTTGGATCAGACCAGTGTTTAACGAGGGTGTCCAGTCTTCATCTGTAATATATTCCACTGGAGATGTTTGGGCGATTTCATTGTTAGCCTTGCCTTCAAAGTGAGATTTTCTAAGGTGGTACCGATACTGTCGCAGAGGAGACTGAAAAACATGAGTGCATGATTGTCTAGTTGCATCATCTTTCGGATCCAACTTGAACCTCATCTGTTGAAAAAAGAATGTGAGTCTTATTAGGAGGAAGCTAGAAAGTATGGGACAGAGCAAGACGATATTACTAATTGCGATGAGTAACATTACTTACGGATAAATGGTCAAGGAAGGTGTTAAACTGAGTATTGTCTTTCTCATTCCTGTACTGGATCCACGTTGGGAGGATACGTGCATGACACCTAACGGCAACGGCTGCCTCTGATACTATCTCGGTTGAATTTGTAGCATCACGTGGCCTTTTTAAACCTGCCTCAAAATGGATCTCCATTCTTCCTCCTTTAGGTTTTGTTAATCTGTCAAGCATTATCCCTGATGTCTGTTTCCGCTTGCGCCGTGGTGCTAGTTCAACAACGAATATGGAAAGTGTTAGTGTACAACGAACTGTGAGAGTACATATAAAGGAGCATGCAACTGCAACTTGAATTGGTCAGGTACCGTCTTGGTGTTGATACTCATGAGGTTCATCTGATTTTGCCAAGTCCTGTTGTGTCAGCAGTGCTTCCGAAGTAGTGTTAGGTGTGAAGGCAGCTTGGGAACTGGCCAGTTCTGGAGCAAACGAACGAGTAACTGGTTGAGATGCTGGTATAGTTGAAGCGGATGTTGCAACTAGTGGAGCAGATGATACTGTGTTTGTAGATTTAGCTGGTGGACTTGGACCTTCTACTGCACTATAAGTACCAGCAGAATCTCGATGGCAGAACCTTTTCCGTTTCACGTGACGAGTAACATCACTCCCTACTATATTATTTTCCTTGCTCTTTTTTGACTTTGCCACGTCAAGCTGTACCCACACCACAAAAGAATAAAATCACTCTTCAGAACTCATTGATGCATGATATAGACAAGCAATACTTAGATGTAAGACAACCATATGAGGATGGAATTTGTAAGAAAAACAGGATGGCATGACATATTCACAACTATGATGTGCAAACTAAGCAGAATGATTTTCAAGAAAATAGAAGTAATGCAAGCTAGACACCATATGAAAGATGCAACCAATATTACTCTGCCAAGTTAAAAGTGTCTTGTCATAAGTGGCAATTTGAAAAATTAGAAGCAGTACAACGTAGAAATCAATGCAAGATGCAACCACTATCAAACTGCCATGTTAAAAGCGTCGAATCATGAGTGACTGATGCAGGATACACAACAACAGTACTTTGATGTAAGAACATGGTATGATAGATAGATGCAGTGTATTCTAGACACAGAAAGCCATGTCATATGCACATGTATAACTTATAAACTCAGCAGGTACAATTTAATCAAAATAGAAGAAATACAGGCTAGACAGCATATGCAACATGAAACCAATTATCACACTATCAACTTAGAGAAAGCACCTGTGATGGTGGAGTACGGGAGATGAACTCATCATGTAGACCTGGGACTTCAACTAAAATAGCAGTAGCAGTGGCAAATCTAGAGAGTCTCTGTTTGCGTCGGTGCGGAGGACCACCAACATTCCCTAACTTACTCTTTTCCTTCCTATTTTCTAATATTGCCTTATGAAGTCAAAACCACAAGAAGATGAATAAAATTAGCTCTACATAACTGGTTGATGCATGATACAGACGAACACTACTTTGATGTAAGGCAAGCGCAGGATAGGAGGATGGAATATATACAAAAAAGACAACATTTCATATTCACACGTACCATAGGAGGATGGAATATGTATGAAAAAACAGTAAGCGGAAGGCATTTCAACAAAATTAGAAGAAATGAAAGCTAGGCACCATATGAACATGCAACCAATATCACTCTATCAGGTAAAAAGTGTCTCGTCGTAAGTGCCATTTCAAGAAATTAGAAGCAGTACAAGCTAGAAGAATGCAAGATGCAACCTACATCACAGTCCCAAGTTAAATGTGTCTTATGGGTCAGTGATTGCTGCAGGTATAAGTTGTAAGCTACGTAGATGCAATTCAACATAATCAGAAGCAATACAAACTAGACATCATACGGAAAACGCAACCACGTATAACAGTTCCAAGTAAGAGCAAGCACCTATGATGGTGGAGTAGGGGAGATGTGCTCATCATGTACACGTATGTTCTAGAAACAGGAACACATGTCATATTCACAGGCATTATGTGTAAAGTAAGAAGATGCAATTCAAGTTAGAAGCAATACAAGCTAGACATCATACGCAACATGCAACCACATATAATAGTGTCAAGTTAGATCAAGCACCTGTGATGGTGGAGTAGGGGAGATGTGCTCATCATCTACATAGCTACGTTGACTGTCCAGCCTTGTGTTGTCTTGCGAATCTTGTTGGGAGGATGGCGGAGTAGAATCTATAGAGACCCCCTGTTTGAGTTGCTCCGAAGGACCACCATCATCCACTGCCGGACTAATTTCCTTCAGCTGTAATAATTTTGCATTGTGAAGTCAAACCGATAAGAAAAAGGAATAAAATTCGCTCTTCAGAACTCATTCATGCATGATACTGACGAACACTACTCGGATGAAAGGCAAATACATGATGCGAGGATGGAATATGTATGAAAAACAGGATGGTGTGACATATTCACACCTATGATGTGGTAACTAAGCAGAAGGCATTTCAACAAATTAGAAGCACTGCAAGCTAGACACCATATGAAAGATGCAACCAATATCACTCTGCCAAGTTCAAACTATATGGCGTTTCAACAAATTAGAAGCAATACATGCTAGAAATCATATGCAAGACACAACCAATATCACAGTGGAGACTTAAAGGTGCCTTATCATAAGATATAGTATGTACCAAAAACAAGAAAGCGTGTCATATTCACATGTATCATGTGTAAGCTAAGCAGATGCCGTTTACACGAATTAGGAGCAATACGAGCTAGACACCATATGCAACATGCAACCAAATATCACACTGCCAAGTTAGAGCAAGCACCTTGGATGGTGGAGTAGGGGAGCGGAGACTTGGACCTTGTAATGCACTATCAGTACAAGGAGAATCGGTACAGATGCTCCGTTACGTTGCTGCAGAAGACCACCATGATCGCCTTCCTTACTCTTTTCCTTCCTCTTTCTTGATTTTGCCTTGTCAAGTCAAACCCACAAGAAAAAGGAATAAAATTTGCTCTTCAGAACTCATTGATGCATGATACTGATGAACACTACTTTCATGTAAGACGAACACTACATATCACACTGCCAAGTAAGAGCAAGCACCTGCGATGGTGCTGTGGGGGAATTGCGGTGATCAACTAGAGAGCTACATTGACTATCTTCATTTAGCCTTGCTGTTTCTTGAGAATCATGTGGGGGGATGACACTGCACTCTTTAAACGAGTATGGCGTCTCACAGAAACCCACCTGGGTGGCTGTCTCATCATAAGTGAGTGACGAGGGATACAAAATAGCATTAGTTTGATGTAAGAACATGGTTAATAGACATATGTAGTATGTATCAAAAATAGGAAGGCATGTCATTATCAAAGGTATAATGTGTAAAGTAAGCAGATGCAATTTAATCAAATTGGAAGCAATACAAGCTAGACACCATATGCAACATGCAACCACATTTGACAGCGCAAAGTTAAAGCAAGAACCTGGGATGGTTGTGTGTGGCAATTGAGATCATCAACTGCAGAGCTAAGTTTACTGTCTCCAACTACTGACACTGCACCCGTTAGAGCGCTGGAACGCTTAGTGCTTATCTTTGAATTACACTGGAGCGACTTCAGTCTTTTCTTTTCTGCATTCATCAACACTGCGTCAGAGTCTGAAATACCCATGCATAAGAAAACAATAGTGTGAGTACGGGTGAAGTGTGTTCACAATTAGTACAGTGTAAAGGTAGCAGATAGCAGGTCGGTGAGAAATAAATGATGGGAGACATATGATAGCTCTACAACATGCATGGCACACTAAATTACTATAGGATTCTATGAAAATAACAGTCGACTGAGAGCAAATAGGCCAGTCCATTTTTTCTGCACCGTTCGATGTACAAAGAACAGGAAGATCGCCTTCATCTACCTCCAGTGAGTCAGTGTTGACGATCTTCCTCAAAACGCCAGTGACCACCGGCCCAGTATTCCTCCCCTGCCTGCGCCCTCCCCTCGACCTCACCGCACCGCCGTGCTTGGCACCGCCCCCTGGCCATCCATTCAAGGCCCTCCGACCTCTAGATCGGGCGCAAGCAGCTCCTGCGCCCCACACCCCTATGATAGGCACCGGTGCGCCGCTTCCTCGGGGAACAGGCGGACTAGGTGCTCCGCGTGCCTAAGCGGGTGCTGCTTCTTTTAATTGCGATTTGACTGACCCTGAATTGAAATCCAGGCAGGCTACTGACCTCTAGCAAAGGTGAAATAGTAAAAGGGAGGAAACCTTGTGCATTTAGTATCATGAAGAAGATGCAATAAGAAGCGCTCAACTAGTTTCTTTCGTGGGATGAATACGGTGTGAGCGGAGACGTAAGATTTAGACGAATAAGGGAAGATGAGTACCTCTTTCTGCTGGCAGTGTTGTGTCCTCCTTCTGTTTTTCCGACGATCTTCTTGTTGTTCGCCGGAAACTAGAAGTTGTCGAGGACGGTGCAGCCTTGGACGAACCCATGGCCAAGTTGTTGAGTGTGGTGCGGTGGCCGTCTGTCAGCGGTGGGGAAGCAGATCTGAGGCGGCGAACGACGGCGTAGCGGGAATAGCTCTGGTGCGGTGGACGGTTGCGACAGTGGAGCCGCAGCAGTGAGGCGCAGGACGGCGTGGTCGGAGTGGTTCTGGCACGGCGCATGTCGGTGTCGGTGTCGTGGAGGCAGCTCTGCCTCGGCTTTAGCTGCTAAGTCCTTAAGGGTGTTGCAGTTGCAGTTGCGTTGGACGACGACGTCGGGGTACCGGCTCCGGCGTGACGGAGGAGGGCGGCGGTGGATTGGCCGCTATGGGGTGGAGGACGGACGAGGCTGGGGTTTCGCGGCTGGTGGAGAGGGCGTTTTCACGCCCATGGAGTATGAATGGGGAAACAGAGGGAGGCGGGGAACTAAGGGGGAACAATGTTTCGGTTTGAGACACGCTTGTTTGAAATTTGGGGAAAGTTAAAAACTTTCCCCCTATCTAAAATTTCGGACATATTGCGGGTTGGGGGTAGGACAGTCATGTCAGGTGTCCCAAATATGGGCGGGATAGATTTCGGCCGAGCGCATGGGTAGGCGCCCACGGCGTATGAATGCTTCTCTGGCGTCTTGGTGAAGTTAAAAACCTACCCCGGTTTAGACCTTTGGACATCGGCCGATAGGCTACACGGGCCAGAGCCAGGACAGTAATTTCCTACCACCAAAACGTTAGTCTCATGCGGTTTCGGGTGACCAGAGGCCTATTTGGCGCTTCGTTCAATATTTGGGAGCAGAAGCATTAGGCCTCCTTTGGTTTGTAGGATTTTTGTAGGAATTCTATAGGATAGGATTTGCAAAGGAAAAATTCCTTTGGAGCCTTTTGGTTTGTAGGAATGGATTCCTATTCCTATGTAGGATAGGAATCAATCCTTCATGTTTTGGAGGGAAAAAACATTAGCCTAGACTCAATGGAAAAAATCCTATCCTATGCACCAAATGACATCTCTTTCTCTATAGGAATTGACATGCATGTCATCTCACTTCCTATGATTTTCCTATTCCTATAAAATTCCTATCCTATGAACCAAAGAAGGCCTTAATGTTTTCGGTTCTCTTGAATTGAACTTTCAGGATTTGTCAAACTTCACAAATCTTTACTCTTGAAAATCCTAAAGCTACGATTATTTTGGAATGGAGGGGGTACATTTGAATATACATTCTACACGAGTATATATTAAAAATATGCAACTTACCTCAGTTCATGCATGGTTCCAGATATAATCTCCTTGGTTGCAAAAAAAAGTTAGATATGCGTATGAATATATATAACATGTTCAAACTCACAACAAAGATTGATGCCCCCTTTTACATGTGATTTACAAATGCCATTATCTCAGGTTCAAATAGATGAATGCACTTCCTACGAATTCGAATCTTCGAAACCCCCTTTATGTTGAATTCGACATGTATTCTATTTCGTAGCTAGCAATTTGGAATGTATCCATGCAAGTGACGAATGTATAAAGTGCTTCACACTAAAAACATGGAGTGCACTAATTAATGTTTATATATGAATTGCAAAAGCATCCATTGCCTGTATTTCAAACCGCTCTCACCCTATGGATCGATAATATGAAATAAACACATGCACATGCTAGAATTCAATTGCAGTTGAAGAAAGAGCCTACTCCTGGTAGTGTATATTAGTGATAGGGGTGTGTACAAAGGACTGTGAATACCAGGCATTGTGCGTGTGTGTATACTATCGACGAACTAGCCCCCAAGCTTGTATAACATACTAAGGGCCTAGGGTTACAAATCATATATAGTCGGCTTATCACCAGTGGGGATAGAGTCCTCCACGACTCTGGTAGCTTCGTGTTCTACGCCGAGTCCTCCACATGGGTCTTCGTATAACACGTCTCGGTCCAACCTATATGTGGCGCAGGATGGAACCGACCCATGAGTCTTCATGTTGACCCACCACAACTAGAAATGATGTGCCCACCACACCACACACGCAATCGACCACTAAGAAAATAAGCATATACAATAGTACAACGGTATCTAGCTCACGATATGTCTCCATATTTTGTTGATGACACTGACGGACTTTGCATTTGATGCGTGCTCCGTATTTTGTTGACGACACTTACGGTCATTGTATTTGAAGCGAAAGCACGATATGGTCACTGGACTTTAGAATAAGATCATCACGGTCACCACATACATTTTGTCGTGCTAACCAACATGTGGTTGGATGGTTAGAGGACAGTGGTTTCTCGAGCCCACCAAGGTTAAAGTCCCGGTGCTCGCATTTATCTTGTGTTAATTTCAATATTTTCCGGCGACGTATGTTCAGTGGGAGGAGACGTTCCACTCGACTACGAGGCACCTATGGCGACTTCGTAAAATCTCAAGATCATATATGCTGGCCCACTCTCTCGAAGGTGCTCATAGGGGTAGGGTTTGCGTGTGTGTGCTTATAGCGGTGAGTGCTTGCGCGTATATATGAGCCCTTGCATCTGTACCGTGTTAAACAAATACATATCATGATTATACGGTCACTGGCTCACCCGTACAACTCCGTATCTTGTTGATGACACAATCAATTGACCAGTCAAACGTTCCACGTGGCGCAACTAGTGTTGCACCATCGGGGCGCGTTACCGTGGGGCCCACCTATCAGCCCGTATATGAAAGAAAGAAATGGTAGTTTGAGTCTGTACTGTGTTAATAAAATAGGAGTACATTTTAGGGTGATCATACGGTCGCCGGCTCACCATACAGCTCCGTAATTTGTTGATAACACGATCAATTGACCAGTCAAATGGTCCACATTCAGCAGCGCACATTACCATAGGGCCCACCCGTTAGCGCGTATATGAAGGATAGAAATGGTAATAAATTAGTGATCGGTGGGTATTCGAAGTCGTGAGACCTCTGGTTGGCAGTCACCGGCGGTTGGGGGGCGTTCATTGGGCGGTGGGGTGGGGATCCCCGGA
>NC_041380.1:219109086-219199616 GCF_002162155.2 Triticum dicoccoides
TGGCCGGTGCGACGGCGGACTGGCGGTGGGGAGTGGTTTCGGGGAGGGCGGGCCGGCCGCGGGCGGCGGGGGCCGGCGGTTCGGTCGGTGGTGGCTGGCAGCTCAGGGGGGTGGAGTTTGATGATAAACTTGAGGCCCTTGATTTCGTATCCAACGGCTGGAAAATCTAATGATCAGAGATGAAAAAGTCAGTCGACTGACGTGTAGCCTCACCCCGCACATGCACATGCACGCACGCACGACACGCACGCATGTAGGCGTGCAACGCTGACACGTACACACGCACGCATGCTGGCGTGCAACACTGACACGTACACATGCACTCACGAACACACGCACGTACGCACCCATGCATGCAACACTAAAATGTACCCTTGCACGCACGCAACACTCGCACGCCTGCATGCACACAACACACGATGCAAGACACACGTTCAACCTATACGTGCATGCACCCTTTGTTAAGGACATGGATTCTTACGGGTATTAATCAATCTTATCTGTGGTAAGCAGAACATTGATGTTTGCAGCGGTCTTTATGAATCACAATGTATCGAACGGGCTAAAAACATAGTAGGCTTATCTACATGAAAAAGATGATGTCACACTCAATGAACAATCATCGGATTATGAAATGTTCGCTTCTGACCGCCCTGGCCCACCAAAGGTTCCTCTGCTGTGCGCTGCCTGCGTTGGGTCACTGACATGCATTCCATGCACCCAAAGAGCGCACATGTCAGTGGAAGAATGGCGCGGTGTCCTAGGTCAGAGTCGAGGGCGCCACTCGCGGCACGCCCGGCTGAACACGCCTCCGTGCCACATTCAAACGCCTCCATGAAACCCACCCGTGTGGAAGCCGAGAAACCCACTCTGGACACACGTCCGTTCATGACCAGGCCACTCCCTTATCTCCTCCACCATTTTTTCCACTCTTACAATGGCTTACGAAGAGTAGTTATTCTGCATCCAAGCCGGCTGGGTAGCCCGCCGGATATGAGCTATGCAGCTCGCTGATCCACCTCCCTCCCCTCGCCCGACGAAGCCAGTGGCCGCCCCAAGCCGGCGCGTGGTTCAGCAACTCGCCGCTCCATGCCTGCTCGACGAGGAGCGGCACACGGGCGTCGTTGCTGCCGTCCACGCCGCCGCCTCGTACCGCATCTCCCGTTTTTGTGGCCGAGACTCCCATGCCGGCGGCCGCGCCATGCAAGCAGCGACAGAAGCTGGGTGCGCGAAGAGCGACGAGTCAGTGGCTAGCGCCTCCGCGTTTGCTGCCATCATCGAGGAGAAGTAGAACACGGGAGGCCGCCGCCGCTTGGGTCCCATGAAGGCCACCGTGGAGGTGACGCCGGTGTACACAGCGGGTGTCTTGCAGGATCCTTTTTTTGCGAGGACCTTCGTTGATCCCGCATGGGCTCCACGGAAGAGGGGAATGTTAGGATGAACTCGAGCCGGTGCCGGCCATGGCGAAGTAGTGGCCGGTGATGAGCTGGAACCGGTGCCGGCCACCATCATCTTCGGCACCAGCCAATGATATCAGTTGGGCAGTGGGGAAGCGAGCCGTCCTTTGCGCTGAAGCATATACCTCCGGGGCTCCCGGCAGTCCGGTGATCCTGCTGCCGGACATGAGGAACACAAATCGATCGGCGGGCGACCATTTAGGCCAGGTATTATATACCTGTGCTGTCCAGAACTAGCACCGCGTAGTTCATTTGAATGTAATGAAATCCGTCATGTTTGTATGAAAATCCGGTATTTTATATGATTTCCGTTGTTGTTTATATGAAATATCAGTTTGTTTACGTGTTTGCGTGAATTTCGTCCGGTTGGTTGAGTTGCTGTCATAATGTGTGCGGCTACGGTTGGATGGAGTAATTTGCGGGTCGCCGGTCGGTCTCCGGGTGGCTCGGGCGGCGTTATGGGACAAAAAAACACAGCTCGTGCGAGCTCGTCTCCAACGTGCGCGCTGGAGGATGCATGACAGCATGAGCACCCGAGCCATTCCTCGTTCATCCGTGGTAAAGGCACCGGTGGAAAAAAGGGTCGCCAATATTTTGGCTACACCGGGCAAGATCCAAACAGCCCCTCCCAATAGATTCAAATCCCTCGTTCGCCGTGGAATTTTGCCATGTGTTGTTTTCATGGACTAGCAAGATGCTCGTGCATTGCACGGAACATCAAGATGCATTTTTTTACAAACTCCCGCATGCATGCAAGGGATAATTAATGTCCTCCTTTGCTAGTACCACGAGGCAAACACCATTAATATTGCATCGATTAGTGTTAGTGGCCTTGTATATCTGCAAATTGTAATTTTGATTGTGGCCCCTTGTATATAAAAATGGAGGGAGAAAGATGAGAGATAAGGTGAGGAGGAGTGGGGCGTGGTGGTGACTGGTGGTCGGACTGGGCGGAGGCATGGGGATGGATGGCGCATTATGTCTAGGTTTGTATCTCTCTCTCACACACACGTAGGTGGGGGACGTGCACGAAGAGAAGAGGTGCACACACGGCGCATGTACTCCCGTCTATTTCCCAACCACACTCGCGCGGGTACACGGTGGAGCTCATTTCTGTACGAAAAAAGGCAGCCCACGTGGTAATTTGGCACGTGTACTGGTTGTCCACTTGGTGGAGGGAGGATCGTCTACCACGGGTGAACAAACAAATTGCGACTTTACATGTTATGTTAAATTAAAAAAAGAGGCAAACCATGTGGGGCCTACCATAGAGGCAAGGCTCTATACACTTGAGTACTTTTGATGTGTCTCGTCAACTCGCGGAACGAGGAGAAGCTTGCTTAGTATGCCGTCTCCCCCGCCCACGGGCGCGGTGGCTCGCAGGATGAGGTGAAGCTTGCTTACTATGCCTTACGCCCGCTCCCTCGCCCACGCGCGCGGTGGCTCGCAGCACGAGGAGAAAATTTTACTACTCCCTCCGTTTACTCCTCGTCCCTACTACGTACTTTGGTTAGTACTCCCTCCATTTACTTATACAAGGCCACTATAAAAAAATAGATTTTGCATCTATACAAGGCCACAAATAGTAATCAAGACAAAAGTTACTACTCCCTCCTTTCCAGTTTATGGCTCAATTTCAAAATCTCTCCAACCAAGGTAGACGATGAGTGGTCGAATTAATTTCGTATTTTGCAGAAGTAATTAGTATGCTCATTTTTCTCAAGAAGTTATGTTTACCGAGGCATTAATTAGAACGAATGCTTGAATGACCACTAAATTTCCATGAACTTGTACATGCATTGGTTAGTTTCCTCTTGACACTGCTTACGTCGGGTGATCTAACGCACCTCGAAATCCAACATGTAATGGTACTACTACTAGTATAGTAGAATTGAGACTTATCAAACAGAAAAACGAATGTTTTTAGATGAGCCCTATAAACCCTAGTGGGTACGTACTCCGTAAAAACATATTTTCCAAAACTAAGTCGCTCCCTTTCATGAATTCTGTAGTATACTCCTCCGTCGATGCTCCCTTTCATGAATTCTGTACTTCCTTTCGCCGACATGTGGGACATATAGCAACCGGGTCGACGTGTCAAGCACCAAATAATAGTGCAGAACAGCAGGGGGACGCACCCCACTCGTACCGGCCCAGTAGTAGTAATGAGCAATGAGACGTCAAATCACAATGCCGCACTTTCCCAGACGGACGAAGCAACCATTATTTCACACTTCGATTCGCCATCATCTCAAACCACGTACTAGTATTGCTTCTACTTCAAGAGGGACACGCGGATCGCCTTGGTACATCATGACACATGGAACCGCATGAAAGGCCATGCTCCCCCGCCGATCACTCGGTAAAATCACCTCATTTTTACTATACTTCCTCCGTATCGGTTTACTACATGGCATGCACATCATTCTAGGTTGAGAATTTAACTGGCTATATATGTGATGAACAGTACTCTAGCCTTTTAAAAAATGTATACTTTTGTACAGTAGTACTATCGATGGGTTGCGCCATGGAGCAAAAATTGAAATTAAAAATTATGCATATAGTACTATTAAAAAGTCTAGTCACAATAATGGTGTCCAGCACAACCCACCCCTCAAATAAAACTAAGAGGGTGCTTGGATACGTTTTAGTCCCATGACTAAAAGTAGTGGGACTAAAACATGCTAGCCTCACCCATGCTTGGATCCCAATATTAAAAGGCTAAAATCAAGTTAATGAGCATTTATTATCCTCCAAACCCTCCAATCCAGAACTCGCCTGTGTTAAAGGAGAGGAGTTAAATGAGTAGAGAGAGGACTAATCCACATTTTAGTAGGGGTACCACTGACTAAAAAAATTTAGTCTCAAGACTAGTTTTAGCCCCTCTTTAGTCAGGGGTGCTTGGAACTTTAGCCTCTTAAAGAGACTATCTTTAGTCAGACTAAAATAAGTCCCTTGGATCCAAGCACCCTCTAAGCATCGTGGAATTCTTTGACAAAACTAAGCACCCTGAAATTCTTTGACAACTAAACTGCTGGCTATATGATGTTGGCCATATATATTGTACGTATATAATGTGAAGAAACGAGTGGTAGTACTATACCAACTAAAAGATGAAATGTAAGAAATACTAGTATGTACGTATTGAAGAGTTAAAGTAAAGAGAAGAAACATAACATAGTTCTGCTGGGGGCTCAGCACAACACACCCCTCAAATTAAATTAAGCACACCAGAAATAAAACTTTGCAACTATTCCGGTAGACACTGCATTACAACCACCATGAGCAATGACACTGCCACCTTACTCGGAGTTCTCGTCCACGTCCTCGACTTCGTCCTTGTCCCTCTCCCTCTTGGCCGATACTTCTTTGCTTGAACCACACACTTGGTTGTTGCTCTTCATCCAACCCTTGTAGATATTGAAGCAAAGGTAGCTATCCATTGCAGCATAGTGGATGTGGTCTATATCTAGTACATTCCGCTGCCATGCATGACGATGAAACGTGTAATGAGGTTTCTCCAGTTTACCGTACGAAGTATTAACCATGGCTCCTGCCAGGGTCAGCATTGAAGGCTGACGAGAGGACACCAGCCGATTCTTCTAGAGGTCGAAGGTGTTGCCTACAACGATGCCTATCCGACACAGGACTTCTTTGTCATTACCAAAGTCTACAGTAACGAATTTCACTATTTTGTCCTTGAGGAAGTTCTTAAAATCCTGGCACTCAACGTCGGCATGGCATATGTGGTAGACCAAGCAAACGTTATGTACGCAAACCCGGATCACGGCGGGCTTCTTCCTCTCTTCGTAATTTAGATCCTTCTCTCGTCCCAGGACTGTGGTGTACTCAACATCTAGCCAAGTGACCCACTCATCATCTGAGTTTTTGAACATGCGGCTGAAGCGCGAAAGGCATCCTTTCACCGTCGCAGAAGAACGGGTGTAGATGACGTCGAACTCATCGCCGGTGATGGTTCTAACCTTGTACTCACCGCCGATTGTGGAGATTTGGGACGCCATGGATTTGGGAGGAGGGTTAGGATTAGTGGAACTACCGTAATGTGAATGGACGGGATGACTAGGAGCGAACCGCCCTGGTATTGAAGGACGTGCGGGGACGAGTAGGAGCGAACTGCCAGCGTGCGAACGACAAGGTAGTGGCTTTCCATTATCCCATGATACGGGCTTCCGAGAGCCCTTGGGTCTGAGATCGAACGGTTGCATGGCGTGATTCTAGACATATGTGTGAATATCCTATCCTGGAGGGTTATTCTGCAAATTTTCAGCAACTTAGCATGCGACCGTTTGATCTCAGATCCAAGGGCTGCCAGCAGCCCGTATCATGGTCGCGCCTACCACGACTGTCGCCTCGCTCGCGCGGTCGCGCCCTTGGAGATTTAACACGGTGCGTTAGGCTATCTGATGTTGGCATGTCATACATAGTCATCACTTAGTCACTCATACTACAACAAGGTTGGCTATAAGTGTATTTTTTACTCCTCTCTATCTCTTTCTTCGTACTCAAGGAAGAAACGGTGCTAAGCCTGTGTATTTATTGCATTTACCAAGGAGTGACCTCTTCCAATGAAATAGTGTTGCTAAGTTTGCTTCATTTAATTAGCTATAGACTCAAAATTGTCTTTTCACCTAGGTACACGCGCTTAGCACCGTTTCTTCCTTGGGTCACCAAACTAGTGTCTCTCTTCTTGATTAACTTGCCACATCAGACTTTGTGCCTATGTGGCAAGCTTAAGCACCTGTAGGAGCAAGTAAAAGTAAGTACAATAGTGCGCTTTACATGGCATTTTTGCATATGTGGAGGAAAGAGAGGCAAGGAAAAAGTGGAGAAGTGGGCTCTCATGCAAGAGCCAGCCTCTACTACATGGTGGAGCATTGGGAGAGGCACCTGTATGGGGGTGGTGAGGAATCTAGGAGACTCACGCCGGTCGTAGCGCCGTAGTTAAAATGATAATGGAAGGCAAATCACGGGGCCCCACCTGTCCAGTAGTAACTCGCTGTCAAATCACACAGCCCTACGTTTGCAGCAGCCTACTCCCTTGTCTTCTCGTGTCTCTGTCGAACCGACAAGGCGGAACTGCCCCCCCCCGCCTACCACGCAGGAAAAGCCCCGCCCTCGACTTTTAAATACAACTACATCCGCTTAAGAATCCAATGATATACTTTTTGTGACATAGTAACTCATATTTAGTTAGTCAAATAGATGACCTAGAACTACGTGCAGACCCTATAAACCGAGACGCCTAAAAATAAAAACCGAGACGCCTAAAAATAAAAACCGAGACGGAGAGGGTAGTTCAGCACGTATCTTTTTAGATCAATATAGTCGGGATTCACCAAGGAGCAAAACTCAAGCAGGGTCAGTCCGCACACGAAATGGCGACACACTTAGCAGGACCCCTTTGGCCGACGTGTGGCTCATCGACCGTCTTGTTCCACGTGCGATGCACCAAATTATAGTTCGGAGCAGCGGTTGGAATTGGAGGCACCCCGGTCGTAGCGCCGCAGTAGTAGAAAATGAGCGACGAGGGGTCAAATCACAAAGCCCCACCT
Organism: Triticum dicoccoides; assembly: GCF_002162155.2. Taxonomy (NCBI): domain Eukaryota; kingdom Viridiplantae; phylum Streptophyta; class Magnoliopsida; order Poales; family Poaceae; genus Triticum; species Triticum dicoccoides. The sequence continues at coordinate 219,116,117 of NC_041380.1, forward strand.
TTCCCGCATTAAGCTGGACGGACGAAGCAACCATCATTTCACTCTAGGGCGCAAGAGCATAAAGAAAAGAGAAAACAATGATGCATGCGGCAGCTACCTAGGGCACCCTAGGGTAGGGGTCTCCACTACAGATCCTTTTTTTGAAAGCGCCTCCACTACAAATCGGCTTCTCCTTCGTCCTCTTGAAGAAAACCGATGATGAGTGCGACAGTAGGGTTTGTAGGAGTACTACGGCGTGCGGGGCCACGTCGTAGTAAACGGGTTTGAGCCGACGCCTTAAATATGTGTGGGCCGCTTGGTTTTACGGGAACAAGGCAGCATTTTGGGTTCGGGGACCAGTGGAGATATAGTACGTACAAAAAATTATGGATGTAGGTTCGACCGAAAGGCAATGATGCATGGGCCGTGCATTTTGATATACCCGGGGCCGCGTGAAATTTGCTACTCTATTCAAAACTAGTAAGGTACACATGTATTGAACGCATGAGATTTCAAAACCAAATTATGAATAAATACACACTATAGGATGTAAAGCTTTGAGTCATATATGCATGATGTACATGTTCGTTTAGTTCTTATAGTTCATCTCATTCAAAATCAATAAGTTTTATAAAAATGTTAAGATTCATGGGGTTGTGCATTGTACTCCCTCTATTCCAAAATAGATGACCGAACTTTGCACTAACTTTGTACGAAGTTAGTGCAAAGTTGGGTCATCTATTTTGGAATGGAGGGAGTAAATCATAAAGTAAAAAACAAATAATGGCAATTCATTTAGAAAAAATAATCAATTATGATACAGAAGATTCTAGAAGAAAGGAGAAGTGCTTGTGTTTTGAGGTTTGTGCATTATGCTTAAGTTCAACCATGGAGTCTTCTAAATTGTACATGTGGCAGATCTGGTGGAATGTTGATGATATCCAACGACCAGTAGTGCTCGGATTTGCCTATCTCTGCACTGTCGGGTTAGCTTCATCCAGCAACCATCTTTCAAAGTTATTGGCACACTATATAGTTCTTGTGCCATAGTTGCATGTTTTGAAAAAAAGCTACTAGTGGGTTGTACTATCTATTTAGGAATAGAAGATGTATACATGGAAGTTGTAGGGAAAGAGATGACATGGAGCATCTCAATTCCTATGAGTAGGGATTGGAAAAGAGATGTCATTTGGTTCACATCGTAGGAACTTTTCTATTGAATATAGAGATGACATGTTTCTCAATTCCTATGAGGAGGGATTAGAAAAGAGATGTAATTTGGTTCATATCATAGGAACTTTTCAATTTAACATACGCTAATGTTTATTTTCCTTTGAAATTAAGGGAGTATAGGAATCCATTCATATGAACCAAGTGGCTCTAAAGCTATAGAAATGATATCATGTTTATTTCCTTTGAAATGTGGAGTATATGAATCTATTCCTATGAACCAATTGGCTCTAAAGGAAAAAATCCTATAAAAATCATATCATATAGAGTTCCTATGATATTCCTCGACACTAAAGGATGCTTGAAATTGCTGCGGGTGATACGATGGTCTTTCTTTGTAGACTCCTCACCAAACTTTATAGTTACCTCTCGAAGATGAATGAAATGATATATACATGGTATTCTACATGTGCAATTTGGTACACGAAAACTCGGTAAAAGTTTGCGAGGTTCGAATTTTCAATAAAGCTATATGCACTGCATTTCGAAACGGAGGGAGCATATGGCAGTTGCTAACACTCATGTGGAAGATTTGTGTGTAGGAGGAGTGGCTGTTCTGTTAAATGACATGGCAAAACTGACACTGTCGGATGCCGATCTAACGGTCCTTACGGCATTCATCAGGAAAAGGCTTGTGGCAAACGTTTGTCGGATAATGATTTACGGACACATGCATTGCATTGATACGTGCCCCCCTCTCTCTCTCACGCACACGCACCCTCACGAGTCACGAGTCTCCCGAGTCCTCTCGCAGACTCGCACGTCGCACCCACCGTCTATCTTCAGGTAGACGTCACGCACATATGTGCTCTTCACACCCTACCCTCAGAACTTCTAAAGAACAAAAGACGGCGCGCACATTTTATTTTAGCTCACACGTCACACACTTGTACTATTACTCTTGCGGCGAACGTTCTTTGGGCATAGTATATTATACTCTCATGAAGAGAAGCTGTGCACACACGCACTAGTTCTCTCACACCCACTCGCGGGTACACATAGGAGCACATTTTTTTGAAGCTGGTACAACAAAATCACTCCACTATATATAAAAGCAGGAGCCTTAGCGCTTGCTTTACTAGGGTTCCTCTCGTTCACTCTCTCATGCTCTCCAGATCTAAGCAACACATAGGTGGCCACACTCTCTCTTAGCTCACAGCTGGTCACAAATCCGGCCGGACAACCTCGACTGGGTCAGGGGCGTAGGTGCATTGTTCACGCTGTCGTCGGCGGCGAGGGAGGAGACCAACGGCTGCCCGCGCGTCCCGATCGGCGGTCGTGCCGTTCTCTTCAAGAGAGCGCCGGCTCGGGAGGGCCTCCGACCCCTTCTTCCTCACTGTGGTATTGTGGCCAAGATGCGGCCTCCCGACGCCGTCTTTGTGACATGCCGACGACCCTCAGGTATATATTCCTTCGAAACCTGCCTTGCTCTACTGCCCCAGCTCCCTTCGTGTGGATCCTTTTCTACTTCCGTCCGCTGTTCCAAAGCCACCTAGACTTCTACTAAGGCACGTGCTTTGCACATATGTTCTGTATGATAGATACTCATATACCTTCTTTTTAGAGAGAGAAATGGGTACTCGTATCTTGAGTAGATATCATAGTGTGTTTGTTTGCATGATCTAAGGACTATTCTGAAATAAGAAGCTAATCACTTGCACAAATCAAACTAAGTTCCAAGTAAGAATTTGATTACAAGATAAAAGTTGTAGTTTTATTATATGCTGTTTCCTGGGTTCCACTGATGTATAGTTCCAGAGTTGTTTGACGGTTTACATGCATGTTTATGGACTATTTTGTGCAACTAAATAAGTCATTTAGGTCTGACAGACACTCATGTCCTGTATTAGCTTGAGGTATAGCTTATGTATGACTGAAATAAAATATTACACTTTTTCTGTGAATAATAAAAATATTACATTTCTCGATGAAGCAGAATAAAACTTTAGCTAGCATCAGCCATGCAATGTTATGTTATGTGAACAGTGTAAACTTTGCAGTATAGCGGCATCTAAAAAATCCATTTTTACAGTAATCTAAAAAAATAAGTTAGTAGTAGAGTGTTTATTTCCCAGGTGACAACGGGGAACCAAAATGTGCTAGCTATTTGCCAACTTGTCATACTTGCATGTGAGGAGGTGGCAGAAGTTTCTAGACATTTCTCAACTTCAGTAGGTGCAATCCAGATTCAACGGGGACTTCTTTATTAGTTTACTTGGAGAGCAGAGTCGGCCATGTGCACAAGGAGCGGGAGTGAATCCGGCAGCTCTTAGCCGTCAGATCATGTCATCCTTTGTTTGATGGCCGGTAGTGATATGCATGAGAGGGGAAATGAACGGTGGATTTTGAGCCAATGCTTGTTTGGGTGGGAGAACCGAAGATGGAGGGGTAAATCCAATTTCAAAACTGCCGCCTTATAGTAGTAGTAGATTAGAAGTAAAGCTATTTCATACAGTCGACTCAAAGCGTTGATTCAAACAGGGAAGAAAGTGGGAAAGCTGTAGCATGAATCTAGGACTTGGTTCTAAGAGGAAACGGGGGAAAGTAGTAATATATGTCACTATTTAAATAACCGTATATCTTATTTGCGCAAACAGGGATGTGTGTCTCCATATCGTTTCGGGATGTCTGTCTCCGTATCGTTTCTATCCGCGCAATCAAAAGCACACACCTCAGTTTTAGTACAATTGCGCAAAATGAGATGGCAATCCCTCGCTGCCATCGTCTAACCTCCCGTCTTCAAGGTATCCCTACATTGGTAGTAACTAAGGTAGAATGACCAACGTAATCTAAAAGAAGTTGATTCCTACGTTTTACTTCCTAATTGTAGTGCAGGGACGAGCGAAAACAACTGCATCCTAGTCCAGAATGCACTTCCTACCAGTTCATCCATGGACCAAGGACTAGCTGGCATGGCTGCACGGCGGTTTTTTGGACAGGTGCGCGGACAAGAGGCATTGTGTTCTGCTTATTTCTGCAAATAGCAGTGCTTAAATTTAGTGGAATGCACAAGCATTTCAGCTGGTCGGTACACTGCATGGTTCAGTTCAGCATTCCAGCTGATACCACAATTATAATTGGTTATTCTAGAACGAGAGAACCTAACCATGAATGGTGGCAACAAGAAAAAACCAGAGTGAACTCCAGGAAATTTAAGTCTGCCGGGAGGCCCTTTGCTTAGAGAGAAGCCTTGCTTGTTTTTTCCTGATTTGTAAACCTTCTCACAACTTTGTCTTTTGCTGTGAACTAGTATATGTTTGTTATGTTCTATGAATCATTGAGATGTATAAAATTGCTTAACTTATGCTTTTCAAGTTTTTTATGAAGACGAGTTTAATGTGAGTGTTCCACATGAGCGCTGGACTAGCGTGTGAATGTTTTGGAATTTATTACATTGTGACCTCAATTAACAGCATGAACCACTATAACAAGATACATAGTTGCTTATATGTCAGACATCAGATTGTTGATTGTTAGCTGGTCGATAGCCTAGTGTTGAAGCAAGCTGAGCCAATGTGCCGTGTTTTGCACAACTTCTTAGAAGTGGGGTAGCACCAATAGTGTTTACAAGTACTTATGCATACGTCGGTGCAAGGTTCCCGAACGAGTGCTCTATTTCATCAAAACACACACTGCTCGTATGATAAACCGTGACAACTTATGTCGTACCATGCCATATTCATGAAAAAACTAGTGAGGACGCATCTATTTCGGCAACAATTACGATGGTTCTCACATGATTCACGGGCACACAAAAGTAGCAGCAGTTCCCATAGACGGATTCAAACAGAGTACTAGCCCCAGAGGGGTCGATAACAAGCAAGGTTCGGATAATTAGACACAATCCAAACTACTATTGAACACTAGCTAGGGCAACTATTTCATGCCTTGATCTAATTTGGGCTGGACACAAGACGGACCTTGCCATGAACATCATCGAGGACGTCCCGCACCAGCTCAATCCTGTGAACCTTCATGAAGACAACCATGTGGCCTTGCCACTGATAGACTTGTTTGTGGAGGCATGCCACATCATCTTCCTGCGTAATCTTGACAAGAACAGTATTCCTCACAAACTAAGGAGTAGCTTTGAACTTCTTGTACTTCAGTACACCCTGGACAACACGCCTGACAACAGTGAGGCTAGAATACAACTCTTCATTGGTATAACCGCAAATGGCTTCCAGGATCCAACAACCTAAGAACTCTATTTTCCCAGTGCGTATATTCAGGTCGTCCGCCTCATAGCGAGTGACATGTACAACCACACAATCCTTGTCTGCATCAGGGCTCTAATTGAAACAGAAACAAATTCTGAATTACTTTTCAGTATAAGAAACACAAGTTATTTAAACCACTACGTATACCATGGCATCGAAGCTAATAAAATTTTGCATTATTAATCACCACATACTTCCTTTTCTAAAAAAATCACCACATACTTAGATGAAAAACCACAATCGAGATCGGCAAAGAAGGAAATCACCTTGGGCAGCTTAGCGTGGGGGGGGGGGACACATCCTCGAAGGGGGAAAACTGCTCCTGCAGTGCCACGAGGGCTGTAACCTCAAACGGGGCATTGACCATCTCAGTATCTGGTGTCGCCTCGGTGGTTGCCTCCATCTTCTTGGAGCTCTCTGTCTCATGGGGGTCAGCCTCCCGCATCTGCTCCAATATCGGCAGATCTTTGCCTGGTTCTCCTTGGTCCATCATGAAACTGACGAATACTAGGAGTCCAGAAAGGAAAACACAATCGCAATGACAATGAAACAAAAAAGAGAGTGAGGATCGGTTACTGCTTTGCAAAAGTTCTTTTTTTCCTCTGAACGAAAATATACCAACATCACGGATCCGCTTACCTTCCCTTCGTTCGGAGAGAAGAACAGTGGCAGATGCAAGTGTTGCCTTTCTTGAAGACGGTGAGGGAGAAGGGGATTCAACGAAGAGTGAAATGATGGTTGCTTCGTCCGTAAACTTAGACTGCGGGGAGGTGGGGTTTTGTGATACGACGGCTCGTTACTACCGCGCTACGACAGGGGTGACTCTCCGCCTGCATACTGCCTTCTAATTTGGTGGATGGCATTTGGGCCCGCGCGCTGCATGGCCAGCATGTCGGTGAACAAAAGTATAACGGCATTCAGTAGAGGGAGACGTTTCAATGACCTAGGAGGAGCCAGAAGCGGTAGAGTGTCTCCACTGTACTAGTAGTAATTGTTTTTCTGGGTAGCTGTAGAGTGTCTCCACTGTACTAGTAGTAATTGTTTCTCGGGTCCCAAGACAAAATAGCCCATCCACACTAGTAAATAGTAAAATCAATTGAAAAACCTGGGTGCTCTTCTTCCTCCTCGCTCCCACCCACCTCACGTCAGCTCGCTCCACTCGTACCCCCAAATTCCTCACCTCACTCCTATAGAAAACCCCAGCTCCCCTTCTTCCTCACTCCTACAGAAAACCCCCAGCTCCCCTTCTTCTTCGCTCTCACTACAACTAGGCTCGTCATTCGTTACTCTGCTCAAATCCGTGAGCGCGACGCGACGCCCTCGAGGAAAATGTAGTCGGCTGACCCCAGCGCGAAGAAGATGAGGCTCCCACCAGCGGTGACGCCTGTTGTAGATCCCGCACCCGGCAGCGCGGGGAGAAGCGGCGACCCCGCCCCCACCGGATCCCAGGAACCCGTAGAATCTCGGGTGGACCGCATCAGCGATCTCCCGGATGCCATCCTTGGGGAGATCATGTCGCTTCTCCCCACCAAGGATTGCTGCCGCACCCAAGTCCTCTCAATTCGGTGGCGCCCTCTATGGCGCGTCGTTCCCCTTAATTTCGATTGTCGTCAGCTATCTCTCTTCAATGATTTTGAAATCCCCAGAGCCATCATCTCCTCCCACCAGGGCTTCGTTCAAAGCCTCTGCATCCCGTCATGCTACCTGAGCAAGCATACCATGCCCTGAACGGTGGACGCCTGGCTGGAATCCCCTGAATTCACAGAACTACAGCTGCTTGAGTTCTACTATTCCCCTGGAAATCACATACCACATACCGAACGCCATGAACTTGTGCCGTCAGCACCGATGTCCATCTCGGGGTTTTTGTCCTCTCTCCACACCGCCACCTTTGCGCAGTGCTACCTACCAGACAATTTGGTACTAAACCTTCGACTCCCATTTCTCAAGAAACTTCCACTTGTGCGGGTTCGTATATCGGAGGCCTCATTGCACAGCATCATCCACTCCAGTTGCCCTGCGCTGGAGTGCTTGGTGCTTGTTTTCACAATTAGAATCGGTTGTCTCCAAATAAAGTCGCCTAACCTTGTAAGAATTGGAATCGGTTGATCCTTGATTCTAGTTATTCACTATTGCAAATAACCATCCTCTCTGCGCCTAAACTAGAGACCTTGGGTGTAATACATGATCGCTGTGCTCATTTCAATATGGTGTTTGGCTCCACAGTTCTTCAGGTACTTTATATTATCATCTACACTTGTAACCATAAGCTGCATTTTAAATTTCTGCGCATAATTTATATATCATCTTGGAGTACACATTTTGTACTAATATTATGTTCTATGCTCAATGAAGAGTTTCTTCATGGATGGCCTATCAATGGTGCTGGATTCTGTCAAGATCTTATATATCCAAATGAATAGTTTTGATCTGAACAAGATTATTGGCTTGCTGCAATGCTTTCCATGTTTGGAGAAGTTGTATATAAAGGTGATAATTTCACACACATTGGAAGCCCGCATATAGTGTACTAGAATTAACCGTTCAGCTGTTGCTCTTTCGGCACTCTTATTTTAGACCTTAACTGTTTTCAATCTTCATGTCTATTTAGGCAACAAGATGGGGTAAGAAATTTATAACCAATCGGTGGATTCGTAAGCATCGGGATTTTCTCACTTCTCATGAGATTCGATTGAAGACAATAACGCTAGAACGATATGTAGCCAATCGTGCAAACACAAGATTTGTCACATTCTTCCTGCTGAATGCGAGGTTACTATTGTCCATCAGGCTTAAGTTTATCAGCATCATGGTTTTGACAGATGGGTATGTCGAAGAGCAAAAAAAGGAGTTTCAGGTGGGCAAAAGAGCTTCTGAACGTGCCAGGCTTCTATTTACAACATATTGTGGTCATAATCCAGTAAATTTTACGACCCAGGATGTTCATTCTATGGACCTGACCGATCCATTTGACTGTGACCGCCGAAAACAGTGCTGGAGTTAGATGTTGTTCCCCTTTTCAATCTGTTTTTTGTAAACCTGATGAACAATTAACCCTCGTGCTTTTGTACAGTTCGTTAGCTGGAGTTAGATGTTCCTGCCCTTTTCAACTCGGCTGTGACTGTCATATTTTGTTTGAAACAAGGCAAATGGCTTGCCATTCGTTTAATTTAGAGTGAAATATTGTAACAAATCCAAACCAAGGGAAATAACATCACTCTCGCCGGCTGCTTAAGCTCATTGTGCATTACAGAAGCCAAGTGATTAGCCCCCACCAGCACCCACAAACTTATTTCGAATTAGCACATCAAATGGGCTGCAAATTTTCATAGGAAAGGCTGCATGACCGTGACAGATTTGGATTCTGACATTTGGGACCCGCGAGGAAATAGCCTCTCCAAGGTGGTGTCGACTTACTAGCCAGTCAACAAACGAGTCTGCCTACTAGCCGTTGGATTGACATCCAACATCTGTTGTGTATCTTCTATCTCTTGTCTTCTTCTTCCTCCAATCGCCCAAACCAAACCACCCCATCGGCTCCGCCTGCTCCCGCCTCCCATGGCTGGCTGCGCCTCTGCCGCCCTACTATACGTACCCTCCAACGTTGGCCAGTCCCTCCCTCTATTCCCCCACACGTCCTGTTATTCTCCGGTGATGTCAGCCCCAACACGCACCCGCGCCCGAACCAGTCAACCCTCGTACTCCCCTCCGCCTGCGACTGGACCGGCGCATCTTCAACGGATCCTGTTCGTTCCGTCCGAGGCCTCGCCGTCGTCCTCCGCCCTGCGGCCTTGGTTCGCTCGCCATGAGCGGTGCGCCGCCCTCTTGCATTGTCAATGTCGTCAACAACCGAGAGGAACAAGGAGATGACTGTACATGGAGAGGATGACAGTAGGGACCCACCAGCGTCATGGTAGTACGCAAGCAAGTGCCTCTATAGTACAAGCCCAAAAATATGGTTCGTCCTAATGGTTGGACATCTGGGGCTCACGCCATTGTCAACGTAGTCAATAAACGAGAGAATTACACTATGAGCGGCTGACACCAGGGACCCAGCAAGTCGCAAAGTTTTTTTGAGGAACAAGCAGTTGTTATTTATACTAGTTTTAGCGACGGGTCAGGGTAACAATGGGGCTGTGCGGGGGCTGTGGCCCGTCTAGCCAGGGTTTTATTTATGTTTACCACATCATGAGCCCAGTTGTGTTTTTGTCTTGCTGAAAATGGCTAGTCCAGTTCTATTTTTTTAAAGAAATACCCAAACAAGGCCTACTTGCTTTATCGGCCCTGCTGGGCTGCAAATCTTTCAAGACGAGGAGAGTTTCATTCGGTTTGCCCAGAAATGGGCTGTACATTTTTTAAACACATCAAACCGGGAATTAGTTTCAATTTTTTTCATTACAAGATCTTAAATTCCATTGATTTTTATGCGTGGACAATTATTTGGATTTTATATTTATATAAATTATTTTTCCAAATAGTTTGAATGTGAATCGATATTTCTAGATTAAAAACAGTTGACCGCACCGAAATATGCAAAATTTCATATACTTTTTAACCGTGGCCACAATATGGGGTGTGATGCTAACAAAAAGAAGATGGGCTCCAAAAAAATTCTTAAGAATTAGCAAATGGGTTGTACATTATTAGAAATAAGGGCAGATGGGTTGTATGCTATTTTCCACCGATTTGAGGCTGACTTGTGCGCCTACTACAGGTTGACGCGTATGCTTTCATAAAAAAAGGTTGACGCACACGCAATGCCCTGTCAACTTAGTCAACACACGAGAGCAGTGACTGTTGGATGTCCATCCAACGGCTGTCGTGCTTCTTCAATCTCTGCTCTTCATGCTCAAGCCGCTCAAACAAGCGCCGACGGGACTGCCTGCTCCCTCCTCCCGCGGCCGGTTATGCTGCCGCGCAGGCCTTATGGCCCCACCGTACTCGCATCGCTGGCCTAGCCATCCCTCTACTCTCCCACACATGATGTTATTCTCCAGCGACGGCAAATGGACCAGTAAACCCTCGTACCCCTCCACGTGGGAAACAACTGCCGAGTATTTCATGGCTCTGTGGCGTTCCCTTCCTAGGCATCACCGTCGTCCACCGCCCTGGTGCTCTCGGCGCGGCCTGGTCAATGTGGTCAATGAACGACATCCATCGGAAGTGGACTGTACGTGGAGAGGCTGACAGCTGGGTCCACGGCCGCACATAAGGAAATGCCTCCTTATTACATGCAAAATAATGATTCCTCCACCTGACAGCTAGGACCCACAGGAAGGGCCTTTGTATTTCGCGAAAAAAACGTTCCCCCCGCTGACAGGTCGGACCCACTAGCTATATCTTTGCACGCAAGGAAGTGCCTCCTTATTACGCCCAAGAAAATGAATACCCCCTGCTAGCTAGGACCCACCATATTGTTGGGCTGACTTGTGGGCCTACTAAGTTGACAGGGACGGAGAGCTTTGTCAACTTAGTCAATACTCCAGTAACCATATGATGTCCATCCAACGGCCATAGTGCTTCTTCAACCTCTGGTCTTCTTGCTCCAGCCGCCCCAAGTAGCGCCGGTCGTGCCGCCTGCTCCTGCCTCCCGTGGCCTGCTGTGCTACCGCTGAGGCCTCACCGCCCCCATACTACTCCCACCACTGGCCAGGCTATCCCTCCACTCACCCACACCCCCTGTTATTCTGCGGCGACGGCAGCCTCACACCGCAGCCGAACCAGTGAACGCTCGTACTCCTCTCCGCGTGGGCATCCACTGCCGCGTCTTGCACGGCTCCGCGTTGTCCCCTTCCTAGGCCTCGCCGTCGTCCACTGCTGTGGTGCTCTCGGCGCGGCGTGGTCAATGTGGTCAACGACCGACTTCCATCGGAAGAGTACTGTACGTGGATAGGCCGACAGCTGGGTCCACGGCCGCACGCAAGGAAATGCCTCCTTATTACTCGCAAAATAATGATTCCTCCACCTGACATCAGGGACCCACCGAAAGGGCCTCTGTATTTCACGAAAAAAACGTTACCGCCACTGACAGCTCAGACTCACCAGCTATATCTTCGCACGCAAGGAAGTGCCTCCTTATTACGCACAAAGAAATAAATACTCCCCCTGTTAGCTGGGACCCGGTATAGTGGCAGGCTGACATGTGGGCCTACTAAGTTGACGGGGACGGAGGGCTTTGTCAACTTAGTCAATATGCACGATTCTAACTCCAGTGACAGTACGATGTCCATCCAACGGTCGTAGTGCTTCTTCAACCTCCGGTCTTCTTGCTCCAGCCGCCCAAACCAGCGCCGGTCGTGCCTCGTGCTCCTGCCTCCCGTGGCCGGCTGTGATGCGGCGGAGGACTCACCGCCCCCTACTACTACCGCTGGCCAGGCCATTCCTCTACTCACCCACACCCCCTGTTATTCTGCGACGACGGCAGCCTCACACCGCAGCAAACCAATGAACCCTCGTACTCCTCTATGCGTGGGCATCCACTTCCGCGTCTACCCCGGCTCCGCGTCGTCCCCTTCCTAGGCCTCGCCGTCGTCCACCGCCATGGTTCTCTCGGCGTGGCGTGGTCAACATGGTCAAGGAACGGCTTCCATTGGACATGGACTGTACGTGGAGAGGCCGACAGCTGGGTCCACGGCCGCAGCAAGGAAGTGCCTCCTTAATAGGTGCAAAACAATTATTCCTCCACCTGACAGCAGGACCCACCGGACGGGCCACCGTATTTCGTCCCCCTGACTGCTGGGACCCACCAGCTACATCTTCGCACGCAAGGAAGTGCCTGACAGTCGGGACCCACCTGGTCGAAGCGAACGTAGCGTTGTCATTCTGGTCGCGAATGTGTACATACATATATACTGGTCGATGTAGAGGTGCGCACGTGTCGTAGTAGAGGCGGCCAGGGTGCAAGAAAGAAAATACGGCCACGTATGTGTACATACGGGCGGGGTCTCGAACACCTACTCACTCATACGTACGGCTAGGGCTTGTGTACATCGCTGGGTCGGAATGGAGAAACAACGTCATCGTCGTGTTCATGGGGAGGCAACGGAATGCGCCGTGTTCATGGGGAGGCAACGGAATGCGTCATGTTCATGGGGAGGCAACGAAATGCGTCGTGTTCATCGGGTGGGCTTGGATGGAACAGGCGATGGAAACAAGGCCTGGCGTACCATAGAACGGAGGAAACGGCCTTGTGTTCGACCAACCATGTTCGAAACGGGATCCTGTTCATCGGGAGGGGTCTGGCGTACCGCAAAATGGAGGAAACGGACCTCCTACGGTCGAAACGGGGGTCCTGTTGATCGGGAGGGGTGTGGCGAACCGCAAAACGGACGAAACGGACTTGTGTTGGAGCGCTACGGTCGAAACGAGGGTCCTGTTCATCCGGAGGGGTGTGGCGTACTGCAAAACGGGACTCCATGGGATACTGTTCATCTCCACCGTCGACCCCCTCCAGCCTCCACAAGATACTGTTCATCCACCGTCGACCTCCTCCAGCCTCCACCTGCGACTGTTCAACCACAAGCTCCTGTTCATCCAGCCTCCACCGCGCGCTACTCCACGGGCTACTGTTTATCTTGCCCTCCACCGACTACTGTTCATCCCGCCCTCCACGGGGTGGTCCTATTCATCCAGCCCTCCACGGGGTCCTGTTCATCCAGCCCCAACCGGCTCGATCGATCTGGGTCCTATTCATCCAGAGGCAACACCACGGGGTCCTGTTCATCCACCCCCACCGGGAACTGTTCATCCAACCCCCCCACCCCGCAACGCTCACTGTTCATCTAGAGGCAGCATCGATCGGCTTCAGTTAGCAGCCGTAGCGAAGGAATCGCTCGATCGGGTTCAGTTAATAGCCATCGATCGATCGCTCGGGTTTAGTAACGCGTAGCCTGCAGTGCAATCGCTCGGGTTCAGTTAGAACCCAACGCCTTGCTCGGGTTCAGTTAGAGCCAATGCCTCGCACACACGCGCGTACCTGTACGAGAGAAACGCGCATCGCTCGGCCCCCGTCCTCCCACCGTAACCGGGAACTCCTCGAAATTTTCCTCGCCCTCGCTTCTACCATGGTTTTTTCCGTCATGGACGGCCCAAAGAATGTCATGCAGCTGCGTCTCCGGACCGCCCAGGACGAAAAGCCCATTTTATGTCATGTTTTTTGTCATAGAAGTAGGAGCCCACCACATCTATGATGATACCGGGTTTTGTCACAATTATCGTCATAGAAGTGTCATATGTATGACAGAAAAAAATTTCGTTCGGCCCAAAATGTCACGGATGTGTCATTTTTTGTAGTGTTGTGTTCCCGAAGTCTGACCTTTTACTTGATGTTCTAGATACCAAACCATATCAATAAATTGGTTATGCTAGCACATCAAGGAGAACATTAGAAGTGGAGTGCTAAATGTCTCTCGGTCGATCATCCAAATTTTGATCCCTTGGCCTCGCTCAGGTGAAATCTGAGAGAGTGTTATCTTTCTTTGCATCTGCATCGTCCATCACTATCCATGATGGTAGTATGTTGTGCTGCCAGGATCCTTGACATGGATGTTGGTAGAACCTTGATGAATATGGAAATGCTCAAGTTTTTGAGAGCACGCGCAAGCAAAATCATCCCTTGCATTGTCTTCAACAAGGTAGTCCACATCATCCATTCCAGTCTGGGTATACCATCCTTTCGAACTCCTTCAACCGATCGTTTGTGCATTTCCTTAGGCTGGTATAGAGAGTTTCAATGATCTATATATCAAAAGTAATTCTTTTTGCCACTTAAGGGAATAGCTCTACGAGTCACCTTCACTAAGGTGCCTCGTTATGGTATCATGGGCAACATAACTCCTCGCTACTTTGAAACCCCCTCACCATCTAATTAAGCATGGAATTGTTGCCTACCTATTGAACCTTCGTCATCAGCTCCTTGCCATTCCCCCCTAAGGTGTGTTTGCGTCTTAGCTCAAGAGATGTTTCAACATCTCACTCCATGAGTTGATCCTGAGTACTCGATCTTCGAGGAGATCGATTCCTGTAGAGTTTCTTTCTGCCATCATCATGTTGGATGGAGACCTCGAAAGCAAAGACGTCAAGATCAAATTGAAGCAATGAATCAACATCTTCGAGAAGGATAGTTGGATCACGAAGATCGTGTTAGCTTTGTGTCCCCTCTGTCTTCTTACCTCACGTCTTAAATCTCGGGACGTGATTCTTGTTTAGTGGGGGTGAGTTGTCACATCCCTAGTTCTGGTTTGCTCTGGGCTAGCTAGTCATGTGTGCATCATGGTTAAAATTCAATGAATTTGAAATGGGGACTTGTGAAAGCCTTAGAAATCATTTTGGAAATGATCAAGATAAAAATTGCTTCAATTTGGCCAAAGAAAATGTTCCTGTTTTTCTCAAATAATATTGGCCAGAGTTAAAATTCCAACCAATATTTTTGGGAGCTCAGAAGTATTTATTTTTGGCCATTTGAGTTAATCTAGTAAATATTTGCATTGGATATATATATGTTATATATATATATATATTATATGTCCAATAATTCTGATTTTTACTGTGGGGCTCTCGAATAATCCAATTAGTTCCTATATTAATTTTCAGAAGAAAATAAATTGGTTTAGTATTTTACTAAATCATAAACAAAATTACAGAAATAGAAAAGAAAACAAAATAGGAAAAAAGGGGAGAGAGGTTTACCTGGGCCACTCACCAGCCGGCCCAGCAGTTCGGCCCAGCTGACTGGCTACGCCAGTCGTCCCTCTCCTCTCGCCTGGAGGACAGGGGCGTGTGCTCGCCGCGCGCCGGCACGCGCCGGCCACCTCCTGCCTCCCTGCCTGTCTCCCCATCGCCCTGAGGATGCCACACGACCCCTTGGTGCCCTCTCACTCCCTCCTGTGTCTCTCCCTCGTCTGCCCCTCTCCCCCGAGCACCACAGAGTGGAGTTCGTTGCCACCGACATCATTCGCCGCGGCCACCGACCCTCCCTCGCCCATCCAGTGTACCCAAGAGCTCCAGGTCGTCTTCCTCATCCTCTCCATCGAGCCATGGAACGAAGGACGCACCACAATGTCGCCAGCATCGCCGTTTCCATCGCCGGCCACTGTGGATCCTCGCCGTCGATTCGGGAGCTACCGGGCGTCCCCGACCTCGCCCTCGCGCTCGTTGGACTCACTGTGAGCCTCCGCACCGAATCTCCCTCTCCCTGATGCCGATTTCTTGCTCTAACCGCGGCCTCCGTCGAGCCCGAGAGCTCATCGCCGCTGGCCACGAGGTCGTCGTGGCTAGAGCCCACACACGTCTCGTCCAAGCAGACTGTCGTCCTTAGCGTGTTCCCGGGAACCCAAAGCACCTACCCACTCTTCCTCCCGTGCACCGTAGCACTCTGTCCACCTTCACCGAATTCCGGCCGCCGCGCAAGTTGCTGCCACCGTCGACTTAGGCCACCGGAGCTGCTGCTGCGTGCACCACCCGACGCGGACGAGCCTACTCATCACGTAGACGCACTTCGCCGTCCATATGGTCACCGGAAAGCAAAACCCGAGCATCACCGCCGTCTCTAGACGTCGCCGGCGGCTTAACTCCGGCCGTGCCGACGTGGCACTGTCATTAGTGGCTAATGACGCCACTAACTAACCCCTAGCTCACTGACGGATGGACCCCACTCTTTATTAACCTTGGCTTTATTTTCCTGCTTAGATTAGTTTATAACCCAGCGGGACCGACACGTCAGCATTGACTTTGCTGACGTGGGTGTTGACCGGACCCACCTGTAAGTGACACTAACCAGCCCTATGTCACTGACGTGTGGACCCCACTGGTCAGGTTTGACCTGGACCGTTCCCCGTTGACCTGTTGACGTCATGATGATGTCAGGCTGACGCAGTAATCCTTTCCTGGAATTTAAATAAATCTTAAATGATTTGTTTAATTCAGAAAATATCCGAAACTTTGAAAATTCATAGTAATTAAACCGTAACTCCAAATGAAATAACTTATATATGAAAAATTATCAGAAAAATTCAATCTATTCATCTATACTAGTTTCATGCATGAGAAACCAACCTAAACCTGCTGTATAGATGAAAATGCATCAAGGAAATTTAAAATGCTTAAGTTTGGAGTTGCATTTGAATCCTTGATTCAAATGAGCTCCATTGAACTTGTTGCTGTTTGCATTAGCACAAACAACATCACTTATACATGCCATGATGATGCATCATATTTTCGCATTTGCATTGATTGTGTTCTTCTCTATTGCCGGTGCTTGTCCCTTCTCGGTAGGTGTATGCCGATGATGAGTTCGATGACTCCGATGAAGAGCTATAATATCTTCAGAAGTGCTAGGCAAGCAAAACCCCCTTGTTCATTCGGATACAACCCACTCTCTCGCTCCTGCTCTCTTTTACTGCATTAGGACAACAACATTTCAACTGTTACATGCTGCGGTAGCTGAACCCCTTTCCTCTGCATGACCTGTCATTGCCACAGTAAATAGATGAAACCCACTAGCATGAGTAGGTGTTGTTTGAGCCCTGATGTGCCTACTCATTCATGCTTGTTTCTCATGCCTGCTACTGCTTAGAGTTGAGTCATGTCCGATTCATCGGGGATGAATTGGAATGTGGTGAACATGTCCTACTGTTGAGAGCTATGTGTGTGAACACGATTTGGTAAAGGTAGTGGTGAGAGGCCATGTAGGAGTACATGGTGGGTTGTCTCATTGCAGCCGTCCTCAGGAACTGAGTTCTGTGTTTGTGATCAATGAACAATTACTACCACACATTGGGCTCCGGGCGCTCCAAGCTCTCTCGACTTATTAATCAACTTGATCTCTGTCCAGGAGTTGCAACTAGTTTCTGGTGTTTGTAGGTAGTGTTAGTAGTCTACCAAGTGGCACCCGGATGGTGGGCTTGGGAACCCTGCTCACATCATTTGGGGCCGTGAGTGACACCTCGGCCGGATCTCCTTGCGGATGGAACCCGAATAGGCGATAAACCTGGATGAGAGACTTGTGTGATTAGTCAGGTCGTGGCCGACTCCCTCACCAGGCTTCTGCTTGAAGGTTGCCAAGATACACGACGTGTACATGGTGGTAAGTGGCGAGAGCGTGTGTGAAGAAGTACACCCCTGCAGGGTTAACATCATCTATTCGAATAGCCATGTCCGCGGAAAAGGACTTCTGGGTTTCCTATATAGTTCATAGACAAGTGAAAGTGGATACCCTAAAATGCGCAAGATAAGCGTGAGTGCTATGGATGGCCTTCTCGTAGGAAGATGGGAGTGGATCCATACTGGTGTATTGATATGGTGAATATGTGGACTCGTGTGCGCCACCTCAAAAAAGTTACTTGCAGTCATAGTTTAGGATAGACACTAAGTCAAAGCTGGCTTGCTGCAGTCAAACTCAACCACCCCCTTTGTTGATACTGATGCATATGTAGCTAGTTCTGATGTAAGTCTTGCTGGGTACATTTGTACTCACGTTTGCCTATTTTATGTTTTGCAGAGAGACCTCAGTCTCACTAGTTGTTTCATGTGGACTTCGATGTTTAGCTTGATACCTCAGCTAGATCTTGTGCCCTCGGCAGGATCTGGTAGATAGTCAGGCTTCTCAGCCTTTTTCATTTGTAGATGTCTGTACTCGGACATGTTAAGTTTCCGCATGTGCTTTGACTTGTATGCTCTGAATGTTGGGTCATGAGACCCATGTTTGTATTATCTGGCTCTTCGGAGCCTAATGAATAAATACTTGAGTCGTAGAGTTATGTTGTGATGCCATGTTGTATTTACACATATCAAGCATATTGTGTGTATGATTGAAATGCTTGGTATGTGTGGGATCCGACAACCTAGTTGTTCATCCTTGGTAGCCTCTCTTATGGGGAAATGTAGTCTTGTGCTTCCATGAGCCATAGTAGTCCGCTACAGCCCGGTTCACTGGAGTCCTGCTAGCCTAGCACTATTGCTCCGGAACACTTAGACTGGCTGACATGTGATTCACTTCGTTCCTGTGTCTGTCCCCTCGGGGAAATTTCACATGGTGACATCCGGAGTCCTGCTAGCCTGCTACAGCCCGGGTTCCCGGAGTCCTGTTAGCCTAGTTGCTACAGCCTGGATTCACACGCTGCTGACCGACATGCTCGATGTTGATTCATGTATTCCTGTCCCCATAAGTTAGTGCCACTTTGGGTTCACAACTAGTCATGTCGGCTCGGGTTCTCTATCATATGTTTGCTAGCGACACTATCATATACGTGAGCCAAAAGGCGTAAACGGTCCCCGGCCATGGTAAGGCGACAACCGTGGGGATACCGTGCGTGAGGCCGCAAAGTGATATGAGGTGTTACAGGCTAGATCGGTGTGACTTAGAATCGGGGTCCTGACATGGTGGCAGTGGAGGGTGAACTTGTCAAGCGGGCGGCAGGAATCGCCGAGTACACCAACACCAGCATCTTCATCCCGGAGCTGGCTGAAAATGGCACCGAGGCGCCACCAGAGTGATTCGGGCTGAACTCGGAGGATGGCGAGGAATCGGTCAAGGTGATCTACTCTAGCGATGAGGGAGAAGACGAAGAGGAGGTGGAAGGTGAAGAGGAGGCGCCAGAGGTCGGAGGGGGCGGCCAGCCTCAACTCGACCACGCCTCTAGCAACGAGCCACGCCCGAGCGGGCCGGCTGTTGCTAAAGGCGATCAAGCGGGAACCAACTAGCCGGCCACTCAACCAGCCGGCACCACCGACTCCACCGTTCCGCCGAACCCGTCTGCTGCTTCCTAGGCTGCCATTTTACCTTTATTTTTTCGTGCTTATCAGTATAGACAAACTTTGTTAACTTTGCACAATTCCACCTAGGGGGTGTATTTCAAACTCTTGTTGGATGTCGGGCAATGGCCTATTGACATGTAAATATTTCTGCCGAGTACTATCTTTCCTTGCTTCTGCTCTTTGGCTTTTTTACTTTGCAACCTTCCCTCGGTTACCGTCTTGCCAGCCGAACAACCGTTCCATAGACTGTGGGTGGGTCAAGTACTTAGCCACTTTCGGGAAGGCAAGTACTTAGTCGATTAAAGTTTTCTAGCAAGTTAAGTAGGAGCCGGCCGGCCGGCTGGTTGACAGCCGGTCCGTGAGGTAGGAAGCCGACTTGGACTATGTGTATGCTTTGGGTCCTTAGCCATTTTTCATGCGGACACCCCTTCAGCCTTAACTCCTGCCGACCAAACAGTCGCTCTGCGAGCTGCAGTCTCTGGCAGGAGAAAGGTTAGGTGCCAACTCATTACTTGTCCGGCTTCAGGAAGCATTTCATAGTACAAGGCGGCAAGTCCCCGGGTCGACTGGCCGAACCCGGCGCCAGGTGGACTAATGAAATAACACAAATGACATGCGTGATACTTATCATATAGATAAAAGAGAGTAGTCCCCGAGCTCTTCTCGGGGGACCCGGAGTCTCCGTACTTAATACAAAAGTTGGCGTGGTACATACTGCATCAACTGTAAAACCTTCGCAGGAGGTTCGCATTCCATGGTCGCCCCGTCTCCTTGCCGGAGTCATCTCTTTTGCGCGCTTGAGGCTTCTGGGCGTCGATGAGGTAGTAGGAGTCGTTGCCCAACACCTTGCTGATAAAGAACGGGCCTTCCCACGGTGCCGAGAGCATGTTCTAGCCGGCTGTTCACTGGATCAGCCGGAGCACAAGGTCTCCTTCTTGGAAGGATCTTGGCTTGACCTTTTGGTTGTAGTATCGGCGCATGTTCTACTGGTAGAAGGTGGACTGGCTGAGTGCCAATAGCCGGTCCTCTTCTAGCAGATCGACACTGTCTTGTCGTGCTTCTTCTGCCTCCTCTTCGGTGTACATGGTAACTCTAGGGGAGTCGAATTCTATGTCTGTCGGGATGACGGCTTCGGCACCGTAGACGAGGAAGAAAGGCGTAAAGCCAGTTGACTTGTTCGGAGTTGTGTGCAGGCCCCAGAGGATGGCCGGCAGCTCGTCGAGCCAACAGCCGGCCGACCGCTCCAGAGGCTCGACCAATCTGGGCTAGATGCCAGATAAAATGAGGTCGTTTGCTCGCTCCACCTGTCTGTTTGACTGCGGGTGGGCAATGGACGCTAGGTCCAGTCGGATGCCCTGTGCCACGCAGAAACATGCCAAGGCGCCTTTGGCAATGTTCGTGCCATTGTCGGTGATGATGTTGTGTGGTATGCCATACCGGATGGTGATGTCGGAGATGAAAGTCATAGCAGTCGGACCATTCAACTTCTTAATTGGCTTTGCTTCTATCCACTTGGTGAACTTGTCCACTGCGACAAGCAGATGAGTCATGCCACCACGTGCCATCTTGAATGGTCCCACCATGTACAGGCCCAGACGGCAAAGGGCCAGGCGATGGGAACGGTCTTGAGTGCAGAAGCCGACTGATGTGGCTTTGAATGAAACTTCCGGCACCTTTTGCATTTCTGGACCAAGTGCTTGGCGTCTTCTAGAGTAGTTGGCCAGAAAAAACCGTGGCGGAAAGCTTTGGCCATGAGTGCTCTTGAAGTTGCATGGTGATCACACTCGCCTTGATGAATATCTTTGAGGATTGCTTGACCTTGCTCCGGCTCTACGCAGCGTTGAAAGACACCAGTGACGCTGCGCTTCACCAGCTCTCTATTGACTATAGTGTACGCTGCTGCCTGGCGTTGCACTTGTCGGGCCGAGATCTCATCAGTCGGCAGCTCTTTGTTCATGAGGGCGCTTGAGGATGGGCTGAGCCCATGAAGGTGCTGCAATTTCTTCGGCCGCTAGGACTGCTACTTGCACAAGGGCGGTTGGGCTGGGAGGTGGCGGTTTGGAGTCGGCTGCCACTTGCTGAGTTGATGAAGTCCCCGGGCTGACTGCTGTAGTCTCTGGGTCGCCTGTCGAATTCCCCGTGACGGCTGCGGGGTCCTCAAGTCGGATCCGACTACTTCAGGAGGAGCCGGCACAAATATGGCATCCGACTCTGGCAATGGTCGGACAGATGGCTTGAGGAGGTGCTGCAGGGTGACGCCGACTAGTATTGCTTGTCGGTTGGAGCCAATTCGTGCCAAGGCGTCAGCTTGCTTATTGTCATTTCTTGGCACATGGAGGAACTCGCATCCTTCAAAGTATCCGCTGAGTTGCTGGACGAGGAAGCGGTAGCTTGCCATGTTTGCATCCTTGGCATCCCAGTCACCAGACGACTGCTGGACCACTAGGTCGGAATCTCCATAACACAGGATCCGGCGAATGTCGAGTTCCTTGGCAAGCCGGAGCCCATGAATGAGTGCTCCATATTCAGCAACATTGTTGGAGGCGGCAAAGTGAATCTGCAACACATATCTGAGCTTGTCGCCTTTGGGAGAGGTGATAACGATGCCGGCTCCCAAACCGGTGCGCATCTTGGAACCATCGAAGTGCATTCACCAATGAGTGGAATCTGGCGCTGGCGGCAGGTACTGGGTCTCAGCCCAGTCGATGAGGAAGTCGACCAGTGCTTGTGACTTGAGGGTGATGCGAGGATGGTAATAGATGGTGTAGGGGGCCAGATCTATGGCCCATTTGGCCACTCGGCCCGAAGCGTCTCGGTTTCCAATGATCTCGGCAAGTGGAGCTGTGTAGACCACTGTGATGGGGTGCTCTTGGAATTATGGCTTTAGTTTCTTGGTAGCAAAGTACACGCCGTAGCACATCTTCTGGTAATGAGGGTAGTTCTGCTTGGAGGCTGATAGTACTTCACTCAGGTAATACACCGACCTCTGGACTGGTAGAGCTCTGCCTTCTTCCTTGTGTTCCACTACTATGATTGTGCTGACCACCCGGCTGGTGGAGGCGATGTAGAGGAGCATAGGCTCCTTAGGAGTCGGGGCCATGAGGATAGGTGGAGTGGTCAACATCTTCTTGAGTTGAAGGAAAGCTTCATCCGCCTTGTTGTTCCACTCGAAAAAAGTGGTCTTCTTCATGAGCTGGTACAGGGGAAGAGCCTTCTCTCCCAGCCGACTGATGAAACGGCTGATGGATGCCATGCAGCCGGTAAATTTTTGCATGTACAGCAGTCGGGTGGGCACCTCCATCCTCTCGATGGCCTTGATCTTCATAGGGTTGCACTCTATGTCGCGCTCTGAGACCAGAAAGACAAGGAGCTAGCCGGCTGGCACTCCAAAGATGCATTTCTCCGGGTTGAGCTTGATCTGAAATCGGTGCAAGTTCTCAAAGGTATCCTTGAGGTCTTCTAATAACGTTCCTCGCTTTTCCGTCTTCACCACCACATCATCCACATAGATGTGGGCGTTTCTGTCGAGTTGCTTGAGGAGACACTTCTGCATGCAACGCTGGAATGTGGCGCCGACATTTCTCATGCCGAACGTCATGGTCAAGTAACAGAAGGCTCCGAATGGCGTGATGAAGGCGGTCTTCAGCCTGTCGGTCAGGCTTAGTTTGATCTGGTGATACACTAAGCATGCATCCAAAAAGCTCAACAGCTCGCATCCGGTTGTGGATTTAATCACTTGGTTGATTCTTGGCAGAGCAAATGGGTCTTTGGGTCATGCTTTGTTGAGGCTGGTATAATCAATACACATGCGCCACTGCTTGTTCTTCTTCAGTACTAGGACCGGGTTGGCTAACCACTCTTGAAAGAATACTTCCATTATGAAGCCGGCTGCTAGAAGCCGGGCTACCTCTTCTCCAACAACCCTTCTCCTCTCCTCCGACTGGCGCAAGGGCCGCCTAACTGGTTTGGCATCGGACCAGACGTGTAGCTTGTGCTCAATGAATTCCGTCGGAACACACGGCATGTCCTTGGGAGACCTTGCAAAGATGTCCCGATTCTCACGGAGGAAGTCGATGAGCTCGCCTTCCTATTTGATGTCAAGGTTTTCGCCTATGAAAGCATGCCTCTCCGGGTGCTCTGGGTCCAAGGGTATCTTCTTTGTTTCCTTTGCCGGCTTGAAGGAGCCTTCGACTTCCGACTCCCTGGGGTTGGGTGACATTTCCGGCTGTTTGCCAGTCATCGCCACAACCCAGTCAAGGAGTCGCTTCTCAGTCGCGATCACGACGGACTCGGCTAACCGGCTACTCATTGCTGCGCAGGCGGATGACTTCTTGTAGTCCCCTGCTATGGTCAAGATTCCCTTGGAGCTCGGCATCTTCATCTTCAGGTAAGAATAGTGGGGGACCGCCATGAACTTGGCCAGGGCAGGCCGACCAAGTAATGCATGATAAGGGCTCTCAAGGTCCACCACCTCAAACCAAACTGGCTCTCGGCGGAAATGATTTTTGTCCCCGAAGAGGACATCTCTCAGAGTCTTGCCAATTGGTGAGCATGAAAGGCCAGGAACTATGCCATGGAAAATAGTCTGGCTGGGCTGAAGATGTCTCTGCTTGATTCCCAACTTCTCCATGATATCTTTGTACAGAATGTGGATGTTGCTGCCGCCATCTATCAGAACTCGGGAGAAGCGAGCAGCTCGCCTCTCGGTAGCAAATGTGGCATCCAACACAGAGCATAAGAGCCGGGATTGGGCATCACCTCCGGGTGGTCGGCTTGGCTCCAGCTGATGGGCTTCTCAGACCAAATGCAAGAATTACAGGGTTTCCGATGCCACCGCATTTACTTCCTGTTGCTGCTGCTGTCTGCTGCGCCTGTCATCAACCATGCTGGTAAACACGACATAAGCCCCATGTTTTTTAGGATAATCATCCTGTATGGCGCCGACAGGGCGAGCCACCAGGTGCTGTGGAGGAGGAGGCGGCGGGCCGGCTGGCGGAGGGGGCTGGAGTCCATCACCCTTGGTGATCCTGGTGAGCTAGTGGCACTTCCGAGTGGTGTGATTGGACAGCTTTGCACCGTTGTGGAACTTGCGGGGCGCATCGAGAGTCTGTTCGTACAAGAAAGCGGGCAGCCAGTTGGGCTTGCCGCCCTTCTGGCGTTTGGGAGGAAGCTGCCCTTCTGGCTGCTGATCTTCGACTGTTGCCACCTGCCGGCTGGTGGGAGCCGGCTGCATGGCCTTGCGCTTATTATTGTTCGGTTGCTGTCGCCGACTTGCCTCACCAGCCGGGCTCCGAGGAACCTGAGGGGCCACCTTGCCCGACACATTGACTTGAATCTCCGCCTTCATGGAGGAGTCGGCCACGGCGTACTTGTCTGCTATGATCAGCAGTTCGTCGAGGGTCACCGGCTCATCGCAGAGAAGCTTGTGCTTGAGGAGGATTCCCTCTCGGCACCCGACAGTGAAGTACTTGATGGCCTGCACCTCATGCACTCCCTCGCAAGAGTTGCGCAACTCGGCCCAGCTTGTGAGACAGTCGCGAGTCAACTCGTTGGGGCCCTGGACGCATAAGGAGAGCTGGCGGGGCTTAGGCGGCCACTTGTACGTGCTGGTGAAGTTGCGGATGAATGCTTCAGTAAAATCAACCCAGCTGTTGATGCTGCGGGGCTTTATGTTGTTCAGCCATGTCCGGGCCATGCTCTGAAACATGAGCGGAACGTATTTTACGACAACACGCTTGTTGCCGTTGGCGTTGCTGACGGCTGTGGAATAGTCAACCAGCCAGTCCTCCAGCTTTACGGAGCCGGTGTACTTGGGTGTATCTCTTGGGAGAGTAAACCCTTTGGGGAAGGGCTCATCTTGGATGCGGGGGCCAAAACAAGGCGGACACAGCTCGTCTTCTTCTTCTAGCGCCAGGGATCGATTGAGGCGATCGATCCGATGGCGGGCATCGTTTTCTCTGATTCCTTCTCGGCGGCTATCGGTGTCAAAACCGGCGGATCTCGGGTAGGGGGTCCCAACTGTGCGTCTAAGGCGGATGGTAACATGAGGCAGGGGACACGATTTTTACCCAGGTTCGGGCCCTCTTGATGGAGGTAATACCCTACATCCTGCTTGATTGTTCTTGATGATATGAGTATTACAAGAGTTGATCTACCACGAGATCGTAGAGGCTAAACCCTAGAAGCTAGCCTATGGTATGATAGTATGTTGTCTTATGGACTAAACCCTCCGGTTTATATAGACACCGGAGGGCGCTAGGGTTACACAGAGTCGGTTACAAGGGAGGAGATCTACATATCCGTATTGCCTAGCTTTCCTTCCACACTAAGGAGAGTCCCATCTGGACACGGGACGAAGTCTTCAATCTTGTATCTTCATAGTCCAACAGTCCAGCCAAAGTATATAGTCCGGCTGTCCGGAGACCCCCTAATCCAGGACTCCCTTAGTAGCCCCTGAACTAGGCTTGAATGACGATGAGTCCGGCGTGCAGTATTGTCTTCGGCCTTGAAGGCGGGTTCCTCCTCTGAATACTCCCCACAAGGTTTTGGACCCAAGGATAGTGTCCGGCTCTGCAAAACAATTTCCACATACCATCGTAGAGAGAATAATATTTCCACGAATCTAATCTGCTAACACGTTTTGACAGCACGATGTCATGTCATGACCCGGTCCTTATCCGAACCGTTTTTCCAGCTAGCACTGCACATATTGCGAGGCGGTTTTCTTGACACGTCTTGGCGAAGCAGAGATTGTGTCCCCCTTATTATGGGATTCTCATCAATATGGACATGGGTAACCCACTCGTGCCCGTTGGCATGACTCCTCGATTTTAGGCGAGTCCAAAATGGCCGCGAGGAGGACGCTTGATATTCACCCTCTTTATAAAGAGGCCAAGACCTGTCCTTTTTTCTCTCATGCTTAATCAAATCCTTCCCCCGCCTCGAGTTCCAACACCCCAGGCTCAGGTCAGGCGCTTCGTACCTTCAGCCATGTCCGAATCCAACCTCCAAGGTCGGTGGATGCCTTCCTCTGTCACAGAGGAGGACATCAAGAAGCTGAGAGAGGCCAGATATCTGACTGCCGAAATTTCACACAGGTTGCCCGCCCGAGGGCAGGTCATCCCCACTCCCGAACCCAACGAGAGTGTTGTGTTCATCTCTCACTTCCTCCAAGGACTAGGCCTCGCCCTGGATCTCTTTGTTAGGGGGCTCATGTTCTACTATGGGCTGGATTTCCATGATATGGTCCCGGATTCCCTCCTTCACATCTCGTCGTTCATCGTCGTATGTGAGGCCTTCCTCCGCATTACCCCTCACTTCGGCCTGTGGCTCAAGACCTTCAATGTGAAGCTAAAGATGATCGAGGGGTGACACGCAAAGTGCGGAGGTGCCATGATAAGCAAAAGCACTGATGCTTCATGGCTAGAGGGTTCCTTCCCAGAGGTGTCCAGCTTGTGGCAGCGGGAGTGGTTTTACATCACAGCTACCCGAAGTACCAAGTGGGTAGCCGCCCCTGCCTTTCGCTCGTGCCCCCACCACAACTGACATCATGGATTAGCAGGGGGCTGAGCTGGGGTCCAACAAATGATGTGCCGATATTGCTGAGCCGCATCCGAGATCTCTTTGAGAGAGATTTCAGCCTGGTTATGGTAATGCAAGTTATGCTAGTTCGTCGAGTCCAGCCTTGCAAACGTCGACCCCTTCATATGTGGGAGTTCAACCCGGAAGGGCACTTCCTTGGCATTACGCTCGAGGAGATGTACAAATTGTTCTTCGGACCCCAAATAGTGTGTCCGGATACCACCGTGGTTGTGTCTGAGCTACAACCACCCTGATACCCAAGTAAGTAATCCCATGGCCGAACATGGTGTCCTTTTATTTATCATGACATCATTCTGAAGAGTCACTCTTTGACCAGGACTGGATAACAAAGGCAAAGATGATCAGGTGTTTGGCCCCCCTTCCCGAAGGCTTGGCCAATCTAGTACTGTACAAAATGCTCGAGCCAGTGCCTTATCAGGTGCCCTCAAAGGAAGATGAAGGGGGGAATAAAGAGGCCGCAAGCGGGGGAATTAGCACCTCCGCAAACGAGGATAACCAGGGAGAAGAATCTGACATTCCCTCTCCCCGAGGAAGGAAGAGGACCACCTCTGAAGATCCGGAAACAAAGGCTTCCAAACGGGGGAAGAAATCCTCGCCAGAGGGTCCTGCTTCGGAGGGTATTCTTGCCGCGCAATGTCCGCTAGGGGATCAGCCCGCTACCGAGCTGTAAGTAATCAAAAAGTACTTTAATAGTGAAAGTGGCCTACCTTACTTCCGAGGACAATAACCGAAGCTTATATCTTGTAGTTTGGATCGTAGCCCTTCTCAACAGAGTTCTTCTTTGGGGGATCTTCTTTCGGAGATGATGGAGAGCGAAACACCTCCCCCTGCCACCCCGCCTCATGAGGCGGGCGACCCTGAAGTGTCATCGCGGAGGGTCTCTCCTGATCCGCGAAGGCCATAGGGTAATCCTTTGGCTACCCGGAGTCCTCAGTATTCGGCTCCTAAAGAGAGCAACAGAAAGAGTCCGGAACCATATAGTGTGCGGTCGGACGCACTGAAGGATCTTCTGGAGCAAGCGGCCATCTCAGAAGCGCATCGTATGATAATGGGTACGGTAATTGAAAGGATTTCATCCGCTGAAAGTGGATTGCATGAAGCTTTTATGAGTCTGCTGAAAGGCTTTGAGGTACGTGAAATAGTGTGTCTTTTTGACAGTACCGCACATGTTAGGTGTGCCCTATGCAGATAGTAGCCCCTGAGACTCTGGTTGTCGTCGAAAATGGCAGCAAACAGAGGATCATAGTCCCAGGTAATAACCAGACCGCCTTTATGTGCAGGTGGCTGAAGCTCCGGTGGCTAGCCGGACTGATGGGTTTGCCGAGCTAAAGCGGCAACTTGATGCGACAGATGCCGACATCGTGCTTGTGAACAAGCGGCTTGACGAGGCACAGGGTAAGTGATTTCTCTGGTGATCAACATATAGCGAGAGGAGCATGATGCCAGTATTTTTAATATGTTGTGACTGCAAATGGAGCTGCCACCATGGAGACCCTCCGGGCGGAGCTTGCCCGAGCCAAGGAACAAGAAAGGAATAGCGATGCGCCCGCTCTAAAGGCAGTCGAAGAGTTGAGGGCCGAACAGGACGCACACGGCCAGAGCAAGGAAAGAATAGCCAAGATAGTCGTTGAGTTAAAAGATGCCGCTGACCGTTACAAGCTTCTTGAAAAAGAAAGCCGAGCGAGGGCGACGGACCTAGAGAAGGCCATGGTAGCAGCCAAGGAAGCCCGCTCCAAAATCAAGCGGCAAAGGAGGAGCTGCGTCAAGCTGCGGATATCGTGGCTGGGAATCCCTTCTTGTTGTGAACTAAGTTCGGAGATCCGAAGTATGCTCCTCTTGATCAACTATGGAGTTCTGCGGACGCCTACGTGGATTTGGTGGCAAGTGCTGCTGATGTGGCCGAGTACTTCAAGGATCAAAAAGATCGCGAAGTGGAAAAGCTGTTCTGGTCACAGTTCCATGCTCCAGTGCGTCCGCTGCTGTTGAATAAGCGAATGTCCCAGTGGGCCGAGCTCCATAGGTTGTCCGTACTTGCCATGAGGTCTGTTGTGGATCATCTGTGGCCGGGAGGGTCAAGGCTGAATAGTTACTTTAGTTTAGTGCAACAATTTCTTGGTGTTGTGCTGCACATCAATGCTATGAAGTGGTCGGCGTGCATAGAGGGTGCGCGGATGGCCTTTGCCCGTGTCAAGACATACTGCGCGGAGATGGAGGCCACCACTGTTGCAACAGAGGGTTCCGCCGTGGGCCGAGTGGCTGCCGAGCACTACTTTGAAGAAGTTCTTGAAGGCGCTCGTTCGATAGAGGCTCAGTGCTTGAAGAATATTATGTTCTAGTGACATGTACTCCCAAAAGACAATGTTTTATTGAGTTATCAAGGCTAGTTTTATACTTTTGCCCGAAAGTATTATGATGCCTCCTATGCGGCCGTTTATGTAGATTTGTATATAACCTGAAAGTTTGCAGTCGTCGGCTTCTGCCCTCACGCATATAATGCGGGGGTGTTTGCAAAAAATGCGTATTCACACTTGATCCAACGTCTTGGTCCATTAAGGAGGTGGTAGCACAGCGAACGAGGCAATCAGACTATATTGCTT
Source organism: Triticum dicoccoides (assembly GCF_002162155.2). NCBI lineage: Eukaryota > Viridiplantae > Streptophyta > Magnoliopsida > Poales > Poaceae > Triticum > Triticum dicoccoides. The sequence continues at coordinate 219,145,497 of NC_041380.1, forward strand.
TAACACTTTCACTTAGCCATTGGAGTTTGACGGTGGGGCTACTATATAGCCCCTGTACTTCTACGCTCGTCCGAATACGGGGCACGTACGCACGCCCCAGATCAGCCCTTGTTTGTTTTTGCTTTAGCATCCATGCATCATGTTTAAATTTTATGAAACCTGAAATGGGGATTGCCTAAACCCTAGCATTAAAGGAATTCAAATAGGTTCAACTAAAAATATTTTTCAGTGAATCCAATTGGCTTTAGAAAATGTTCATCATTTCTGGGGAAATGCTATAAACCATAACCAGAGGTGCTGCACATTTTCATGATATATTGGGCTCTGGATTTAAATCATACCTTATTTGCATTTGGGCATTTAAATTTTATATATTATATTAAATGTCCAAATATTCATGAACTGAAATTCTGGTTATTGGAAATAATCCAAATAATGGCCACAAGCAGTCTCATGATTTTTGAAAGTGCATAGGTATTTTTAATAAAGCCCAACAGTTTACAGAAAATTAGAAAACTAAAACAAATAATAAAGAGAGGGAGAGAAGGCCACCAGGCCACCTACCTAACCTACCTGGCGGCCCAGCTGCGGCCCAGCACTGTTGGCCCAGCCCAGCAGTCGCCCCCACCGTCTTCAACCTCCTGCCAGTAGGCAGGAGGGTGTGTGGTCGCCGCGCGTGGGCACGCGCGCGCCACCTCCTGCTTCCCACCGCTGCCCCGACGCGCCTGCGAGTGCCACGCACTCCCCCTCGCCCCCTGCACCTCTCCTCTCTCCCCCTGGACCCCATCCCCTCCTCTGCTCCCCTCTCGCGCGCACCACCGAGCGGAGCTCGCCGTCATCGTCGCCGTACCCGTGGCCACCGGCCACCCCTAGCCTCGCCGATGCGCTCAAAGGCTCCGCCTCGACCCCCTCCTCCTCCTCACCGAGCCACGCCCCTCCAGAAGCCCCCTAACGTCCTCTCCGGGCTCGTCTCCTACCTCGGACCCGCCGGTCGCCGTCGCCCGATTCGTTGAACTCCGGCCGTTCCCGAGCAAGCCGAGCCCCTCTTCATGATTGCTGTGAGCTCCTCCACCCTTTCCCCCTCTTCCCCGCTTCATTTGATCGCCGTAGCCGTCGCCCCCTTTATGGCCGAAACGCGCCGCCGCCTGAGCTCAACGTAGGCGTAGCTCCGGTGACCATTTGGTCAACCTGGCGTGCCTAACTCGCTCCCCGCATCGCGTAGCGCTCTGCTAGCCTCTCACCTCGCTCGTTTGCACACCGTAGCACTAACTCGCCCAACCCCGAGCTCCGGCCGCCGCCCCAGGCTCCACTCCGGCGAACCCCATCCACCCCCGCACCTCCCCTTGGTCTCCCTAGATGCACGCGGTCATGGGCTACCTCCTGGTGCTCTTCGCGCGTCCAACCGCAGCCCATAGCGCAACTCCGGCGAGCCTCCGCCGCGAGATGTGGTCGCCGGCGCCTAATCCGGCGACGCTGACGTGGCGTTGCCATTAGCGGCTAATCCCCCCCAATTAGCACACTAACAGACACTGACAGCGGGCCCCGTAGCGGGTCAAAGCCCGAGTCAACGCGGGTTTATTGTATGTCTCACTGACGAATGGACCCCACGGGTCAGGTTTGACCTGGGGCGCCCAGTTGACTCTGCTGACGTCACAGTGACGTGGTGCTGACGCCATAAATCATTTTCTGGATTTATTATTATTCAGGAAATTTCAGAAAATACCCCAAACTTCTAAAAATCATATAAATTCAACCGTAGCTCAGAATGAAATAATTTATATATGAAAAATTATCAGAAAAATTCAAGGAATCCATCTGTACCATTTTCATGCATGTTTGAACAACTTAACCTCACTGTTTAGACCAAAACATGATAATGCACTATTTGAATTCATAGTTTGAATTTGAATTTGAACCTAGTGTTCAAACCAGCACCATTTAACCTGTTGCTAGATGCATTATCCCAAAACACATTCATTTTGCCATGTCATGATCATGCATCATATTGTGCATTGCATTGATTGTGTTCCCTTCTGTGTTGCCGGTATTTGTCCCCTCTCGATAGACGTGATACCGATGATGTGATCGTTGACACTGATGAAGACTCAATGCTATCTTCAGAAGTGCCAGGCAAGCAAAACACCCTTGTTCATTCCGATATAATCCCACTCTCTCGCTCCTTCTCTCTTTTACTGCATTAGGACAACAACGATTCATCTGTTACTTGCTGCGGTAGCTGAACCCCTTTATCCTCTGCATGACCTGTCATTGCCACAGTAAATAGATGAAACCCACTAGTATGAGTAGGAGTTGTTTGAGCCATGTTGTGCCTACTCATTCATGTTTGTTTGTCATGCCTGCTATTGCTTAGAGTTGAGTCAGGTCTGATTCATCGGGGATGAATCAGAGGTGTGTGAACATGTCCTACTGTGTGAGCTAAGTGGTGAACACGATTTGGTAAAGGTAGCAGTGAGAGGCCATGTAGGAGTACATGGTGGGTTGTCTCATTGAAGCCGTCCTTAGGAACTGAGTTCTGTGTTTGTGATCCATGATTCAGCTACTACCATACATTGGGCCCTGAAATATGACTCCGCTCGACTTCCTATTCACCCAAGTCCTCTGTACAGGAGTTGCAAGTAGTTTCTGGTGTTTGTAGTATGCTGGAGGCCGTGCACAGCGCTGACCGGAGGGGTGGGCTGTGATGCGGTAGGCACGTGGCACGGTGTACCGGGTGCCCGTTTGGTGTCTCGGGAACCCTGCACACATCGTTTGGGGCTGTGAGCGAAACTCCGGCCGGATCTCCTCATGGATGGAACCCGAATAGGCGATAAACCTGGACTAGAGACTTGAGTGTTTAGGTAGGTCGTGGTCTACACCCACGTCGGTTTTCGCTTGAAGTCTGCCGAGCACATGTCGTGTGCAGACGCTAAGTGGTGGAAACATGTATGAAGAAGTACACCCCTGCAGGGTTAACATCATCTATTCGAATAGCCGTGTCCGCGGTAAAGGACCTCTGGGTTGCTTATATTAGTTCATAGACAAGTGAAAGTGGATACTCTAAAATACGCAAGATAAGCATGAGTGCTATGGATGGCGTTCTCGTAGGGCAACGGGAGCGGATCCATAGTGGTGTATTGGTTGGTGAATATGTGGACTCGTGTGCGCCACCTCAAAAGAGTTGCTTGCAGTCGTAGTTTAGGATAGCCATCGAGTCAAAGCTGGCTTGCTGCAGTTAAACCCACCATCCCCTTTGCTGATAATGATGCATATGTAGTTAGTTCTGATGTAAGTCTTGCTGGGTACATTTGTACTCACGTTTGCCTATTTTATGTTTTTGCGGAGAGACTTCGGTCTCACTAGTAGTTCCGTGTGGACTTCGACGTTTAGCTTGTTACCTCAGCTACGATCTTGTGCCCTCGGCAGGATCTGGTAGATAGTCAGGCTTCTCAGCCTTTTTCATTTATAGATGTCTGTACTCAGACATGATAGCTTCCGCTTGTGCTTTGATTTGTATGCTCTGAATGTTGGGTCATGAGACCCCTGTTTGTAATATCTCGCTCCTAGGAGCCTATTGAATAAATACTTGAGTCGTAGAGTCATGTTGTGATGCCATGTTGTATTTGCACATATCGAGCATATTATGTGTATGTTATTGAAATGCTTGGTATGTGTGGGATCTGACTATCTAGTTGTTTATCCTTAGTAGCCCCTCTTACCGGGAAATGTCTCCTAGTGTTTCCACCGAGCCATGGTAGCTTGCTACTGCTCCGGAACACTTAGGCTGGCCGGCATGTGTCCTTCTTCGTTCCTGTGTCTGTCCCTTCGGGGAAATGTCACGCGATGAATACCAGAGTCCTGTTAGCCCGCTACAGCCCGGTTCACCGGAGTCCTGCTAGCCCAGTGCTACAGCCTGGATTCACTCGCTGATGACCGACACGTTCGATGCTGGGTCATGGATGCCTGTCCCTGTGGGTTTGTGCCACTTTGGGTTTACGACTAGCCATGTCAGCCCGGGCTCCTTATCATATGGATGCTAGCGACACTATCATATACGTGTGCCAAAAGGCGCAAACGGTCCCGGGCAAAGGTAAGGCGACACCCGTGGGAATACCGTGCGTGAGGCCGCAAAGTGATATGAGGTGTTACATGCTAGATCGATGTGGCATTGAGTCGGGGTCCTGACAGCGTTGGTATCAGAGCTTGACTGCCTGTAGGATTACCAAGCCAAACTGGTCGAAGTTGAGTCTAGAAATGCTTTAGTTATGTAAGGAATTGATTGTGGGATGGAATGTAAGGCTCTTTTTACTCCTTATACCTCATGCCCTTCTGATCTGAGTCATCTTATCTTTTCTACGGGGTTAAGGAACTAGGCTTTCTCTTCTTTCTATCAGGATCACGTGTTACTAATCCGTAGACTTATAGAATTGTTGGAATTAAGCCTCAGTTCAGTTTCTACCTCTGTATGTTAATTATTGATCTCGAGACCTTGATATTGTGCTTCTGAGTGGCTATGCCACCATTTTTGTAGCATGTCTCAAATCTTTTTGAGCATTTATAGCTGTTATGCTGTCCGAGTCATCCCAGGTTTCTAAATAGTCTGATGCATTTGCAAATCCTTTCTTTCCGTTCCCGATGTCCCTTATGGTCAGAATAAGCACACTAACCGGTGTGTTGAGGTAATTTATTGCCTCGACATATATGTGGGAATTGTTATTATGACCCTAAGTGCTTAGAGGATCATCTAGTGGTGTAGCCATGATCTGTGTTTCCAGTGTGATGATTCTGGCCGTCATTATCGAAAGCATCCCGTGATGCCATTTAGTTAGTAGGCATTCTATTCCTGGGTTCTTGAACCCGAGATTCACTCTACTTACTTCATGTTGATAGTGTTTGCTCGTTCCCTTAGGTTATTAGTAACTTTTTCATTAGTCCTCGAGGTCCATGGTATTTTCCTTCTTCCAAATACTATGAACCACTTATGGCAGAAGTTTGTTGAACCAAAAGATCACAATCAGAGTACTCTTGAGGAGTTCTCCATTCATAAATCGTGACTCTACCAGTTCTACCTTTCTGCATGGGTTATCCGAAAGAAACATGTTGAACTTGGTTCGACATGCTAGTCCATGCATCCACAACTCAGAAAAACATATGTTCCTTTGAGTTGTCCCCCTTTAGTTGTCTTCTGACCGTCGTCTATCAATTGATAGTCAAGAGTATGTATGCATTCATTCATTGATGCCTATTATTCTTGTGGTCCGTCAAGCCATTCTATTCCAGAATGACTAGGAGAAACAAACCCCAGTACCTCATCCATATCCAGGGTTGGGTCTTAGCAGTTGTACTCCGCAGATCAAAATACTAATCCAGTTTTTGTTCTGTTCCACCCGGGAGTGTTACCATCTTTAGATTAAGATTATCATGGGAATTGCACACCATCCTATGAATTCTTGGTGCAGTGATACTTCTCTCCATCATTATTCATTTCTCGGTTCCCGTGTTTTTATAACCGGAATGTCGACAAGTGAATCGTGATGTGTGAAATCAATACTCCTGGCAACCTTGTTGCTTGGTAGTTAAATGGACAATAACCTCATTCTTAACGTGTTGGTTCTTGAATCATCATTCCAAGATTGATCGTGCTACCTTGTCCATCTTCCTGGTGCACATTTCGATTGATGAGTTAGGATCTTGTCAAGTCCTCACTCATTTGATCATATCGTCTTGCCCTCAAAAGCGAGATTGTTCTCGATCTTAGTAACATATCGGTGGTTCGTGATTTTCCGAATATCTTCTCGAAAGTATCACCAGGTTGTCATCTGACCGCTATGTTGAGTTCGTGACCAAGTTGGTTTTCTTATAAATTACTCCTTCTCCAAGAATCTGTGTTGGATATTCCTGAGCTAGTTGGTTGAGCTAGACAACAACTTGGAGAGTTGGGAGATAAAAGCTTGTCTGACTTAGTTCATGTTAAGGGATATCTTCTTGTGTGTGTGTGTGTTGAAGAAGGATGATATCTTCATCGACGGACCCTCGTGATCAGTTAATGGACCTATCATCTTGTCCAACCTTTGATTTGGGTGTGGGCTATCCTCAAATCAAGTCAGAACCAACGATGTTCGTAATGTTGTCTTACTCGTGGTTTTTCCTCGAGCATACACCATTATATTCTTTGGTCTGACCAATGCTATCACCGTGTTCACTTAACTATGGAATTCCTTTTAAAAGGAAACCCGGATGAATTGTTGTTGAGCCCATTGACAACATCCTTATCTCCTCGATGATTTTGTTGAACATTAAGCTAGTACTGGAAACTTTTGAAAGCATTTCTTCATGCTAGTTCATGAAGCATATGTTCGGATGTAAGAAGTGACTTCCTCTAATTCACGTGCATCTGATGCAAGTTGCTGCCGAGACTGCGAGAAAGTCAATATTGCCTCCTTTGGAATCATCCCAAATCAATTATGCATACGTGCGAAGTATTCTGTGGTTTGGAGACTTGCAACCTTCATTCCATATGTATCCCTAGCACACCAAGCCACTGATTGAGTTGTTCAGAGATAAGGAGTCTGTCTAAGGTGAACTCTTTGGACTTCCACGCGTGGAGACTTCGCTATCATCGATGATGGTTCCCACCTGAACTCGGTAGTGTTTTATTATAAGACTACTATGTGGTCATGCTTGTCTGAGACAGCGTGTTCACATGTTGTAGCAGAACCAGCTCATGTTTTGGAGCTTGCTATCGTAGTTCATTTCCCGAGAATCTCGCAACGTCATCTTGTTGATTTGTGTTGCAAACTTTCATTTTTCTTCCTAGACTCGATGAGTCTAGAATATCCTGACACCAGCCAGATCTGAATCTCAGGCAGATGTGATGGTTGGAACATTTTCCCAAGAACTATAATATTGGTCTCGCGATAACCGGTAAAGTGGATGTCGTGGCCAACACACCCCGCCGGAAGACCTATTGTTGTAGTATCTTGATTGAAGAAGTTGGCCACCTCCCCATAAGGATCTCACAGAATTTATTCCGTAGTTATTCCTTATGATTTTTGTGTTCCCGAAGTCTGACCTTTACTTGATGTCCTAGATATCAACCCATTTCAATAAATGGATTACGCTTGCACATTAAGGAGAGCATTAGAAGCGGAGTGCTAAATGTCTCTCGGTCCATCATCCAGATTTTATTTCCTTGGCCTCGCTAAGGTGAAATCTGAGAAAGTATTATCTTCCTTTGCATCTGCATCATCCATCATCATTCATCATGGTAGCAAGTTGTGTTGCCAGGATCCTTGACACGGATATTGGTAAAATCTTGATGATTATGGAAATGATCAAGTTCTTGAGAGCACGTGCAAGTGCTAGGTTTGATCGTCGGCATTAACTGTATAGTGATCTCAGTTTCCTCGGCAATGCTATGACCTTTTCAAACAGTGAATTCACTCTCTATTGTTGGGTTCTTCCCCAGTTACCAGAATCATTCCCAGCAGTTGCATTTTGTTCCTAGCTTGCACCGCCAATGTGCCATTCTACCATGGGTCTCTTCCATTTCCGATGGTAAGCAAATTCATCCATTACGTTGTCTTCAACAAGGTAATCCACATCATCCAAGTCCGAGTATGCCATTCTACCGACCCCCTCCAAACGATTGCTCGAGAATTGCCTTAGGCTGGTTTAAAGAGTTTCAATGATCTATGGATCAAAAGTAATTCTTTTTGCCACTTAAGGGAACAGTCCAACGAGTCACCTTTCTCGAGGTGCCCCGTTACGGGATCATGGTAAATATTTCCTCGCCACCTTGACACCATCCACCATCTTTCTAAGGGTGGAATGGTTGCCTACCAATCTGAACCTTCGCCATCCATTTCTTTACCATCCCTCCTAATGTGTGTTTGGTGTCTCAACTCAAGAGATGTTCTTACGACTCACTCCATGAACTGATCTTGAGTTGCTCGATCTTCAAGAAGATTAAATCCTGTAGGGTTTCCCCCTCTTTCTGTTGTCGTGTCGAGTGAAGATCTCGAAAGAAAAGACGTCAAGACCAAGATGATGGAATGGATCACCATCTCTGAGAAGGGCAATTGGATCATGAAGATTGTGATACTTTTGTGACTTCCCTTTTCCTCTTACCTCACGTCTTGAATCTCGGGGCGAGATTCTTGTTTAGTGGGGGTGAGCTGTCACAGCCCCAGATCAACCCTTGTTTGTTTTTGCTTTAGCATCCATGCATCATGTTTAAATTTTATGAAACCTGAAATGGGGATTGCCTAAACCCTAGCATTAAAGGAATTCAAATAGGTTCAACTAAAAATATTTTTCAGTGAATCCAATTGGCTTTAGAAAATGTTCATCATTTCTGGGGAAATGCTATAAACCATAACCAGAGGTGCTGCACATTTTCATGATATATTGGGCTCTGGATTTAAATCATACCTTATTTGCATTTGGGCATTTAAATTTTATATATTATATTAAATGTCCAAATATTCATGAACTGAAATTCTGGTTATTGGAAATAATCCAAATAATGGCCACAAGCAGTCTCATGATTTTTGAAAGTGCATAGGTATTTTTAATAAAGCCCAACAGTTTATAGAAAATTAGAAAACTAAAACAAATAATAAAGAGAGGGAGAGAAGGCCACCAGGCCACCTACCTAACCTACCTGGCGGCCCAGCTGCGGCCCAGCACTGTTGGCCCAGCCCAGCAGTCGCCCCCACCGTCTTCAACCTCCTGCCAGTAGGCAGGTGGGTGTGTGGTCGCCGCGCGTGGGCACGCGCGCGCCACCTCCTGCTTCCCACTGCTGCCCCGACGCACCTGCGAGTGCCACGCACTCCCCCTCGCCCCCTGCACCTCTCCTCTCTCCCCCTGGACCCCATCCCCTCCTCTGCTCCCCTCCCGCGCGCACCACCGAGCGGAGCTCGCCGTCATCGTCGCCGTACCCGTGGCCACCGGCCACCCCTAGCCTCGCCGATGCGCTCAAAGGCTCCGCCTCGACCCCCTCCTCCTCCTCACCGAGCCACGCCCCTCCAGAAGCCCCCGAACGTCCTCTCCGGGCTCGTCTCCTACCTCGGACCCGCCGGTCGCCGTCGCCCGATTCGTTGAACTCCGGCCGTTCCCGAGCAAGCCGAGCCCCTCTTCATGATCGCCGTGAGCTCCTCCACCCTTTCCCCCTCTTCCCCGCTTCATTTGATCGTCGTAGCCGTCGCCCCCTTTATTGCCGCAACGCGCCGCCGCCTGAGCTCAACGTAGGCGTAGCTCCGGTGACCATTTGGTCAACCTGGCGTTCCTAACTCGCTCCCCGCATCGCGTAGCGCTCCGCTAGCCTCTCACCTCGCTCGTTTGCACATCGTAGCACTAACTCGCCCAACCCCGAGCTCCGGCCGCCGCCTCAGGCTCCACTCCGGCGAACCCCGGCCACCCCCGCACCTCCCCTTGGTCTCCCTAGATGCACGCGGTCATGGGCTACCTCCTGGTGCTCTTCGCGCGTCCAACCGCAGCCCATAGCGCAACTCCGGCGAGCCTCCGCCGCGAGATGTGGTCGCCGGCGCCTAATCCGGCAACGCTGACGTGGCGTTGCCATTAGCGGCTAATCCCCCCAATTAGCACACTAACAGACACTGACAGCGGGCCCCGTAGCGGGTCAAAGCCCGAGTCAACGCGGGTTTAGTGTATGTCTCACTGACCAATGGACCCCACGGGTCAAGTTTGACCTGGGGCGCCCAGTTGACTCTGCTGACGTCACAGTGACGTGGTGCTAACGCCATAAATCATTTTCTGGATTTATTATTATTCAGGAAATTTCAGAAAATACCCCAAACTTCTAAAAATCATATAAATTCAACCGTAGCTCAGAATGAAATAATTTATATATGAAAAATTATCATAAAAATTCAAGGAATCCATCTGTACCATTTTCATGCATGTTTGAACAACTTAACCTCACTGTTTAGACCAAAACATGATAATGCACTATTTGAATTCATAGTTTGAATTTGAATTTGAACCTAGTGTTCAAACCAGCACCATTTAAGATGTTGCTAGATGCATTATCCCAAAACACATTCATTTTGCCATGTCATGATCATGCATCATATTGTGCATTGCATTGATTGTGTTCCCTTCTGTGTTGCCGGTATTTGTCCCCTCTCGATAGACGTGATACCGATGATGTGATCGTTGACACTGATGAAGACTCAATGCTATCTTCAGAAGTGCCAGGCAAGCAAAACACCCTTGTTCATTCCGATATAATCCCACTCTCTCGCTCCTGCTCTCTTTTACTGCATTTGGACAACAACGATTCATCTGTTACTTGCTGCGGTAGCTGAACCCCTTTATCCTCTGCATGACCTGTCATTGCCACAGTAAATAGATGAAACCCACTAGTATGAGTAGGAGTTGTTTGAGCCATGTTGTGCCTACTCATTCATGTTTGTTTGTCATGCCTGCTATTGCTTAGAGTTGAGTCGGGTCTGATTCATCGGGGATGAATCAGAGGTGTGTGAACATGTCCTACTGTGTGTGAGCTAAGTGGTGAACACGATTTGGTAAAGGTAGCAGTGAGAGGCCATGTAGGAGTACATGGTGGGTTGTCTCATTGAAGCCGTCCTTAGGAACTGAGTTCTGTGTTTGTGATCCATGATTCAGCTACTACCATACATTGGGCCCTGAAAGATGACCCCGCTCGACTTCCTATTCACCCAAGTCCTCTGTCCAGGAGTTGCAAGTAGTTTCTGGTGTTTGTAGTATGCTGGAGGCCGTGCACAGCACTGACCGGAGGGGTGGGCTGTGATGCGGTAGGCACGTGGCACGGTGTACCGGGCGCCCATTTGGTGTCTCGGGAACCCTGCACACATCATTTGGGGCTGTGAGCGAAACTCCGGCCGGATCTCCTCATGGATGGAACCCGAATAGGCGATAAACCTGGACTAGAGACTTGAGTGTTTAGGTAGGTCGTGGTCTACACCCACGTCGGTTTTTGCTTGAAGTCTGCCGAGCACATGTCGTGTGCAGACGCTAAGTGGTGGAAACATGTATGCAGAAGTACACCCCTGCAGGGTTAACATCATCTATTCGAATAGCCATGTCCGCGGTAAAGGACCTCTGGGTTGCTTATATCAGTTCATAGACAAGTGAAAGTGGATACTCTAAAATACGCAAGATAAGCATGAGTGCTATGGATGGCGTTCTCGTAGGGCGACGGGAGCGGATCCATAGTGGTGTATTGGTTGGTGAATATGTGGACTCGTGTGCGCCACCTCAAAAGAGTTGCTTGCAGTCGTAGTTTAGGATAGCCATCGAGTCAAAGCTGGCTTGCTGCAGTTAAACCCCACCATCCCCTTTGCTGATAATGATGCATATGTAGTTAGTTCTGATGTAAGTCTTGCTGGGTACATTTGTACTCATGTTTGCCTATTTTATGTTTTTTCAGAGAGACTTCGGTCTCACTAGTAGTTCCGCGTGGACTTTGACGTTTAGCTTGTTACCTCAGCTACGATCTTGTGCCCTCGGCAGGATCTGGTAGATAGTCAGGCTTCTCAGCCTTTTTCATTTATAGATGTCTATACTCAGATATGATAGCTTCCGCTTGTGCTTTGATTTGTATGCTCTGAATGTTGGGTCATGAGACCCCTGTTTGTAATATCTCGCTCCTAGGAGCCTATTGAATAAATACTTGAGTCGTAGAGTCATGTTGTGAGGCCATGTTGTATTTGCACATATCGAGCATATTGTGTGTATGTTATTGAAATGCCTGGTATGTGTGGGATCTGACTATCTAGTTGTTTATCCTTAGTAGCCCCTCTTACCGGGAAATGTCTCCTAGTGTTTCCACCGAGCCATGGTAGCTTGCTACTGCTCCGGAACACTTAGGCTGGCCGGCATGTGTCCTTCTTCGTTCCTGTGTCTGTCCCTTCGGGGAAATGTCACGCGATGAATACCAGAGTCATGTTAGCCCGCTACAGCCCGGTTCACCGGAGTCCTGCTAGCCCAGTGCTACAGCCTGGATTCACTCGCTGATGACCGACACGTTCGATGCTGGGTCATGGATGCCTGTCCCTGTGGGTTTGTGCCACTTTGGGTTTACGACTAGCCATGTCAGCCCGGGCTCCTTATCATATGGATGCTAGCGACACTATCATATACGTGTGCCAAAAGGCGCAAACGGTCCCGGGCAAAGGTAAGGCGACACCCGTGGGAATACCGTGCGTGAGGCCGCAAAGTGATATGAGGTGTTACATGCTAGATCGATGTGGCATTGAGTCGGGGTCCTGACAGAGCTGATGCATATAAGGCCAAACTCGTGACGCCGAACACTCCCTAAGGTATTCGGTCTTTATAACAAAGGCCAGGCTAAACGATGCCCATAATAATAAACCCCGAGTGTCCAGGTCCATGCAATATCCTGACGTGGCCACATGCCAATAACGTCAGCATTCTTCTCAGTTGTATTGAGTATCCAGAGGATGTGAACAACAAGAGACAGTAAAAAGGTTTACGTAGGGTCTTAGTATGAAAAGAAACCTTTGAGCGGGCCCCTACTGCACGTCTGCGCCTGTGTCTCCGTTGTGCCGTGTCCTGGATGGGTGTAGCATGATTGTCATCTATAGAAGAGAATTACTTAGGTGAAAGTTTCCGTTCCAAAAAAATGGTTATTATCAATGAACTATTAAAATTCAAGATAAGTCAAGTTGAGCCGGACTAGCCTTGATTACACGCGGGAAGCCCCTGGCACCGTCTAGGAGGGTTTCATCATCAAACCAATCTCATGTATATGTAGTGGTGCACCGGACTCGTCTAACTGTTCCCATGGTCTTGACGACCTGTCATTTTTTCTGGTTGGTGAGGTCATCTAGTGCTCGGCTGTTAAGGCCGCCGCACACTCTTCCGCGCATAGAATACGCTCAGTATTTCCGCTAACTGTGATGGTGCCATGTGGACCGGGAGCTTGAGAGAAGCGTAATGCGGTATTGCATTAAAATTAGCGAAAGCCGTTCTTCCGAGTAGTGCTTGATAGCCACTTCGGAATGGATCGATGTAGAAAGTTAACCTTTCGCTTCGGAAGTTATCGGGTGAACCGAATACAACCTCTAGCAATAGAGAGCCTATACAGCGGGCCTCTTGGCCTGGTATTACTCCTTTAAAGGTAGTATTACTGTGGCTTATTTGCGTCGGGTCTATCCCCATTTTGCGGATTGTGTCCTGATATATCAGATTTAGACCACTGCCACCGTCCATGAGGACTCGTGTGAGATGGTATCCCTTTATTATTGGGTCTAACACCAAGGCAGCCAATCCTTCGTGCCAGATGCGTGTCGCATGATCCCAGTGATCAAAAGTGATCGGGCAGGCCAACGAGGGGTTGTTCCAAGGGGTGGCGGGCTCTATGGCGCGTGTGTCTTGGAGTGCATATTTGCGTCTCCTCTTCGTCACATGGATCATGTTTTCTCTTTTGACCTCTGGTGGGAATTTTTTCTGTCCTCCAGTGCTTTGCTAGCGAGGTTCATCCTTGTCTTCAATTGGTGTCTCCCCCCCCTTGTGTTCGGCGTTTAGCTTACCGGCCTGCTTGAAGACCCGGTATTCTCTGTGGGTGTGATTTGCAGGTTTATCGGGGGTGCCATGAATCTGACATAGTTTCTCAAGAATCTTGTTTAGGCCAAATGGTCCATCTCTGCTGCCTTTGAAAGGCTTTTTCCGCTGACCTGGTCGAGAGCCCCTGAATCCGGCGTTGACCGCCATATTATCTGGGCTATCTTCTTTATTTCGACGCTTGTTTTTATTGCATCGTGGTTTTCCATTGCCATCCCTGACTTCGGATGTGCTTGGGTCGCTGGTGCTACTATGGGCTAATCAGTTATCTTCGCCCGCGCAAAAGCAGGTCTTGAGGCTTGTTAGGGCTGCCATTGTTCTCGGTTTTTCTTGGCCGAGGTGTCTGGCAACCCATTCGTCCCGGACACTGTGTTTGAAAGCTGCTAAGGCTTTAGCGTCCGGACAGTCGACGATTTGGTTTTTCTTAGTGAGAAACCTGTTCCAAAGCTTTCGTGCGGACTCTCCGGGCTGTTGAATTATATGGCTTAAATCATCTGCATCCGGAGGTCGGACATAGGTCCCTTGAAAATTAGCCTGAAAAGCATCCTCGAGCTCCTCCCAACTTCCAATTGAGTCTTCGGGGAGGCTTTTCAGCCAGTGCCTAGCTGGTCCTCTAAGCTTGAGGGGCAAGTATTTGATGGCATGGAGATCGTCTTCGCGAGCCATATGGATATGGAGGATAAAGTCCTCCATCCAGACCCCAGGGTCTGTGGTCCCATCGTACGCCTCTATGTTCACTGGTTTGAATCCTTCTGGAAATTCATGGTCCAGCACCTCATCGGTGAAACATTGGGGGTGTGCGGCACCCCTGTATTGGGATGTGCCATGGCATTCGGACGGTTGTAGTATTCGGTTTTGATTTTGTGCCGGAGCGCGCTTCCTAGATCCATAGATGGATCTGGTCGTACCGGACTTTTGGCACAAGTCCTCACGTAGATCGTGTGTTGACTTATGTGCGACTTTTTTAGCCGCTCTATCATGGTCACAAGGTAGTGGATCCGGCCGGTTGGCCTTTTCATTTTTTGGCTGTGTGGGCTCTAAGGCCTCATCATGGAATTCAGGTAATAGCTTGCGCTTTGGATAGCTCTTTGTGTGGTAACTTCCACCGTACTTTGCTTCGTTGTCGAGCACTTCGTTCCACCTGCTGTTGAGCATATTTTGTGCGGCCTTAAGCCTTTGCTTCTGCTTCTTCAGACTCCTCGCTGTGGCAATAAGCCTTCTGCGGAGGTTCTCTTGCTCCAAGTGCGTTTCCGGGATGATGTGTGCATCTTCGTCCGGACTATTTTCCTCCCAAGAGGGGGTTTGATGAGGTTTATCCTCGGCGTCGCCATGTTCGGACGTCGGATCCATACTTTGTTCGCCGCTTGCAGCTTCATCGTGCTCTGTCGCCGGGGCAATGTGGTCGCCGTTTCCTCTAGAGTCGACTGGAGTGTTATTTTCTCTTGCGCTGTTATCGCTATTTTTGCTATGGCGGTACTTAGAGCGGCGCCGCTGACGTCGGCGCTTGGGTTGCTTCTTGGAGGGTCCATCCTCCGCTGTGTCTTCGCCATTGCCTTCTTTGGGTGTATCCACCATGTATATGTCATGAGATGAAATGGCTGTCCGGCACCCTGTGGGTGCTGATTCCTGTTCTCTCCTGCATCTTCGTCCATGCCGTCGATGTCTTCGTAGTCAAAGTTGAGCATGTCGGTTAAGTCGTCGACAGTGGCTACTAAGTGGGTGGTGTGTGGGCAGCGAATTTCTTCATCATCTGCATCCCATTCTAGCCAGACATAGTTTTGCCAAGGTTCTCCTGACAAGGAGAGAGACCTTAATGAATTTAGCACATCGGCGAAAGGCGAGTGCTGAAAGATATCCGCGGAGGTGAACTCCATGATCGGCGCCTAGTCGTATTCAATAGGCATGGATGTAGGCGGCTCGGAGTGTGTGGCCGGAGACGAATCCAATGGTTCGGCGACACGACTCTTGTAAGGGGTGAAGTCAGTATCCGGCTCCATCGCCACTGAGAGTGCGGACTCCCTGGCGGGGTCTATCCATCCGTCCTTGGATGGCGCAATTTTCTCCAGATTGAAGGCCGGAGTAGTTGCAGATGCGATCTCCCGAACACTATCCGATGGCAGAGTTACGTCGTGCTCGTCGTGACTGTGCGGTGCACTTGACACGGGTTCGAATCCGTCGAAGATCAAGTCTCCGCGGATGTCGGCAGTGTAGTTTAAGTTTCCTAATCTGACCTGATGGCCAGGGGCGTAGCTCTCGATCTGCTCCAGATGGCCAAGCGAATTGGCCCGCAGTGCGAAGCCGCCGAATACAAAGATCTGTCCGGGGAGGAAAACCTTGCCCTGGACCACATCGCTACCGATGATCGAAAGGGCCATCAAGCCTTACGGTCACGACAAAGTGGAACTCTCAATGAAAGCACCAATGTCGGTGTCAAAACCGGCGTATATCATGTAGAGGGTCCCGAACTGTGCATCTAAGGCAAATGGTAACAGGAGGCAGGGGACACGATGTTTACCCAGGTTCGGGCCCTCTTGATGGAGGTAATACCCTATGTCCTGCTAGATTGTTCTTGAGGATATGAGTATTACGAGAGTTGATCTACCATGAGATCGTAGAGGCTGAACACTAGAAGCTAGCCTATGGTATGATTGTACGTTGTCCTACGGACTAAACCCTCCAGTTTATATAGACACCGAAGGGGGTTAGTGTTACACAGAGTCGGTTACAAGGGAGGAGATCTACATATCCGTATTGCCTAGCTTGCCTTCCATGCAAGGAGAGTCCATCCGGACACGGGACGGAGTCTTCAATCTTGTATCTTCATAGTCCAACAGTTCGGCCAAACGATGTTGTCCGGCTGTCCGGAGACCCCCTAATCCAGGACTCCCTCAGCGGCCAAGGCGGTCGCCGAGTGATGGGTTATCAACAGGTGGCGGGGAAATGTGCCTCTCCCTGCGGGGTGGAGGAGGCGGACAGTCGTCTCGCCGCAGCACTGCTCTTGGGCGGCCGTCTTTGTCGCGCTCGATGGTGACGTGAGTCCGGCTGCAGCTGGCAGCCGGCTCCTTGTCTCTTCTATCGTGGCATCACCAGTCGGTGTCCGGGATGTCGTGCCTTGACCTCGGTGAGGAGGTGGGTCATTGTTTCGCCGGCCGGGCGCTTCGGTGCGGCACCCGGCATCTTGCTGCTCAGCAACCACGTCGAGGAGTTGCTGGACTCGCTCCGTCATGTGGCGACGCTCATCGCCCCCGAGCTTGTCTAGCTCGTCTGCTGCCGCTTGGGCAGGTCGTATGTTCTCTGCAGGCGTGGCGTATACGGGGCGATCTGTCCCAAACATGCTGGCGATGGTCGTGCCACGCTGCCGGACCAAACCAATGAGGCTAGGCCCACCAGGAGCCGGCGTGCTACCGACAACACGGTCCATCTCCCGTTGGTAGGCCTCCGAAAGGCGTCTCATGCTGGCTAGCCGGTTGGCGCTCTCGATGAGCTGGAGGCAGCGTGCTTCCAGCATCTCAGCGTCGGCGTCTTCCGGGATAGGCGCAGCCAGGTCTTGCATCGCCGCTTGCAATGGATCCAGGCCACCCTTGCCGGAGTGCTCGCCGTGGCTGATGACGAGCACCTCCCTAACGGTGCTGCCGCCACTGTCCGTGCGAGGAAGCGGCTCGTCATAGACCACCATGTTGGAGGGCAACGCGTCAAGCGATGCCCTGTCGGAGTCGACCAACATCGGGTCGGTGGAGCCAACCGACTCCAAGTCCGCGGCAGGCTCGCTGGCGACGTGGAGCTGATCGAGGAGGCTCACAAGGCGGCTCTCGGGGCCATCGGTGCCTGCATCAGACGCGGGCTCGTTGGAGAGGCGAATCTCACCAACAAGATCGGGGAGGCAGCTCGCTGCGCAGGCAACCTCCGTGCCATGCAGTGCGTCGGCGCAGACGCCGTCTGGCGTGTCGGGCTGGCTGCGCTTGCCAGGAAGTAATAGGGTTCCCGTCCAGAACAGGTCTCCGGGAGACGTTGCACCTCGGCCCATGGTGGGCGCCAATTGTCGGGGGTTGGGTGCGACATCTGCAAATGGATGGCTTATCATGGTGGGATCGAGTAGAACGTCGCCGGTGCCTGGAAACGGGATGATGCGTAGGCACGTACGTCGGCGTACTTTACCCAGGTTCAGGGCTCTCCTAGGAGATAACACCCCTAGTCCTGCTCTGTGGGGTCTCCGCATGATCACTAAAGCACTAGTGAGTACAACTGTGCTCCTCGAGCTGCATGGTAGAGGTAGAAGAAGGCAAGGCTTGCTCTCCTCTCCCCCTAGGTGTGAGTCTAATTCTAACAGGTTCCAACCCCTTGCATGGGCGCCCTGGGGGTTTATATAGGCCTACCCCCTAGGGGTACAATTGTAACTTGGTCGGTTGTGGGACCCAGATGTCAGTCTCTCTGGTCGCCGACTTCTCCGCCGACTGCGGGGGCCCACTGCCTGGTGGGCCCTGCCGGCTGGTCTGGTACAGAGGCAACAGGCCGCCCCCGCCACTCACGGGTCTTGCCGGCGGCGGGTTACTGTGGCCGTGATGCTAATGATGCTTGCTTGGTCAGCGGAGCATGGCTACAGTCCCGCCGCCTGGCGGGAGATTACTATAGCCACTCTGAGTCTTATCTGGTTAATGGTGCGCAGGTCCCGAGGAAGGAACGGGCCGCCTGCTAGAAGCCGGCCTCCCCATGGTCCGACTGGTGAGCCTCCAGCTGTGTTCCGGGCTCTCACTGACCGGTAGGGCCCGCCGTCCTTGGGCCATATCGACAGGCAGTCGTGGGAGCAGGGCTTTGCCTGTCAGGAGTGACGTCAGGGGTGGAGTGGCAACAGTTCTGCGCCGGGCGGAGATCTCCGCCAGTACGGAGCACTGTGGCCACGCCCGGCCCTGGATACGGGGGTGATGGGCTACACTGTTGCCTCACCATGTCCTGTCTTCTTTAATGGGGGTGCAGACTTTGAGGGCACCATGGGCCAACTGCTAGGAGCCAGCCTCTCTAGAGGCCGCCTGCCAGGAGTCAGCCTGTCTTGGAGCCACCTTCCTGAGCATGGCCGCCTTCTGGCAGTTGTGCCGTTTAGCCAGCCGGCCACCAGAAGGTGGCGCTTCATCTTGTCGTCTTGAGGGGCGCAGCCGGCCCGATGTCTTGAAAGGTTCCGGGACTCGGGTAAGGCTACTCGTGGCCCATTACTCCGACACTGACCATAATCCCCTACTCCTCTCCTCAGGAGACACAGGCAGGGAGGCGCATAAACCTACGGAGTTTAGGTTTGGTCTGGCCTGGCTTATAAATCAGGATTTTTTACCCTTAGTGGAGAAAATCTGGAAGAAAGTGGTTAAAGCTGAAGATCCTATTGATATTCTTAATATCAAACTAAAAAGGTTTAAAACCTTCTTCAAAGGGTGGGGGTCCAACAAGTACGACCATACCAAGAAGAGAAAAGAAGAATTAAGAGTGGTACTGTCCACTCTTGAGGAGCTCGAAGAAGAGGGACCTCTGACCCCTGAGATGTATAGTAGAAAGGTGGATATTAATTTTGAAGTTCATGAGATTCTAGTGAATGAGGAGATTTTCTGGCTCCAACAATCCCATGAGCGTTGGCTGCTCAAAGGGTATTTGAACACATATTATTTTCATAAAATTGCAAATGGGAGAAAAAGGAAGAATACCATTCATGCCCTCAAATGTGGTGATATCGAGATAGAAGGAACTAATAACCTTATCTCACATGCCACAGAGTTTTATAAAACCCTTTTCAGCCCAGCCCCAGGCAACTTATTTCACATGGATCCTAACTCGTGGGATGAATCGGAAAAACTTACTCAAGAGGATAATGTTGATTTGACTAGAGCCTTTTCATAAGAGGAGGTGAAAGAGGCCTTGTTTGCGATGGATGTTAACAGAGCACCTGGCCTCGATAACATCCCTGCGGAGTTTTATCAACATTGCTGTAGCATTGTGAAAAATGACATCATGCGGCTGTTCAGTCACTTCCATGCTGGTATGCTTGACATGCATTGTCTCAACTATGGGGTGATTACTCTCCTTCCTAAAGTGCCAGGTGGTGATCGTATTTAGCAATTTCGACCTATCTGTCTTCTTAGGTGTCCATATAAACTCATCACTAAAACTATGGATCGGAGAGTAAAAAAATATGCTGACAAGCTGATAAGCTTGTCAGAAAATGCTTCCGTAAAAGGGAGGAATATTATGGATGGGTCATGACTCTACATGAGCTTCTCAATTACACCCATGTCAAGAAAAAAGTAGGGGTGGTGTTTAAACTCGACTTCGATTAAGCATACGACAAGGTTAACTGCGAGTTTCTGTTGGATTGCCACAGAATAAGGGGGTTCAATGAAACCTAGTGTGGGTGGATGAAACAAGTCTTATACAATGGTACAGTTAGTATCAACCTAAATAACTCAGTGGGCCCAAATTTTCAATGTTCTAAATGGGTGCGCCAAGGAGACTCCCACTCTCCATTTCTGTTTAACATAGCTGCAGACTATCTAAATAAGATAATCAGCAAAGTGCAGCAAAATGGCCTCCTAACTGGACTTGCATCTGATCTTGTCCCGAAT
This sequence comes from Triticum dicoccoides, assembly GCF_002162155.2. Lineage (NCBI taxonomy): Eukaryota > Viridiplantae > Streptophyta > Magnoliopsida > Poales > Poaceae > Triticum > Triticum dicoccoides. Next base: position 219,165,683 of record NC_041380.1, read on the forward strand.
GGGGTGGTTGTTTTGCAATACGTAGATGACACGATCATTTTCCTTGAGCATGATGTGGAAAAGGCATTAAACCTGAAGCTCCTATTATGTATGTTCGAGCTAATGTCTGGACTGAAGGTGAACTTTCAGAAGAGCGAGATCCTGACTGTTGGAGGGGACACTGACATAGATAGCAAGTATGCTGAGATCTTTAACTCTGAGATTCGACATTTTCCAATCAAATATCTTGGAATGCCTGTGAATTTCACAACTCTTAAAGATTCGGTGTGGGAGTTTATTGTAGATAAATACCTTAAGAGCTTCGGGTCCTGGATTGGTAATGCTGCATTTAGCAGAGGCAGACTTACTTTGCTCACCTCGGTATTGTCGCAGCTCTCTTTATATCATATGTCCATGTGACTTATGAGTAAAACATTCATAGAGAGGATGGACAAGAACCATAGAAAATTTTTCTGACATGGTTGCAATAAGAAAAATAGATATTATCTAGTCAAATGGAAGAGGATGTGTAGATCGAAGGACAAAGGGGGGCTAGGTGTCAAAGACCTTAGGAAGAAAAATATCAGCCTGACGATGAAATGGCGGTGGAAATTAGAAACCCAAACTGGGGTTTGGCAAAGCTTGGTGAGAGCCAGATATTTACATAACAAGTCTGTGTCAATTGTGCAACCTAGACAATCTGACTCCCCACGTTGGAAAGCTCTTCTGAAAGTCAGGGAGCTGTACATGGTGGGAAGAAAGATTAAACTAGGACGCGGCAACCTGACCAGGGTGTGGAAAGACTCAATTGATGGGCTGCCCCCACTTAATTCGAGGTTTCCTCGGTTGTTTGAGATTTGTACAGGCCAGGATTGTACAATCCAAAAATTTGATAGGGTAGAGGCTTCGACCTTTTTCAGAAGGCGTTTATGCCCTAACCTAAGGGAGCAGTGGGGTAAGATGCGGCAGTACATATTGGGGCTTAATACTACAACTGAGGAAGATGTAGTGTTTTGGGGTTTGAGTAAGAATGCAAAGTACTCCACTAAGTCTATGTATAAATGGCTGGAAAAGCCTCTCCATGGAAGCAACTATAGATGGATCTGGGAGGCAAAATTGCCTCTTAAGATACAGGTCTTCTTATGGCATATGGCCCAAGACGCGGTGCTCACAAGAGCGGTGATGAGGAGGAAAAAATGTCCGGGGAACCCTGTGTGTTCCTTCTGTAACAATATTGTAATTGCGTCCCATCTGTTTTTTACGTGTCCTGTGGCGCGTGTTGTCTGGAGGGCAGTTGGAGTTATGTTGGGGACTGACTTATGCCCAAAGAACACCTGGCAATTCTATGTGTGGTGCAATATGTTCTTACCCAATGAAGCTAGATTCTATACTGTTGGTCTGGCGGTAGTAACCTCGGCCATTGGGCTTGCGCGCAATAAGGCTACTTTTGAAAAACAATTGATCAAATCTCCTTTTGAGATTGTGTACTCGGCTTGTTCTTTTTTCTTATATTGGGTAGGTCTATTGCCGGTGGAAGAAGCGGCAAGATTGCGACACGGAACTGAGATGATTCGAGCAAGCACAACCAAGTTGATGGCGATGTGTGATGGGGCCAGATGCACAGCAGAAGAAGTGGATGAGGTGCTCTCTGGGTGACTTGTGATGATGCTACAGCGCTCTACATCTTGCCTGGTTGAGCTAGGGGAGATGTGCTGGGTTCTCGTCTCAGGCTCCGCATTTGGGAAAACTTTTGAAGTTTGCATGCTTTCTGTTATGTAGCACCTCTTTTGTTTGTCCCTTTTCCCTGGTTGTAATAGCTAGGTTCGAACTAAGTAGGTGTTGTCAGGTTTTCACCCCATGGTGCTCGTTTCGATGACGGGCGAGCACAGTGGGTTTCCTGGCAGTGCGTTGAACTCACTGCCTATCTTTCCTTGCTTCCTAGTTGTATCGGAGACTGTTGTATTTCCGTTTATCTTAAGTGGAAAGGGGCACGCCCGGTTCAAAAAAAATGTCGGCTATCAGCTCTTTCCCCTGCTCCCTGGAGATACAACGCAGTGAAACGTCATTTGGCCGCTTCCTGTATAACTCACCGTCCCAGATGCAGTATGATGTGTCCTGCCGGGCCACGCGCTCCGCGTCCTCCTCCTTCTCCGGCAACGTCCCTTGCATCAGGTATTCCTTGAATTCCTTGGTCCAGCATCCCTCCTGGGGCTCAAGCCCCAAGAGTAGGCGCGCTCGTGAGGTCGGGCGACAGGCCGTGGATCCTGTGGCAGGCGGCTGCGGGACTTCCTCCCAAGGCTGAGCTGTTCTTGAAAGCGGTGGCGGTGCTGATGGCTTGAAGAGCCGCTCCTCGAAGACGCCAGGCTCCTGGGGCTGTCGCTTGGATGCTCTTGTGGCAATGTCGTCAGCTTTCTCGTTGGTGCCACGGGGCACGTGCTGCAACTCCAGGCCCTGGAATTGTTTCTCCATCTTGCGCACACCTCCGCAAGGTATGCTTCCATGTGTTCGTCCCTTGGCTCGTATATATTGTTGGAGAAGTTGACGAGGAGCTGTGAGTCGCCCCTGACGGGAGGCGCTTTACCCCCAGTGCCACTGCAGCCTTTAGGCCGGCCATGAGGCCTTCGTATTCTGCAATGTTGTTGGAGACCTTCTCGCCCTGCTGGAAGCAGAGCTGCACGACATAGTAGAGTTTGTCCTGAGTGGGCGAGATGAGCACTACTCCAGTCCCCGCGCCCTGGCGCGCGAAGGCACCATCGAAATACATGACCCAGCCATCGGGAGCCTCACTTCCCGGCGAGAGGGACCGGTCTTCGCCTACTTCAAGAGCCGGGGCTTCTGTCCATTCTTCCATGAAATTAGCGAGCGAGGCTCCCTTTATGGCCCTGGTAGTGCTGAACTCCAATTGGAATGCTTGCAACTCGATGTTCCACTCAGCGACCCTTCCAGCAGAGTTGGGGCTCCTGAGCACTCTCTCCAATGGGTAGGCTGGGACAACCTTGATGAGGTGGCCTTGAAAGTAGTGCCACAACTTTCGTGAGGGCACCAGGAGCGCGAGCAGGAGCTTCTGAGGCATGGGGTACCGTGCTCTTGCATCCCGTAACACCGTGCTGACGAAGTATACCGGGTGCTCGACGAGGGTAGGCGTGTTGATGAGGCTGGCGTCTTCCGGAAGCTGGGGTGCCTCCTGAGGTGGTGGAGCCCCCGACACTTGATCGCTTGCCGAGGCCTTTGGGGGTTCGAGAGCGTCGTCCTGCTGAGCTTGCTCTTCTGCTGCTGTTGCGGTGGCCCTTGTGGCGCCCTCCCGGTCTCGCGTCGCCCTTGGCTTGGTGTTATTCCTGAACCGCTACTAGGGCCGCGCTGGCGGAGTAGGGAGTGGCGGCAAGACAGAGCACTAGGGGCTCGAGAGGCCGCGGCGCCACCATCACTGGGGGGCTAGTCAGGTATCTCTTGAGGTCTTGAAATGCTCGGTCTGCCTCCGGGGTCCACTCGAACGGGCCCTTCTTATTCATCAGCTTGAAGAAGGGTAGGGCTCACTCTCCCAGCTTGGAAATAAAGCGTCCCAACGCAGTCAGCCATCCAGCAAGCTTCTGCATTTCCTTGAGGGTTTGCGGTGGACTCATGTCTTCAATGGCCTTGACCTTCTCTAGGTTGGCCTCGATCCCCCTGTAGCACACAAGGAAGCCCAGCAGTTTGCCGGAAGGGACGCCAAGCATGCACTTCTCCGGGTTGATCCACGAGGACCTTGATCCAACACCTGGCGGAGGCTTTCAAAGGTCTCCTCCAGGTCTTGGATCAAGGTCCTCGCCTCCCGAGACTTCACCACGATGTCGTCGACATAGGCTTCACTGTTCCTCCTAAGCTGCCGACCCAAGGCGATGTGCATGAGCTGCTGGAAGGTTGCGTCTGCGTTGCGCAGTCCGAAAGGCATGCAAGTGTAGCAGTACACCCCACACGGGGTAAGGAAGGCCGTCTTCTCCACATCTTCTACCGCCATTTTGATCTGGTGATATCCTGAGAACGCATCTAGGAAGCACAGCAAGTCGCACTCGGCAATGGAGTCGACGATCTGGTCGATGCGCGGAAGCGGAAAGGGATCTTGGGGGCAGGCCTGGTTGAGGTTTGTGAAGTCGACGCACATCCGCTCCATCCCGCCTTTCTTGGGGACGACGACAGGGTTCGCAAGCCACTCTGGGTACCGAACCTCACGAATGACACCCGCAGCCTCCAGCTTGTGGGTTTCTTGGACGATGAAAGCTTGCTTCTCCATGGATTGCCACCTCGGCTTCTGCTTCACGGGGCATACGTTGGGGCACACCTTCAGGTGGTGCTCTATCACCTCTCTTGGGACCCCCACCAGCTGATCGGGCTCCCAAGCGAACACTTCCTTCCTTGTTTGCACGCAAGAACCTCACCAACGCCTCCTCCTGATCTAGCTCGAGGTTGGCGCCTCTGGTAAAGGTTGCCCCTGAGGACCCGTCCTCCTCGACCGGCACTCGCTTGGTTTTTGCCTTGTCCTGAGTGAAAAACTGCTTCTTCTTGGTTGGTGCGGCTCCCTTGGCATTGGAGGTGTCCAAGTCGGAGGGCTGCGCTGCTGCGGCGGTCTTGAGGGCGAGCTAGAGCGTCATTAAGGCTTCCTTAGAGTCCCCCTTGATGGTGAGGGCACCCTCGCTCCCCGGCATCTTCATGAGGTTGTAAGCCGGATGGGTCGCTGCCATGAACTGGGATAGAGCTGGGTACCCGAGGATGGCATTGTACGGGAGGTCGATGTGGGCGATGTCAAAGTTGATGAGCTCAGTGCAGTAGTTGTCGCGCGTGCCGAAGGCCACGGGGAGGCATATCTGCCCCAGGGAGCGGGCAGAGCCTCCACCAACCCCTGAGAAAGGCTTGCTAGGGCGGAGCCGCTCGAGCGGTACGTGAAGAAGGTTGAAGGCCTTGACGGAGAGCACGTTGAGGCCGGCGCCGCCGTCGACAAGCGTCTTGGTGATGGATACGTGGCAGATGGTGGGCGTGCAAAGCATTGGGAGCGCACCCGAGCCGATGGTGGAGGCGAGATGATCCCCTAAGTCAAAGGTGAGGTCGGCCTCGGGCGCGGCCTAGCCCGGCAGAGCCCCGGGGCGCTTGGAAGTGGCGCCGATCTAGCGAAAGAACGGCTTGACGAGACGGTCTGAGGGTGGTGCTTGCGAGCCGCCAAGGAGGGCGGCAATCGCATGGAGCGCCGGTGCCCCGTAGCGCACAACGAAGAGTCCGTGCAACTCCTCTCATGATGCCACCGTGGATCCGGGGAGGTTGAGCAGCCAGGCGTGTGGTGCGCCAGTGAGGGCCATGGGAAGCCAGTTGGCCATGACTTTGTCGTCGCCCCCGGCCTTAAGGACGGCTTCCTCATACGCCAGCACGAAAGTCGATGAGTCCGCCGCACCGTCGTAGCATGGTGGCATCTCCGGCTTGAACTTGGGTGGCCAATTCACCTGCCGCAGGGCGGGAGCAAAGGCTCGGAGCCCCCGAGCGCCACTGTGAGCACCCGTAGATCCGGCCGGCGGGGCGGCGCCACCCATGGAGAATGGGCGCGAAGATGGTGGAGCGCGAATTGACGGAGGAAAACTCTGGCGCACCCCCTACCTAGTGCGCCAAATGTCAGATCACAGGTTTCGGCAAAACCCTCAAGGTTCGAACACTCGGGTGCGCGCAAAGATCTCCCCCCTACTGATCCACGTGCTAGCTCAGCTAAGATCTTACGAACTAACTCGACGAGCTCACAACACAAAGGACACAAGATTTATACTGGTTCGGGCCACCGTTGTGGTGTGATACCCTACTCCAGTGTGGTGTGGTGGATTGCCTCTTGGGCCGAGGATGAATAGTACAAGGGGAAGAACAGCCTCCTAAGGAGAGGTGTTCTTGTGCTTGGTGAGCGTGCGGTTGTTCTAGTCCCTCTCGATCTAACCTCCCTCTCTATGGTGGTGGCTAGTCCTATTTATAGAGGCCCTAGTCCTCTCCCAAAATATTGAGCAGGAAGGGATCCAACAACGACCAATTCGAAAGGGGACAGCGAGCACAACTTATCCTGACAAAAGCAGTCTTCGCCTGCAAAAGGCTCCGGTGGTGACACTGTCTTGGGCTCCATAGTGACCTCCATCTTGCCGTCCTTCTTGTCTTGGTCTCATTGCACCGATATGGAAACGTTTGCCTGACACCTTGGTACTCCGTGCCTGCGCTTGCTTCCTTAGCACCAAAGAGGAAACAAGGACTCTATGCGCGCTGGCGCCCGCCTGACGCCCGCCTGGTTTCGATCGTCATGGCTCGCGTCATCGGAATCTCGCGAGGTTTGCCTGGCCTTGATCTCTCCGCCCCTCGTGAGCCAGCCTGGTGAGGCCTCTCCTGAAGAGGTCTTGTGTCGTTCATCTCGCGAGGCTTAGCCCCTCGCGAGGGTCTTGAGTCCTTGCTCGCGAAGATGGGCCGTATGGGCCCACTCGTAGAGCCACACTGTGGGCCGCAGGCCAGCAAGTCTGGGGACCCCCGTTCCCAGGATGCGGACACTAAGCTGAACGAGAATGCCACTGAAGTGCCGCCAGAATGATTCGGTCTGAACCTGGATGATAGCGACGACTCGGCGGAGGAAATCTCCTCCAGCGACGAGGGGGAAGACGAGGAAGGCGAGTATGATGAAGACAACGCGCCGGAGGTCGGAGCGGATGGCTAGCCTCAAGTCGACCACGCCTCTAGTGTCGGATTTCAGGTTCCGGCAGACCCTTGAGGTTCGAACACTGGGGTGCGCGCAGAGATTTCGCCTTCTACCTACCTGCACCCCTCCGCCTTGCTAAGATCTAGGCTAAGGAAAGAACAACACAAGAAACATAGGGTTTATACTGGTTTGGGCCACCGTTGTGGTGTAATACCCTACTCCAGTGTGTGGTGTGGTGGATTGCCTCTTGGGCTGATGATGATGAGAAATACAAGGAAGAATAGCCTCGCGAGGGTCTGTTCTTGGCTGGGGAGATGAACTGCTAGGAAGAGTTCAGTCACCCTTCTCTCTCTCTCTCTTCTCGATTCTCTCTCCGATTTCGGTCTCAGCTTGTTTTAGGGTTGGCCGATTCTAGCTCCTTCTCCATCCCTTCACCCCCTACCCTGGGGGTGGCTAGTCCTATTGATAGGCAATGGCCCTGGGCCTCTTCCCAAATATTGAGCGCGAAGGGCGCCAACAATTGGCCATTTTGAAGGGGAACAGCTGGTACACTTATCCTGACTAAAGTTGGTCCTCACCTGCCGAAGACTCTAGTGGTGACGCTGGCTTGGGCTCCACAATAACTTCCTCCCTGCCGTTGGACTGGTCTTGGTCTTGTTGCACCGAAACAGGCGCCTTTGCTTGATTCTCCCACCTGCGCTTGCTCCCTTTGCACCAAAGAGGAAAGGAGGACACTGCGCGGGGTGGCGCCCGCCTGGCGCCCTTGGTCGTCATGGCTTGCGTCACGGGCACCTCGTGAGGTACCCCGCCTTGATCTCTCCGCCTCCTCGCGAGCCAACCTGATGAGGCCATGCCTGAGGAAGCTCCGTGCCGTCTGCCCCGCGAGGCTTGGCCCCTCGCGAGGGTCTTGGGTCTGTGTTGATGAAGATGGGCCGTGCTGGGCCCCCCTTTGAGCCACACCGCAGGCCGCAGGCAGGCAAGTCTGGGGACCCCCGTTCCCATAACGCCGACAGTAGCCCCCGGGCCCAAGGCGCGCCCGGACTTGGCCGTGCAGGGAGGCGAAAAGGGCAAGGGCGAAGCGCCGCGGGCCCTAACAGCCTGCGGCCTTGGGCGCCGCGTGGCGGTTGATTGGACGTGAGCGCCTTAGCAACCGCGCGAGTTGATAAAGGAGTGGCATCTTCCTAGGCTTTGCTTTTTTGCTTTCTCCGGTTGCTGCTCAGATCCCCTTTCTTGCGCCTCTCCTTCCTTCCTCCAAAATTTCCAGATCTACTCCGACCGCGGGACCTAGGAAGCCATGGCGCCTCATTAGTCCTCGGTCGGAGCTTGGTACTCGTCTGCCCTGGACTGGCCGAACGTGTTAGAGGCGAGCCTCACCCGGTTGCGTCGGATGGCGGCGGTGCGGGGCATCGACGGGGCGAAGGTGTTCAAGGCCGGCTCCGCCACCCCTGAGGGCCAAGGGAGCACCTTTTATCCGTTCTTCGTAAGCGCCATTGCTGCTGGCCTGGTGCCTCCGTTCTCCGAGTTCTTCTTCTCTGTCCTCCGCCATTATAAGCTACATGCTCTGCATCTCTACCCCAACTCCGTCCTTCTCCTGGCAATCTTCGCCTATTACTGCGAGGCTCACGTGGGGGTGCAGCCCTCAGTGGCCTTGCTGCGCCACTACTTCTACCTCCGGACCTCTCGCGGTCCTGCTTCCGCGTGCGCGAGCTTCATCGCGTACGGTGGCGCCATTGCCATTTCGAACCACGGGAAAAGGATTGAGGGCTTCAAGAGCAAGTGGGTCTTGGCAGATGCTGGGCGCATCCACCCTCGGCTGATCTTGCCCATGGAGCAACCCATGAGCTCCAGGGATTGGGGTCGAGCGGAGCTCGCGGACCCCCGCGCGAAGTTGGTGTTGGAGAAGATGGACGCGGATCTGAGGCCGGCCAACATGGCGGTAGCGAAGCTGACCGGCGCGTCGCTGCTGAGGGAATTCCTGGAGCACCAGCTGGCTCCGCTTCGGCAGTACTCACTTCCAATGTGGAGGCCCCATCCGAGCCCCGCGGCCTTGGCCGACGGAGATCTGGCTGTGGTCCTCCAATCTCTGGTCGGGGGCGATGTGGCGAGGTTGGAGGGCACTCCTACGCCCTTGTTCCTCGCGACGACTGGGAGCAGGTAGTGGAGTCCATGCATGTCTTCAACGGGGACGGGCCCGTGCCCATGGAAACTCCCAAGGAACCGGTGGACGTGCCCTCCGACGACTCCAGCGAAGAGGAGGAAGGAGGGGAGCAGGAAAAAGGGCCTGACTCCGAGGCGACTGACGGAGAGTCGAGGGCTCCCCTCCCCCGGCGTAGGTCCCGCGTTCTCCGCCTCTCTCCGAGCGATGACGATGAGGATGATGACGAGCAGGATGGCGGGAGCTTGCCCCCGATCCCGAAGAAGGACAGGACCGGGCTGATCTCCCGCGGGTCTGCCCCAGCCCCGAGGCGGACCGCAGACGCGCCTTCCGCTTCCAAGCTTCCCAAGGTTGACCCTTCTAGCCGGCTTTCGGGCTTCAAATTTGGCCGGAGGCCGCTTGAGCTCACTGGAGACGACCCGTAAGCGCTTGATTCTTGTCTTTATTTCTTGTTCTGCTTCTGAGGCTTGACGTCTACATCTCTTGGATAGGCTGGCGCCCGCAGCAAAGAAGCCGAAGGGAACTCCTGAGGTTCCATCTGTGGCAGCGCCTCTGCCTACGAAGGAAGGTGACCGCGACACACGGGCTTCTCCTGCCCGGTCGTCCTCGTGAGGCCTGGCTGATCCGGCTGGGGCGAGCTCAGCCCCCATGGCCCAAGTGACTCCCGAGGTGCCTTTGCCTGCTGCCGCCACTACAGCCGTTGGGGCGCAGTAGGCTCCGCCTCAGGATGCTGTGGTCGCGCTGCCGCCTTCTCCTTCTACTCCACCGACTGCTGTCTCTCCGACTCCTCCTGCCGTTCTGGATCGTGCTGCTGCTGAGCTGGACCGGCTACGGCAGGATCTTCTTGGCGCCGACCCTCGCTTGGTGGCCGGGCGCTTGGTGCTGGCTTCAGGATGGGTTCGCTCCGACGCTTCGATTCGGGCGGCGCTGGTCCAGGCCTCGACAGCTTGCGATGAGGAGAGGTAGGCCGTCCTTGAGGCGAAGGCTGCTCGTGACGCAGCCCTGTGGGAGGTGGTCGACGTCCGTGGTCGCTGCAAGGCGCTGGAGGACGAGCTGCAAGGCCTGCGGGACCAGCTCGCGAAAGAGGTCCGCCTTCGCCAAGAGTAGGAAGAAGGTGTGAAGGCTCGTGAGGCAGCCGTCAAGGAGAGGGAGGTCAAGCTCAGGAAGCGCCGCGACCGCCTATGCGCGCTGGAGCAGGAGTTGGGGGCGAGGAAGGTCGATCTGGACGACAAGGCCCAGGTTCTTGCCGAGGACCGCGTGGCCTTCACGGAGATGGAGGCGATACTCGCTCCTCGCTGAGGACGCTTTACGACAGCGGCCTGGAGAGCCCGCTGGCTGGCGCCAAGGACGGCCCCGCCAAGCTGCTTCCCTTCCTGGATCGCGCTCTTGAAGATGTCGCCCTTGGTCTTGGCCCCACGGCCGAGGCCGAGGCGCGTGTCCTGTCTTATGCAGTGCTGACGCGGGTCCTCACCCACATCTACCTTTGCGATCCCGACGTCGACCTCGACAGCCTACTGGAGCCAGTAAGCGGCGAGCATGCCGCTGCCGCTGCCGAGGCCGTGAAGGGTCGCGCGGAGGCTCTGCTGGGGAAGTTCCGGGCCTTCAGCACCAAGCCGAAGCAAGGCGCTGCCGACCCCACTGCTCCAAGAGGCGAACCCACTCTGCGCTGCTCCACTGCCGACAAGTGACTCCGTTGCGGCTCCTGTCCTGCCTTTAATTCCTGCACATGTATCATGCCTCGGGGAGGCATTTAAACTTGCGTTTGGCACTGAGATAACAGTGTGGACTATAATATTTGCTTTGGAATTCCTTGAAATTTACGCTTTTCCTTCCTACTTGCTTATGTTCTACGCCGGCAGAGCCCGGCCCCGCGCATACCTCAGCCGCCGTTAGCCCTGACCGGAAACCAGGACGGGACCAAGGAGTGAGGGGCTACGTGACAAGTTAGGCTCCTGAGTCACGATGCTCAGGAGTCCCCCTTGGCGCACGAACAACAAGTAGGGTGGTGTGATGTGGGTGGATCTACCATTCTACGACTGCAGAGCCCGGCCGCGCGCATACCTCAACCGCCGTTAGCCTTTCGGAACTAAGGAGTGGGGGGCTACGTGACCAGTTAGGCTCCTGAGTCGCGATGCTCAGGAGTCCCCCTTGACGCTCAAACGGCCTTCGTACCATGGCTCCGCTCAGGGAGAGACGCGCGACGAACCAGGCCCGGGGGGCCTGGCTGGGTGGCGTGCGTCTGGGCGTGACCCAGGCGCAGCCCCCGTGCCCAGCCCCCTTGCGCGGCACTCCCGAGGGGAGGCGTTATGATGAGGCTAGACACTGAGCTCTGGGCTCCCTGAGGTTGGTGCGGCCCGGGGGCCGCCCTCAGTTATTTATCACTAGCGCGGAGCATAGCGCTTCTGTATGTGTACGGGCATAGCCGCTCCTCGGCAGTGTCGTCAGCCAGCACGGAGCATGGTGCTTCCACTGGTACGTGGGAGGGGGCTCCCCTCCGGGAGGAGCCCCCGGGGCGTGTACAGCCCCGCCCTGACACGTGGCTACCACGGTAGGGCTTGGCGAGGTGTATCTGGGCACCCGTGAGCTAGCGCGGGACTCACGGGGCCCTACCTCTAGGCGGGTTGCGCCTGGCACTGGGCCTTATCTTGTGATGTGTCCCTGCAAATTTGGTTAGATGCCGGCACTCTACGTTCTCGGGTCCCGGCCCTCGAGCTGGTCTCAACCGTCGCTGGTATGCTAGGTCGCGATGCCGTGGACAAAGCCAGAGGGTGAGGGCTGGAGAGCCAGTAAGAGCCCTGAGTCGCGATGCTTAGGTACCCCCCTTTAACGTGCAAGTGGTCGGCATGGAGAAGAAGAGGTGCCGTGGACGGGCATCAAATAATCAATCATGGTGGGTCGAACGCATAGCCGGAAATAAAGGCAAAAGGGATACATACCGCTGGGTCTGGCTCGAGCGACTTGGGGGATGATGCAGCCCGAGGGGCGCCCCCAACAAGGTAAGCTAACAACATGAAATAAAAGGGATAAATGCCGTAGGGACGGGCCCAAGCGGCCTGGGAATAATGCAGCCCTGGGGGGGCGCTCCCAGCTGAAAATGAAACTTGAAAGATGTCACCTGATGATGTTGAGGACGAAGGAGTGTTCGTGTAGCAGACTCGGTGGGCTGTGTAAGCCGATCCTCATGAGCCCCCAGGCCCAAGGGCCTCGGGAGGCCCCGGAGGCGCTGGTGGCTCCTCGCGGACCATCTCCATCTCCGCCAGGGCTGCGGAACGCCTGGCCTCTTGAGCCTCCACGATGTCCCTCATGAGGCGCTGGTACGTGGCAGCCGCGTTCGGCAAGCCGTAAGGCATGCAAACGTAGCTGTGGGGTGGACCTTCGCAGCGCCCCACTCGCGAGGGCCAGAGGCGCTCCGGAGAGGTGACTCGATTGAGCCCTGGTATGTCGATGCAGACGCGCAGCCCACCATCCACGCCTGGATGGGGAGCCACAGCTGGTAGGCGGCGGCCGCCTTTCATGACTCTTGACTCCTGTAGCTCCTGAATGACCTTGCTGACGAACTCCTGAGGGTCTGGCTCTCCTTGCCTTACTCCTTCTTGAGGGAAACGTGCTTCGAAACACGCCTCCATGTGGTGCCCAAGCGCCTCCCTCGTGACCCTAGCCAGGTCGGTGGCCTTCCAGGGGAGAGCCCCCGAGCCCTGCCTGAGGAGGGCGCCGGGCGCGCTTTCCTATGCGATGGAAGGAGGTTCCCTCTGGGAAGGCGCGGGCCCTGAGGGGCCTGCCTCCTGAGGGGTCGCGCCTGACGATGTCTTCTTCTTCTTGGGGGCGGTCTCGGGAAGCCTCCTGCTTCCGCGATCCGGGTCTTCCAATGACGCGGCCTGAAAGGCTCGTTCTAGGGAACACACCGCGTCCTTCTCTTCACAGGGCACCGTGATGACTCCGCCACTTCCTGGCATCTTGAGGACGTTGTAGCCATGGTGAGTTACGGCCATGAACTTGGCCAGCGCTAGGTACCCAAGGATGGCGTTGTACGGCCGGCGAATGTGAGCGACGTCGAAGTCGATGAGCTCGGTGCGGTAGTTGTCGCGTGCCCCGAAGGTGACAGGGAGGCAGACCTGCCCAATCGGGACCGTGGAGCTGTCGGTGACTCCGGAGAAAGGCTTGGTTGGCTGAAGCTGGCTGTAGGGCACTTGGACATTGTTGAATGTTTCCACGGACAGGACGTTGAGCCCTGCCCCGCCATCGATGAGGGTCCTGGTGACCACCACGTTGCTGATGATTGGGGAACAAAGCATCGGGAGGACTCCGGCTGTAGCTGCACACTTGAGCTGATCTGCTGAGCTGAACGTGATGGCGCATGCCGACCACCTGAGAGGGCGCGTGGCTTCGAGCTTGGGGAGGAGTGCATTCACTTCGCGGGCGAACTGCTTGAAGATGCGTTGAGAGGCTGGGGCTTGAGCCCCGCCCAGGATGCAGGTGATCGTGCGCGGCTCCTGGAAGCCCCCAGCCCCCTCGTCCTGATGGCGGTCCTCGTTTCTCCTTGGCTGCGGCGGCAGGGGAGGGAGGCCTGCGTTGCCTTGCGGGCGATCCTTGCGAGGCTGATCCCTCCAGCCTCCCTCGCGAGGCGGGTCTTGCCAGCGATCCTCACGAGGTTGATCGCGCCACCCTTGGCGCGGGCCGCGGTCTTCCCAGCGTCCTGCGTTCCTTCCTCCTCCTCGACCGTAGCCCCAGTGACCGCGGTCGGGGCGACGGTCGATCCTTCCTTCTCGCACGGCTCGGAGCTCTTGACACTCGTTGGTGTTGTGGGTGTGGAGGTCGTGGTACACACAGTACCGACTGCCCTTGGAAGGTCCGGGCTGATCTCTGCCCCACTTGGTGTCTGGTTCTGCCGCGAGCACAACAGCCCCCCTGCGCTTCACATCCTTGGCCTTGGGCTTCTTCTCTTCTGGGTCTGCGGCAGGCAGCTCGAGGAGGGAGAGACGCCATTCCTCATCCTTGGCGCACTTGGTTGCCAAGTTGAACAACTCCAAGGAAGTGCACAGATCTTCATGCATCGCCAGCTCCTCCTTCATCTTGACATCGCGCACGCCGTCGGAGAAGGCTGAGATGATGGCCTCCTCGGTCACCTTGGTAATCTTGAGGCGTGCGTTGTTGAAGCGCTGGATGTACTTCTGCAGGGTCTCTCCAGGTTGTTGCTTGATGCAGCGCATGTCGCTCACGGCGGGTGGCCGGTCGCGAGTACCTTGGAAGTTGGCGATGAAGCGGGTGCGCATCTCGTCCCAGGAGGAGATCGTGCCTAGTGCCAGGTTCAGGAGCCAGGTGCAGGCCCCGTCCTTAAGCGCCATGGGAAGCCAGTTTGCCATGACCTTCTCGTCTCCGTTGGCAGCTTCGATGCCCAGCTCATAGAGCTGGAGGAACTCCGCAGGGTCGGCCGTGCCGTCGTAACGAGGAGGCAGGTATGGCTTGAACTTGCCGGGCCACGCGACGCGTAGCTCGGTGGTGAAGGCACGACAGCCTCCTGTGGCCACGGGAGGCCTTGGGTGACGGAGAGCTTGGTCTTGCATGTCCCCACGCGCTGCAGCTGGGAGCAGCGCGGGGTCTTGATGTGCGGGAGCAGGAGCATGGTCGCGACATGCTGGAGCAGGGAGCGCCCGGGCAGCTTCTTGCGGGCGAGGGACTTCTTGGCAGCTCTGCTCTTGCCGCGCTAGCACCTGACGGAGCGGGTTCCGCCCAGGGGCCACGCGCCTTGGAGCCATGGCGCCTTCTTGAGGAGGAGGCGGCCGGGGCGCCGTCGGAGCTTCGTCGCCCGCGCGGGGCGGGGTGCGGTGCAGCGAACGGACGGCGCAGGAGAGCCCCCTGCGGCGCGGACGAGCTCGGCGACGCGGTCGAGCCATTCTTCGTAGACATCGTCGAAGGGACGGTAGTGCAGGAGCTCGTTTGCCGCGATGAGCGCAGCTCGAGCCTCCATGGGTGCGCGGAGCGCGCGGGACGAAGAACCAGCTGGGGTGAGCGAGGGAGTAGCGGTGCGGCCGTCTTGCCGCACGGACGGATGCTGAGACGACGGTTGCTGCTCGTCCCCCGCCGGGCCGGTGGCCGCGTTGACGGCAGGTGACGGGGAACGGCGAGGACGCCCGCCGACAGGAGTCGTCTGGGCGACGCGGGAAGTGAGAGCGGCCCGGTGCTCGGCGCGGGCCCGACGAGCGTCAGACATGGACGCGATGGTTGGAGGAGAACAGGGTGGTGGAAGAGGAATTCCGGTGCACCCCTACCTGGCGCGCCAAATGTCGGATTTCGGGTTCCGGCAGACCCTTGAGGTTCGAACACTGGGGTGTGCGCAGAGATTTCGCCTTCTACCTGCCTGCACCCCTCCGCCTCGCTAAGATCTAGGCTAAGGAAAGAACAGCACAAGAAACACAGGGTTTATACTGGTTCGGGCCACCGTTGAGGTGTAATACCCTACTCCAGTGTGTGGTGTGGTGGATTGCCTCTTGGGTTGATGATGATGAGCAATACAAGGAAGAACAGCCTCGCGAGGGTCTGTTTTCTTGGCTGGGGGGATGAACTGCTAGGAGGAGTTCAGTCACCCTTCTCTCTCTCTCTCTCTTCTCGATTCTCTCTCTGATTTCGGTCTCAGCTTGTTTCAGGGTTGGCCGATTCTAGCTCCTTCTCCATCCCATCATCCCCCCTACCCTGGGGGTGGCTAGTCCTATTTATAGGCAATGGCCCTGGGCCTCTTCCCAAATATTGAGCGGGAAGGGCGCCAACAATTGGCCATTTTGAAGGGGAACATCTGGTACACTTATCCTGACTAAAGTTGGTCCCCGCCTGCCAAAGACTCTGGTGGTGACGCTGGCTTGGGCTCCACAATGACTTCCTCCCTGCCGCTGAACTGGTCTTGGTCTCGTTGCACTGAAACGGGCGCCTTTGCTTGATGCTCCCGCCTGCGCTTGCTCCCTTTGCACCAAAGAGGAAAGGAGGACACTGCGCGGGCTGGCGCCTGCCTGGCGCCCTTGGTCGTCATGGCTTGCGTCACGGCACCCCGTGAGGTACCCCGCCTTGATCTCTCCGCCTCCTTGCGAGCCAGCCAAATGAGGCCATGCCTGAGGAAGCTCCGTGTCGTCTGCCCCGCGAGGCTTGGCCCCTCGCAAGGGTCTTGGGTCTGTGTTGATGAAGATGGGCCGTGCTGGGCCCCCCTTTGAGCCACGCCGCAGGCCGCAGGCAGGCAAGTCTGGGGACTCCCGTTCCCAGAACGCCGACATCTAGCATAGAGCCGCGTGCCCGAACGCCGATTGTTGTTGAAAGCGGCAGAGCCGAGACCCGCCAGCCGGCCACTCCACCAGTCGGCGCCCCCGACTCCTCCAACCTGCTGGACTCGCCTACTGCTCCCTTGGTCTAGGCCGCCAATTTATCGTATCTTTTCTTGCTTAGTAGTCTCTTCCACAAACTGTGTTAAATTTGCACAATTCCACCCTGTCGGATCACGGGTTCAGGCAAAACCCTTAAGGTTCGAACTCTGGGGTGCTCGCGAAGACCTCCCCCCTATAGATCCACGTCCTAACTTAGCCTAGATCTCACGAACTAACCCGACGAACTCGCAACACAAAGGACACAAGATTTATACCGGTTCGGGCGACCGTTGTGGTGTAATACCCTACTCAAGTGTGGTGGTGGTGGATTGCCTCTTTGGCTGAGGATGAATAGTACAAGGGGAAGAACATCATCCTCAGGTTGAGGTGTTCTTGTGCTTGGTGCACTTGTGTGGCTGAGGATGATCTTCGATTCTCTCGATCCCCGCTTGCCTATGGTGGTGGCTAGTCCTATTTATAGAGGCCCTGGTCCTCTCCCCAAATATTGAGCGGGAAGGGAGCCAACAATGGCCAATTTGAAAAGGGACAGTTAGTACAAGCTATCCTGACAAATGGTGGTCTTCTCCTGCCAAAGGTTCTGGTGGTGACGTCCTCCTGGGCTCCACTGTGACCTTCGTCTTGCCGTCCTTCTGGTCTTGGTCTCGTTGAACCAACATGGAAACCTTTTCTTGATGCCTCGGTACTCTGCACCTGCGCTTGCCCCCTTAGCACTAAAGAGGAAACAAGGACGCGGCACGCGCTGGCGCCTGCCGGGCGCGTGCCTGGCCTCGACCGTCATGTCTCACGTCATGAGAACCTTGCGAGGTTTGCCCGACCTTGAAGTCTCCGCCCCTCACGAGCTGGCCTAATGAGGCTGCTCCTGAGGAGGTCTTGTGTCATCCACCTCGCGAGGGTCTTGATTCCTTGTTGATAAAGATGGGCCGTACAGGCCTGCCAGCAAAGCCACGCCATGGGCCGCAGGCAGGCAAGTCTGGGGACCCCCGTTCCCAGAACACCGACAGTAGCTCCCTGTCCCAAGGCGCGCTCGGACTTGGCTTCGAGACAAAGCCAAGCGTCAAGTGTGGAGCGCCATGGGCCCCAATAGCCTGCAGCCTCGGTCGACGCGTGGTGGTTGATTGGATGTGGGCGTCTCCGCTTCCCCATGCTGCCTCGGCAACTGCCCAACATGACAAGTCCCTGCGACATGCAAGGAAGACTATCATTACATGTGATAGTGGGGGGTGCCGGTTGGCCTTCTCCTGGTATAAATGGGAGGGGGGCGGAGCCCCCGTCGCCCATCTTTCCTCTGCCTCTCCTGCTTCTTCTTCTTCCTTGCTCCACTTCTTCCTTGTGTAGACATGGCGCCGATCTGGAGGTTCTCAGCCGCAGAGAAGAGCAAGGATCCCATCAACGTGCCCGAGCTGCTCCCGCTGAAGAAAAGGAGGTCTCATCGCTGCGAGGTGGCCGTGAGGCCGGTGGTGTCGAGGCCTTGTGATGAGGACATCAATACCATTGTTACACCCACAGCCCCTACTGTTAGATATACTGGACCAATTAGTAGAGCTCGCGCACGCCAATTAAATTACCAGGTACTTTCGTTTCTTGTAATGATTCTAATGTTCATGAGATTATGATGCCGCCTAAATTGGATACATTTGTTTTGCTTACAAATGAAGGGCCTAGCTTGGAGAAGGATGAACATTGGAGCAAGAACACACATGGACTTGATGGCATGCGCAAGGGGATCAAGAACGGAGTTACAAGTGATGATTTCAGGACTTTAAAGCCGCCATAAGGAGTGCATGAAGCCTTGGACGAAATATACAAGATGCCACTTCATAATATTCGTCCATAGGCTATTCTAGGTGCTGCGTCACCTTATTAATGGGTCAGGCCCATGTAATTTCGAAATACTTAAGTATAGGCTATGTTTAGAGTCCGTATGTGTGGGGAAACAAGAGTTAGGGTTGGTTTCGGACCCCAACCTCAAGGGCCACGAAATTCCCCCCTCTTCCTCCATATATACAGCCCTTAGGGCGTCGTTTAGACTTTGGGTTTTGTTTAGATTAAAAGTTCGCCATAGCTGCAACTTCGCGTACTTCGTTTGTGTCCAACGACCAGACCAAGACGTCAGAGAACCCCACCTTGATCAATAAAGCTTTCATCTTATATTCGCAATATCCCAATTGCAATCTCAGTTTCTTGCTTGTTCTTCTTTTGCTCGCAGGAAACAGACCCTCGTGGTCAGGTTGATCGTGCTCCGGCGTGGTCAATAACCCTCGGAAGTTGGTTTAGCGATTGCTAAGGCGCGACGTCTCGCACGTTCGTAGTTGGATCGTCAAGGTCGACTCCCACAGAAAACGATAGCCACCATCTCATCGAAACATCGGGACACCTTAGCCTCTATCAAGTGGTATCAGATTTCCAGGTTGCTCGGTGAGATTTTACAGTTTTTCGTAGATTAGATCGAGTCTGTTCTTCATACCTACAGTCCACGAAAAAGCCACAAAAAAAATTTAGGGTTAGTTCATCATATCCGAACCAATCTGAGCCTTTGCATAATCTTTTTAGGGTTTGCTTTGTTGAATTTGCAGTTGCATCATCGTGTCAAGTTGCTGGTCTTAGAGTCTAGTCTTTTAGAGTTTCGAGTTCTGGTCATAAGTTGTCACGCCACCGCCGCACCATCATCATCGCCCATCTACCACTTTTGCTTATCCGCCACTGCTTTGAATCCATATCCATATACCACCACCAATCCGTATCCATATACCACCACCAATCTGTATCCATATACCACCACCGCTACCATATACCACCACCGCTGCTATATACCACAACCATATATCCACCACCAATCCGAGTTCTTCTCATATTAGGTTTGTTCTTGAGATCAATCTAAATTCCGATTCGTGTTTCCTTGCCTGTGTAGGTCTCGGAAAAAAAAAGTCTGGAGACCCCCGGGCAGTTTTTAGGCCAAAATTTTCACGGGCAATTTTTTTTTCGCTATCCTATTTTCAGGCTTTTCTGAGTCTTTTGAGCCACGTGCCATCATAGTGATTTTTTGTCGCACTTTTTCGTCGTCGCTGCCCTGATTTCCGAAAAAAATGTGAAAAAAAATTTCGTGCCCATCCTATCAGTTTGACGAGGGAAGAGTTTTGAGACACTCACCATTATAGTGATTTTTCGCAAAAAAAAGAGCGAAAAAAAGAGTTCCAGAGTGTGCTTTTCCCTTATTTACGTGCAGCGCCGTGATTTTGTTAGTGTTCTAGGCTCGCGTCTCTAGCACGGTCTAGCCTAGGACCAGCACAGTACCGTCGTTGAGCGTTTATTCGACTTTGCATCTCTGAATTGATTATTGCTGACCCTTTTTGCTACCATACTATAAGCCTTCCCAGCTCCACATACATCTACGTCGTGCGTTTGACTCTCCCTGGCAATCGCTCTATCCAAGCTTTTGAGAGTTTTGACTATAACGGTTGCCGATCACCGCCTGCTGCTGGGTAAGAACTGGTAAGAATTTGAGATTTGCTTGACGGATTTGTGACACCCGCCACCACCACCACTTGTTAGTAGTCTGTCGGATCATATTCTTGTGTGTTTCTATTGCTGCTAACCATGCCAGGATCACAAGCCGACGAGACTGACTGGGAGAACTTGACGAACAAGGAGCTTCATGATACGTTTCAGCAAATGATGAGTGGACAGGTGCAAGATGTGATAAACAGATTTGAAGAGGCCATGGAGAAGATAGATGGCATGGAGAAGACGTTTGAAACAAAGCTCGATAACAAGTTTGCTGAATTGCTTTCGCGTTTTCCACCACCACCACCGGCTGCTCCTGCCGCACCTCTGCAACAACAGCAACAACACCGACTACCTCCATGTCGGGAAATAGCCCTCCGCCGAGCGAGCCGTGTCCCTCTTCAGTCGGGCCAAACTGCTGGTGCTGCTGTTGATACTTCTGTGGCTCCTACTGCTGATGTGGAGGAGGATGATTATGTGGGAGATTATGAGGATGAGGTTGATCAAAATCAGAACTACGTGCCACCACCAGCACAGCAACCACCAGGTCGTCCACATGCAAATAATGGCAATGGTAGGGCTCACCCTCAGGTACGAGATCATGACCATCTCCCTAAACTAAAATTGAATATTCCACCATTTGAGGGTAGATATGTTCCTGATATATATCTTACTTGGGAGTTAGAAACTGAACAACGATTTACATGTTTACAATATCCCAAGGAGAGACGTGTTCCTGCTGCTGTTTGTGCATTCACTAGTTTTGCATGTGTTTGGTGGTCTGAGCATTGTAGATTATATCCTATTCCGGCTACTTGGGCTGCTTTGAAAACTGCTATGCGTACTCGTTGGGTTCCACCATATTATCAATGTGAATTACTTCAAAAATTGCAGCGCTTAAGATAGGGAAAAATTCTGTAGAAGAATATTATCAGGAATTACAAACTGGCATGATTAGATGTGGTATTGTTGAGGAGAATGAAGCTATGCTTGCATGTTTTATGGGTGGATTAAATAGAGAGATTCAAACGATTCTAGAGTATAAGGAGTAGACTAATATCACTCGTTTATTCCATCTTGCTTGTAAAGCTGAACGTGAAGTGCAGGATCGACAGGCATTGGCGCGGACTAACTTTTCTGCAGGTCGACCTTCATCATGGACACCACGTGCATCATCTACTCCACACGTTCTGCTACACCGGCGCCTCCGTCGGCTACCACCTCCAACCGTGATACAATAAAGCAGGCACAATCACCACTATCTACCAAGAGCACACCTTCTGGGCCTGCAAAGAGCTCTTCTTCATCCATGGCATCAACAGGGCAAACACATGATATTATTTGTCGATGTTGCAAGGGTGGAGGTCATTATGCGAGAGAATGCCCATCTAAGCGTGTGATGATTGTTACTGAGGATGGTGGGTATGAGTCTGCTAGTGACTATGATGAGGAGACTTTGGCTCTTATTACACGTGACGAACATGGTGGAGACGATTCTGATCATGAGACGCAATACATGGCTCCTGAAGATGCTGACATGTATGAATGTTTAGTTGCTCAACGTGTTTTGAGTGTGCAGGTTACACAAGCTGAGCAAAATCAGAGGCATAATTTGTTCCATATAAAGGGAGTTGTGAAGGAACGTTCTGTTCGTGTGATCATAGATGGAGGGAGCTGCAATAACTTGGCTAGCATGGAGATGGTGGAGAAGCTATCTCTCACCACAAGACCACATCCACATCCTTACTACATCCAATGGTTCAACAACAGCGGCAAGGTTAAGGTCACACGTACTGTTCGTGTGCATTTTAGTATCTCTACATATGCTGATTATGTTGATTGTGATGTGGTACCTATGCAAGCATGTTCCTTATTACTTGGTAGACCATGGCAATTTGATAAAAATTCTGTACACCATGGTAGAAACAATCAGTATACTCTTGTTCATAACGATAAAAATATTACTTTGCTTCCTATGACTCCTGATTCCATTTTGAAAGATGATATTAATAGAGCTAATAAAGCAAAACAGGAGACAAATAAGAGTGAAAATCAGATTGTGGCAAAAGAATTTGAGCACCAAATGAAGCCTAATAATAAACCATCTACTGTTGTTTCTGAAATTAAATTGAAAAGTGCATGTTTACTTGCCACCAAATCTGATATTGATGAGCTAGATTTTAGCAAATCTGTTTGCTATGCTTTTGTGTGCAAAGAGGCATTATTTTCATTCAAGGACGTGCCTTCCTCTTTGCCCCCTGCTGTCACTAACATTTTGCAGGAGTTCGTTGACGTCTTTCCACAAGACGTGCCACCGGGATTACCACCTATTCGAGGGATTGAGCATCAAATTGACTTAATTCCCGGTGCTTCGCTACCCAACCGTGCACCATACCGTACCAATCCAGAGGAGACGAAGGAGATTATGCGTCAAGTACAAGAACTGCTCGACAAAGGTTATATACGCGAATCCCTTAGTCCTTGTGCTGTTCCTATCATTTTAGTGCCGAAAAAGGATGGTACGTCGCGTATGTGCGTTGATTGTAGAGGCATTAATAATATTACTATTCGTTATCGTCATCCTATTCCTAGGCTAGATGATATGCTTGATGAATTGAGTGGCTCTACAATATTCTCCAAAGTTGATTTGCGTAGTGGATACCATCAAATTCGTATGAAATTGGGTGATGAATGGAAAACAGCATTTAAAACTAAGTTTGGATTAGATGAGTGGTTAGTCATGCCTTTTGGGTTAACTAATGCACCTAGTACTTTCATGAGGTTAATGAACGAAGTTTTACGTGCTTTCATTGGACGATTTGTGGTAGTTTACTTTGATGACATATTGATTTATAGCAAATCTTTGGAGGAACATTTGGAACATTTACGTGCTGTTTTTATTGCTCTACGTGATGCACGTTTGTTTGGAAACCTTGGAAAGTGCACCTTTTGCACCGACCGAGTATCTTTTCTTGGCTATGTTGTTACTCCACAGGGAATTGAAGTTGATAAAGCCAAGATTGAAGCTATTGAGAGTTGGCCGCAGCCCAAAACGGTCACACAAGTGAGGAGTTTCCTTGGCCTCGCTGGTTTCTATAGGCGTTTTGTGAGAGATTTCAGCACCATCGCTGCACCTCTCAACGAGCTTACAAAGAAGGATGTGCCTTTTGTTTTGGTATCGCACAGGAAGAAGCCTTCACGGTATTGAAAGATAAGTTGACACATGCTCCTTTACTCCAACTTCCTAATTTCAATAAGACTTTTGAGCTTGAATGTGATGCTAGTGGAATTGGATTAGGAGGTGTGTTATTACAAGATGGAAAACCTATTGCATACTTTTCTGAAAAATTGAGTGGGCCTAGTCTGAACTATTCTACTTATGATAAAGAATTATATGCTCTTGTTCGGACCTTAGAAACATGGCAACATTATTTATGGCCCAAGGAATTTGTTATACATTCTGATCATGAATTTTTGAAACACATTAAAAGTCAAGCAAAACTGAATCGTAGACATGCTAAATGGGTTGAATTCATTGAGACCTTCCCTTATGTCATTAAACACAAGAAGGGTAAAGAAAATGTTATTGCTGATGCCTTGTCTCGTCGTTATACTATGCTTTCACAACTTGACTTTAAAATATTTGGTTTGGAGACCATCAAAGATCAATATGTTCATGATGCTGAATTTCAAGATGTATTGCAGAATTGTAAGGAAGGGAGAACTTGGAACAAGTTCGTTCTTAACGATGGATTTGTGTTTCGTGCTAACAAGCTATGCATTCCAGCTAGCTCCGTTCGTCTTTTGTTGTTGCAGGAGGCGCATGGAGGAGGATTAATGGGACACTTTGGCATCAAGAAGACGTAGGATATACTTGCTACACATTTCTTTTGGCCAAAGATGAGACGGGATGTTGAGCGTTTTGTTGCTCGCTGCACTACATGTCAAAGAGCTAAGTCACGACTCAATCCTCATGGTTTATATATGCCTTTGCCTGTACCTAGTGTTCCTTGGGAGGATATATCTATGGACTTTGTTTTAGGTTTACCTCGAACAAAGAAGGGGAGGGATAGCATATTTGTTGTCGTGGATAGGTTCTCGAAAATGGCACACTTTATACCATGTCATAAAAGCGATGATGCTGTCAATGTTGCTGATTTGTTCTTTCGTGAAATTATTCACTTACATGGTGTGCCAAATACTATTGTTTCAGATCGTGATACTAAATTTCTTAGCCACTTTTGGAGATGTTTATGGGCTAAGTTGGGGACTAAGCTGCTTTTTAGTACTACTTGTCACCCCCAAACTGATGGACAAACTGAAGTAGTCAATAGAACATTGTCTACTATGCTTAGGGCTGTTTTGAAGAATAACAAGAAAATGTGGGAAGAATGCTTGCCTCATATTGAATTTGCTTATAATCGTTCATTGCATTCTACTACTAAGATGTGCCCTTTTGAAATTGTGTATGGTTTCCTACCTCGTGCACCTATTGATTTGTTGCCTCTTCCATCTTCAGAGAAGGTTAATTTTGATGCTAAAGAACATTCTGAATTGATTTTAAAAATGCATGAGTTAACTAAGGAAAACATTGAGCGTATGAATGCTAAATATAAACTTGCTGGAGATAAGGGTAGAAAACATGTTGTGTTTGCGCCTGGAGATCTTCTTTGGTTACATTTGCGTAAAGATAGATTTCCTAATCTGCGCAAATCAAAGCTAATGCCACGTGCTGATGGTCCTTTTAAGGTGTTAGAGAAAATAAATGATAATGCATATAAACTTGAGCTACCTGTAGATTTTGGGGTTAGTCCCACTTTTAACATTGCAGATTTGAAGCCTTATTTGGGTGAGGAAGATGCGCTTCCGTCGAGGACGACTTCATTTCAAGAAGGGGAGGATGATGAGGACATCAATACCATTGTTACACCCACAGCCCCTACTGTTAGATATATTGGACCAATTACTAGAGCTCGCGCACGCCAATTAAATTACCAGGTACTTTTGTTTCTTGGTAATGATTCTAATGTTCATGAGATTATGATGCTGCCTAAATTGGATACATTTGTTTTGCTTACAAATGAAGGGCCTAGCTTGGAGAAGGATGAACATTGGAGCAAGAACACACATGGAGTTGATGGCATGCGCAAGGCGATCAAGAACGGAGTTACAAGTGATGATTTCAGGATTTTAAAGCCGCCATAAGGAGTGCATGAAGCCTTGGACGAAATATACAATATGCCACTTCATAATATTCGTCCATAGGCTATTCTAGGTGCTGCGTCACCTTATTAATGGGCCAGGCCCATGTAATTTCAAAATACTTAAGTATAGGCTATTTTTAGAGTCCGTATGTGTGGGGAAACAAGAGTTAGGGTTGGTTTCGGACCCCACCCTCAAGGGCCACGAAATTCCCCCCTCTTCCTCCATATATACATCCCTTAGGGCGTCGTTTAGACTTTGGGTTTTGTTTAGATTAAAAGTTCGCCATAGTTGCAACTTCGCATACTTCGTTTGTGTCCAACGACCAGACCAAGACGTCACAGAACCCCACCTTGATCAATAAAGCTTTCATCTTATATTTGCAATATCCCGATTGCAATCTTAGTTTCTTGCTTGTTCTTCGTTTGCTCGCAGGAAACAGACCCTCGTGGTCAGCTTCATCGTGCTCCGGCGTGGTCAATAACCCTCGGAAGTTGGTTTAGCGATTTCTAAGGCGCGACGTCTCGCACGTTCGTAGTCGGATCGTCAAGGTCGACTCCCACAGAAAACGATAGCCACCATCTCATCGAAACATCGGGACACCTTAGCCTCTATCACCTTGGTATGAGAGGCCGCCTCCAGGGCACCCACTGCCCTTGTATGCTCACGCTGGGGATTCCGGAGGGAGGAGCAGTGAACGGTGCCACCCGCGCCAGGGCCATGGTCGCCATGCCGCGGAGGCGCTCGCCGTCGCCCCAGGGGTCCATGCTACGGATTCTTCATGTGAGTTCGTGATGTGGGCGGCGATGCCCCCGAGCACCTGGATATGCCCCCCGCCATTCTTCACTGCCGAGGTGCCGCCGAGGGGCCTTCGCGAACTTTGGCTGCAGCATGTTGACTGCAACACCCCAGGAATTGGAACAGAGATTGGAACCATTGCCTCGGGGAAGATCTTCATGACCCGTGGCATCATCAATAACATGCAACATATCAGAACGAATAGCAGAAGCAAGTGTAGGTGTCGCAATCTTACTCAAAACAGAAGGTGAATCAAGTGCAGAGCTAGATGGCAGTTCCTTACCTCCCCTTGTAGTTGAGGGATAAATCTTGGTTCTTGGATCTTTCAAGTTCTTCATAATGATAAGCATATATAAATCCCAAGTGACTCAAAGAATAGAGCTATGCTCCCCAGCAACGGCGCCAAAAAATAGTCTTGATAACGCACAATTTTCAAGGGTAGAGTATTCAACCCAAATTTATTGATTCAACACAAGGGGAGCCAAAGAATACTCTCAAGTATTAGCACCTGAGTTGTCAATTCAACCACACCTGGAAACTTAATATCTGCAGCAAAGTATTTAGTAGCAAAGTAATATGATAATAGTGGTAACAGTAGCAAAAGGTAACAGTAGTAAAAGTAATGTTTTTGGTATTTTGTAGTGTTGATAGCAATAGCAACGGGAAAGTAAATAAGCGAAGAACAATATGCGGAAAGCTCGTAGGCAATGGATCGGTGATGGAGAATTATGCTGGATGTGGTTCATCATGTAACAGTCATAACCTAGGGTGACACAGAACTAGCTCCAGTTCGTCAATGTAATGTAGGCATGTATTCCAAATATAGTCATACGTGCTTATGGAGAAGAACTTGCATGACATCTTTTGTCCTACCCTCCCGTGGCAGCGGGGTCCTTACGGAAACTAAGGGATATTAAGGCCTCCTTTTAATAGAGAACCAGAACAAAGCATTAACACATAGTGAATACATGAACTCCTCAAACTACGGTCATCATCGGTAAGTATCCCGATTATTGTCACTTCGGGGTTAACAGATCATAACACATAATAGGTGACTATAGACTTGCAAGATAGGATCAAGAACACTCATATATTGATGAAAACATAATAGGTTCAGATCTGAAATCATGGCACTCGGGACCTGGTGACAAGCATTAAGCATAGCAAAGTCATAGCAACATCAATCTCAGAACATAGTGGACACTAGGGGTCAAACCCTAACAAAACTAACTCGATTGCATGATAGATCCCATCCAACCTATCACCGTCCAGCAAGACTACGATGGAATTACTCACGCACAGCGGTGAGCATCATGAAATTGGTGATGGAGGATGGTTGATGATGACGATGGCGACGGATTCCCCTCTCCGGAGCCCCGAACGGACTCCAGATCAGCCCTCCTGAGAGGTTTTAGGGCTTGGCGGTGGCTCCGTATTGTAAAACGCGATGATTTCTTCTCCCTGATTTTTTTCTCCCCGAAACTCAATATATGGAGTTGGAGTTGGAGTCGGAGAGGCAACAGGGGGCCCACGAGGTAGGGGGCGCGCCCAACACCCTCATGGACAGGTGGTGGGCCCCATGGCCTTCATCTTTTGCACGTATTTTTAATATTTTCTAAAAAGTTGCTCTGTGAAGTGTCAGGTCATTCCGAGAACGTTTGTTTCTACACATAAATTACACCATGGTAATTCTGCTGAAAACAGCGTCAGTCTGGGTTAGTTCCATTCATATCATGCAAGTTGGAGTCCAAAACAAGGGCAAAAGTGTTTGGAAAAGTAGATACGACGAAGACGTATCACACAGGCACGGGAACATGATTGAGGCACCAACCCAAGTCATAGTACAAGAGACCGAAAGCATCGAAGGACCAACATGCAGATCAAGAGGACAAAGATCAAGCCAGAGAAGCGAGATGCCACCAGGAGAAAAGCCTCCCTTGCTGGGCAGGCGAGCTTGACAAGGACGGGGCCACCCTCGGAAGGAGACGTCCAAGACGTCCTCGCAGGGCCTGGCAAAACCACCTCACCCAACCACTCCGCCACGACCCACGTCGCCAATTAGTGCGGTGTCAAGCCACAAAGTGACTAAGTGGCAGCCATTCGCCACATGGTAGCCTCTTTCTACAAGAAAGGCCTATAGATGACACCCGTCCTGTGACGTGTCAAGCAAGCAGGCGTGGAGCTAGGGAAACAGCCCGGCAAGGCTTGCCGGCAACCAATGATGTGACGTTAAGTGGTGCATTTAATACACCTTGTCAGCCTGCAGAGTTAGGTATGATAGCACTATTTGCTATCTTATTAGTGCATAATGACTACTTTGCCATTGTGGCAACCCCTTAATCTATAAAAGGAGGCCCATGGCAACCGTAGAAATGGTTAGAAGGTTTGATAACTCACACACCCATACGTGTGTAGTCACTGCCGCCTGTGCTGGGCAAGTGTACTATGCTCCACCACCATTCTTCCATCATCAATCCACCAAAGAAAGAGTAGGGTTTTACACCTCACGGCAGCCCGAACCAGGGTAAAATTGTCTGTGTGATCTCGGCTATGCTACCCCACGCTCGTCTGCTATTTGTACAACGCGACGTCCCCCCTGCCAAACCAGCAAGGGGCCCTTGGTCCCATAGGTGGCCGTGGTTTACCACGACACCACCGGGTCTATTTTCCATCACATATTTTCAGATCTATAAAACCCAAAACCAAAAAATACCTTGCTGCATTTTTTTACTTTTATTTTGTTTTACGTTTTTAGTAATCTTTTTTATCTATCTCTATCAGATCACATCCTTGCAAGTGATCGTGAAGGTGTTGACAACCCCTTTACCGCGTTGGGTGCAAGTGTTTGACTGTTTGTGCAGGTGCATAGATTGGAGACTTGCGTGTACCTCCTACTACATTGATACCTTGGTTCTCAAATTGAGGGAAATACTTTATGTCTACTTTGCTGCATCACCCTTTCCTCTTCAAGGGAAAAACCAACGCAAGCTCAAGAAGTAGTAGGAAGAATTTCTAGCGCCGTTGCCGGGGAGGTTCTACGTCAAGCCTACCAAGTACCCACCATAAACCCTCATCTCTTGCATTACATTATTTTCCATTTGTCTCTCATTTGCCTCTTCCCCACTTCTATAATGTTTTCAAAAAAACACAAAAAGGTTTGCATTTTTATTCGCCCTTCTTCCATTCGTCTTTTCGTTTGCTTTTTTGGTTGCTCGTGTGTTAGATTGGTTGCTTTGTCACGATGTCTCGAGAAAATATCAAGTTGTGTGACTTTTCCAACACTAATAATAATGATTTTATTAGTCCTTCGATTGCACGCGCCACTAGTGCGAAATCTTATGAAGTTAATGCCGCTTTGTTGAATCTTGTTATGAAAGATCAATTTTCTGGCATTCCTAGTGAAGATGCCGCATCCTATCGAAATATTTTCGTTGAGTTAACTGATATGCCAAAGAAAAAGGATGTGGATAATGATACTGTTAAATTGTAGCTATTTCTGTTCTCTTTACGAGATCATGCTAAAACTTGGATTTCATCTTTGCCTAAAAATAGTATTGATTCATGGAATAAGTGCAAAGATGCTTTTATTTCCAAGTATTTTCCTCCCTCTAAGATCATCTCCCTTAGGAACAATATAATGAATTTTAAGCAACTTGATCATGAACATGTTGCACAATCTTGGGAGAGGATGAAATTGATGATAATAAATTGCCTTACTCATGGTTTAAGTTTATGGATGATCATACAAATTTTTTATGCCAGATTGAATTTTGCATCTCGAAATCTTTTAGAATCCACCGTGGGAGGTACTTTTATGGAAATTACATTAGGAGAAGCTACTAAACCCATAGATAATATTATGGCGAATTACTCTCAATGGCATACGGAAAGATCTTCCACTAGTAAAAAAGTGCATGTGATTGAAGAAATTAATACTTTGAGTGGAAAGATTGATGAACTTATGAAATTGTTTGCTAGTAAGAGTGCTCCTATGGATCCTAATGATATGACTTTGTCTACTTTGATTGAGAACAATAATGAATCTATGGATGTGAATTAGTTGGTAGGAACAATTTTGGTAAGAACGCTTATAGAGGTAATTTTACCCTAGGCCATTTCCTAGTAATTCCTCTAATAATTATGGTAATTCCTACAACAGTTCTTATGGAAATATAATAAAATGACCTCTAATCTTGAGAACAATATTAAAGATTTTATTAATTCCCAAAAAGATTTCAATACTATGGTTGAAGAAAATTCGCTCAAGATTGATGATTTGGCAGAGAAGTAATAAATCATATCCTGGGGACTACGCACACAACCAGGATCAAGAGAATTAAACCATATCTTAGCATCACCCTTTAATGAGAACGGAAATATTTTAAGGATGCAAAAGTAGCGAGTTCTCTCATCTTTAGTAAACAGGGTAGCTATATCATGCAATTTAGTAAGATGTGCCACAACAATTTCAGATTCATAACCATGGAAAGGATCAAATTCAACCAGAGTAATTATAGCAGGATCAACAGAGAATTCCTAATCCTTATCAGTAACAAAGATAGGTGAAGTAGCAAAAGCAGGGTCAGGTTTCGTTCTAGCATTTAGAGATTGCTTACTCCATTTAGCTAATAATCTTTTGAGTTCATTTCTATTTTCGCAAGCTAAAATAGCTAAAGAAGCTTCTTGATCAAAAACATAACCCTTAGGAATAACAAGTGACTCTTCATCATCACTTTCATCAGTATCATCAGATTCAATATTTTTAATTTCTCTAGCCCTAGCAAGTTGTTTATCAAGAAAATCAAGTGGCATAGTAGTATCAGACATAGAGGTAGTTTCATCATAAGTATCATGCATAGCAGAAGTGGCATCATCAATAACATGCGACATATCAGAACGAATAGCAGAAGCAGGTGTATGTGTCGCAAACTTACTCATAACAAAAGGTGAATCAAGTACAGAGCTAGATGGCAGTTCCTTACCTCCCCTCGTAGTTGAGGTATAGATATGGGTTTTTGGATCTCTCAAGTTCGTCATAATGATAAGCAGATATATATCCCAAGTGACTCAAAGAATAGAGCTATGCTCCTCGGCAACGGCGCCAGAAAATAGTCTTGATAACCCACAAGTATGGGGGATTGCAACAATTTTCGAGGGTAGAGTATTCAACCCAAATTTATTGATTCGACACAAGGGGAGCCAAAGAATATTCTCAAGTATTAGCTAGCTGAGTTGTCAATTCAACCACACCTAGAAACTTAATATCTGCAGCAAAGTATTTAGTAGCAAAGTAATATGATAGTAGTGATAACGGTAACAAAAGGTAACGGTAGTAAAAGCAATGTTTTTGGTATTTTGTAGTGATGATAGCAATAGCAACGGGAAAGTAAATAAGCGGAGAACAATATATGGAAAGCTCGTAGGCAATGGATCGGTGATGGAGAATTATGCCGGATGTGGTTCATCATGTAACCGTCATAACCTAGGGTGACACAGAACTAGCTCCAGTTCGTTGATATAATGTAGGCATGCATTCCGAATATAGTCATACGTGCTTATGGAAAAGAACTTGCATGACATATTTTGTCCTACCCTC
This sequence comes from Triticum dicoccoides, assembly GCF_002162155.2. Classification (NCBI taxonomy): domain Eukaryota; kingdom Viridiplantae; phylum Streptophyta; class Magnoliopsida; order Poales; family Poaceae; genus Triticum; species Triticum dicoccoides. Next base: position 219,196,957 of record NC_041380.1, read on the forward strand.
CCGTGGCAGCGGGGTCCTTACGGAAACTAAGGGATATTAAGGCCTCCTTTTAATAGAGGACCGGAACAAAGCATTAACACATAGTGACTAAATGAACTCCTCAAACTACGGTCATCACCGGTAAGTATCCCGATTATTGTCACTTCGGGGTTAATGGATCATAACACATAATATGTAACTATAGACTTGCAAGATAGGATCAAGAACACTCATATATTGATGAAAGCATAATAGGTTCAGATATGAAATCATGGCACTCGGGCCCTAGGGACAAGCATTAATCATAGCAAAGTCATAGCAACATCAATCTCAGAACATAGTTGACACTAGGGATCAAACCCTAACAAAACTAACTCGATTACATGATAGATCCCATCCAACCCATCACCGTCTAGTAAGCCTATGATGGAATTACTCACGCACGACAGTGAGCATCATGAAATTGGTGATGGAGGATGGTTGATGATGACGATGGCGACAGATTCCCCTCTCCGGAGCCCCGAACGGACTATAGATCAGCCCTCCCAAGAGGTTTTAGGGCTTGGAGGCGGCTCCGTATCGTAAAACGTGATGATTTCTTCTCTCTGATTTTTTTCTCCCCGAAACTCAATATATAGAGGTGGAGTTGGAGTCGGAGAGTCAACAGGGGGGCCCACGAGGTAGGGGGGCGCGCCCTAGGGGGGCAGGCGCGCCCCCACCCTCGTGGAGAGGTGGTGGGCCCCCTGGCCTTCATCTTTTGCAGGTATTTTTCTTATTTTCCGAAAAGTGGCTCTGTGAAGTTTCAGGTCATTCCAAGAACATTTGCTCTTGCACATAAATAACACCATAGTAATTCTACTGAAAACAACGTCAGTCCGGGTTAGTTCCATTCAAATCATGCAAGTTAGAATCCAAAACAAGGGCAAAAGTGTTTGGAAAAGTAGATACGTTGGAGATTTATCACACAGCGTGGTGCCTGGCCTCCTGAGACGCCAGTATGCTCCGCCGGTGGCGTCGATAGGCGGCCGCCTCGCTCGGCAGGCCAAAGGGCATGCGAACGTAGCTGTGAGGTGGGCCCTCGCAGCGTCGCATGCGCGAAGGCTAGAGAAGCTCCTGAGAGGCGGCCCGATTGAGCCCTGGGACGTCGATGCAGACGCGCAGCCCGGCATCCTCGCCTGGATGGGGAGCCGCGTCTGGTGAGCGGCAGCTGCTGTGCACGGCCATCGCATCTTGCAGTTCCTGAGTGGTCTTAGTGATGAACTCCTGAGCGGTGGGCACTCCTTGCCCTGTGTTCTCCTGAGGGAAACATGTCGTGAAGCACTCCTCCAAGTGGTGCCCAAGCGCCTCCCTCGTGACGCTGGCAAAGTTTGAGGCCCTCCAGAAGAGAGCCCACGAGCCCTGCCAGAGAGGGGCGCTGGCGCGCCTCCCTATGCAATGGAAGGCGGGGCCCCAGGTGCGGACGCCGATCCTGATGAGGCGCCGCTTGTCTGAGGCCCCGCGTGACGCAGCTGCTTCTTCTTCTTGGGGGTGGCCTTAGGAGGGCGCTGCACTCGCCCTGACTGTCGGGGTCGTCGATTGCTGTAGCTTGGGAGGCACGCTCGAGGGAGCACACCGCATCTCTTTCTTCACACGAGACTGTGATGATACCATTGCTTCATGGCATCTTGAGGACATTGTAGCCGTGATGGGTCACCGCCATGAACTTGGCCAGGCTGGATACCCGAGGATGGCGTTGTATGGAAGGTGGATGTAGGCGACATCGAAGTAGATGAGTTCGGTGCGGTAGTTGTTGCGTTATCCGAAGGTAACAGGGAGGCGGACCTGCCCGATCGGGGTAGTAGAGCCGTCGGTCACTCCTGAGAAAGGCTTATGTAACGCCCCGGATACGACTTTCCATATTTGTAACTCCGACTATTGCCTTTTCCGGAGTTGCGGTATGAGATTCCCTTCGTGGTTGGTTTTTATCGTTGTTTTGCATTTTGTTCATGTCATGCATTTCATATCATGTCATCATGTGCATCTCATTTGCATAGGTGTTCGTCTCATGCATCCGAGCATTTTCCCCGTTGTCCGTTTCACAATCCGACTCTTCCTCATGCACCCGGCGTACCCCTCTTGTCTCTTTTCATGAGCGGGTGTTAAACATTCTCGAAATGAACCGAGATTTGCCAAGCGGCCTTGGTACACAACCGGTAGACCGCCTGTCAAATTTCATGTCAATTGGAGTCCGTTTGATGCTCCAATGGTTATCCTGGTAACCAGAAAGGCCTCGTGTGTGTTGCAGCCCAACACCCCTCCAGAACGGCCCAATAACCCATCCAAACCTCTTCCATGTCCTCTGCCATCAGATCACAATCGCGTGGTCGAAAACTACACCTCATTTGGACACTCCAAACTCCTCCTGCCTATAAATATGTCCTCCCCGTCCAAAAATCGCAGTCCAAACCCTAGCGTCTTCCTCCTCGCGCCCGCCGGACATGTCCAACCGCGTCGGACATGTCCGCCGGACACGTCCCTCCGGCCAATCCCATCGCCACCTCAGCAGCGCCAGCCCCACGCCCAATCCCACATCGCCACGTCGCCTCCCCACCGCGCCACTCTCTCTCCTCCACCGCGCCACGGCCCGCCGGGGCCCGAGGCCGGCCCGCCCCGGGCCGATTTGGGCCGAGCCGCGCGCCGCC
>NC_041380.1:219200105-219265096 GCF_002162155.2 Triticum dicoccoides
CCGCGCGCCGCCCGTCCAGCGCCGCGACGCCCGAGCTCCCCTTCACCTTCGCCGGAACACCCCGCCGCCACGCCACATGCTCCTCCCACCGGCGAGCCTTCGCCGCACCGCCGCCTACTCCGCCGGTCGTCGCCGCCCGCACCACCGGCTCCCCGAAGCATCGCGCCACCCGAGCGTGCCCTGCTCCTCCCGCCGGCGAACCTCGCCAACGGCGCCGCCACACCTCGCCGGCGTTGTTGCGCCAACCACCACCGCCCGGATCTCCTCCATGCTCATGTGCACCGCCGCTGCAGCCTTCCCTTGCCGCGCCTCGCCGCCGCGCCTCCTCCCTCGCCGCCTCCAACGACCGGAGCTCGCGGGAGCGCGCCGCTCGCTGGGGTTCGTCGCCGTCGTCGCAGGATCTGACCCGGATCCCGACTGGATGAGATCCACCACTTCAACCAACCAAACAGCCTCGCTGCATCCCGGATCCCCTCGTCCCGCATGTCTTCGTCCCGTTAACTTTTCCGGAGGTTGATTTTCTCTAAGTCCCGAATCCCTGCAGTAATTTATGCCCGTGTTCATTACATCATAACTCCATGACTGTAGCTCCGTTTCATGCGCATGATATAGCAAAATGTTCACTGGGAGATGCTCTTCATTTCATTCCATTGTGACATGCTTGTTAGAGTCCATCTTGATACCCTAATCACTGATGCAAGAGTGCTATAAAATGTTTGCTCCTATTACTTAGCAGATTATGAGGATTTGTCATTTTTGTCATATTTGTTGTGTGCTGCATATGGGCATGAGATCTACATGTGTTTTGATCTATGCCATGCAATCTTTACAGGGGTGCTTGCCATGTATTTTTGTGATCATTGTGGTGACTAGCGCAAGCATGCACAGTAGCCTTCATGATATTGCTGATTTCAGGGACTTAGGATTTTACTAAGTCCTTTTCCTGTTGTTATTTTTATGCCATGTTATAGTGAGATACATGCTTGTTTTGAGTTACTTCAGTAAGGATGATGTGGATATATGGTTGTGCTCTATCCAGCCATGCCCCTGTTTGCAATTATGGAGTGCCCTAGCGTGTCTTAATCTTGCTATACGTTTGCTATAAAATGTTCCTGGTAGATTGTTTACGTGTTAATCAATTTTTCCATGGTTATTTTAGTTGATCCATGCATGCTATGAACTTTCTCTTGCCATGGTTAGCTTCAGAACATGTCTTCTTGCTGATGCTATGCTTGTTTTCTGATGCAATGCCTTGTGGTGAGTGAATCGACCTCGCAAAGATGCCTTCATAATTCTGGTTATGCCATGCTCTGTTTTCTGCTAAGTCTGAATCTATTAACAATTCTTGCTATGTTTGCATGGGTGCCATCATATCTTCTGTGCCTTTTTGTCTCATGGTCAGTAAGGGACTTTTCTTCTATGCTTTGAGTAGATTCATGCCATGCCTTGTTTTGCTATGATAAGTTCCTGTAATATCTTGTTTGCTTTCTCTAAACATTGCTTCCTGATGTTAATTTCTGGCATGCTAGTATTTTCACAAAGTCTATGATGCTGATATCTTTTGCAGTTTTGCCATGTTTGTTTGAACCTGCTCCTGAGTGATTTAGCCGTAGCTCAGTGTTCATGTTTTGTCAAGCATCTTGAGTAGATCAATGTCATATGCTTTGTTGCTATGTTGGAGTGCAGTAGCTTAGTTTCTTGTTGCATTCTAGATGGCATCATGCTGTTAATCGCAGAATTGTGCCATTCTTGTTTTGCTTGCCATTTGCAAACCGTGCATCTGATTCTGGTGATCTCTATATCGATTTTGCCGAAATCATCTCATCTTTCCAGTAGCACACTTGGTTTGCCAAGTTGATTCCTTGTTCATTCTTTCTCTTTCGAAGCACGCATATGCATTGCATATCACATCCCACATGTCATGCCATGTTTTGCATCATGTTGTTTGTGCATTGCACCATGATTGATTGTAGGTCCTTTGCTTGTGTTCTTGCATTGGGTAGAGCCGGGAGACGAGTACATGATCGAGTAACCTGTTGCGTACGCTTACGAGGATCAAGCTTTCGTCAACTCTGAGAACTTTGCAGGCAACATGACCATACCCTCGAAATCACTTCTATCTTTGCTTGCTAGTTGCTCGCTCTATTGCTATGCCGTGCTGCCTACCACTTTCTATATCATGCCTCCCATATTGCCATGTCAAACCTCTAACCCACCTTTCCTAGCAAACCGTTGTTTGGCTACGTTACCACTTTTGCCCAGCCCCTCTTATAGCGTTGCTAGTTGCAGGTGAAGATGAAGTTGGTTCCATGTTGGAACATGGTTATTATTGGGATATCACAATATGTCTTATTTAATAAATGCATCTATATACTTGGTAAAGGGTGGAAGGCTCGGCCTTATGCCTGGTGTTTTGTTCCACTCTTGCCGCCCTAGTTTCCGTCATACCAGTGTTATGTTCCTTGATTTTGCATCCCTTACGCGGTTGGGTGTTATGGGAACCCCTTGACAGTTCGCTTTGAATAAAACTCCTCCAGCAAGGCCCAACCTTGGTTTTACATTTGCCTAACAACCTATTACCCTTCCCTTGGGTTCTGTAGACTCAAGGGTCATCTTTATTTTAACCCCCCAGGCCAGTGCTTCTCTAAGTGTTGGTCCAAACTAGAGCCCCTTGCAGCACCACCTCGGGGAAACTTGAGGGCTGGTTTTAGTTGTACGGATTGCTCATCAGGTGTTGCCCTGAGAACGAGATATGTGCAGCTCCTATTGGGATGTCGGCACATCGGGCGGCTTTGCTGGTCTTGTTTTACCATTGTCAAAATGTCTTGTAACCGGGATTTCGAGACTGATCGGGTCTTCCCGGGAGAAGGAATATCCTTCGTTGACCGTGAGAGCTTGTGATGGGCTAAGTTGGGACACCCCTACAGGGTTTTGAACTTTCAAAAGTCGTGCCCGCGGTTATGGGCAGATGGGAATTTGTTAATGTCCGGTTGTAGAGAACTTGACACTTAACTTAATTAAAATGAATCAACCGCATGTGTAGCCGTGATGGTCTTTTCTCGACGGAGTCCGGGAAGTGAACACAGTCTCGTGTTATGCTTGAACGTAAGAAGTTTCAGGATCACTTCTTGATCACTATTAGCTTCTCGACCATGCTTTGCTTCTCTTCTCGCTCTCTTTTGCGTAAGTTAGCCACCATATATGCTAGTGCTTCCTGCAGCTCCACCTCACTACCCTTTCCTACCCATAAGCTTAAATAGTTTTGATCACGAGGGTGTGAGATTGCTGAGTCCCCATGACTCATAGATACTTCCAAACAGATGCAGGTGCCGATGATACCAATGCAAGTGACGCAACCCTGCTCAGACGGGAGCTCGATGAAGTCCTTGATCGTTGCTTTGTTTCGTTTCCTGTTGATCAGTAGTGGAGCCCAGTTGGGACGATCGAGGATCTAGCATTTGGGGTTGTCTTTCTTTATTTTGGTTCCGTAGTCGGACCTTGATTGTATTCTGGTTGATGTATGATATATTTATGTATTGTGTGAAGTGGCGATTCTAAGCCGACTCTTTATCCCTTTCTTATTCAGTACATGGGATGTGTAAAGATTACCCCTCTTGCGACATGCCTACCATGCGGTTATGCCTCTAAGTTGTGCCCCGACACGTGGGAGATATGGCCGCATCGTGGGTGTTACAAGTTGTGATCAGAGCCTTCCCCGTCTTAGGAGCCCCTCCTGGATCGAAGTGCAGATGTTGTTGAGTCTAGAACAAAATGTTTTGAGTCTTAGGATTATATATATCGGAGAGTAGGATTCTTTTTACTCCTCAGTCCCTTCGTCACTCTGGTGAGGCCTCCTGACGTAGAGTTTTGACTCTTCTCTCCTCAAATTTCACAAAAAAAATTAGGATCACACGGGTATCTTGGAATCATTCCGATGGTTTTGTGACGAGAACATTGTTCTTGGTGCCTCCTGACATTTAGGGGTTGTGGCAGTGTCCCAGGGAGTTGAGCTCCAAGGTGTTGTCGTCACAATTTTATCGTTGCAGTTCTGGAATACCTGAGTTTCACCGACATCGAAAATTTCTTTTATGCAGTTGTTGGTGAGATAACCTCGACGCCACCCAGTAATGGGGCGGGAGTTCAGGAGTATTGCCATAACTCGTATAACGGATGATTTTTGAAGGTTGAGGTAAATGATTTCCGAAGGTTTCTTGGTTATGTGTTGAAGGATGGATACAGCTGGATGTAGGATTTGTTAGTTTTGGGTGAGATATTATGCTTCCCCTGTATCCCCAACACCTGATTGCATAACCAGAAAGTTTCGGGAGTTTATAAGTGGGAATTCAAGTATCACGTAGGAATTCTTTCCAACCGACACATGATATGATATGGGATCTATCATATGTTTGTTTCCGGCTTATTTTGTAAGCCAACCCTTTGTTTTTTTTTCAGTTGTGGTATTCGAGTTGCTTTGAAGTCAAATGTTGATTCCATGCCTCTTTCTAAGTGCTGTTCTCATATCTATGGGAGTGCTAATCCTTTTCAATCATCGAGATGGTCATGCCAATTCGTTTTCAATCGGCGTGTTTCTCTTCAAGCAAATCCGATCATTTCAACATTCGCAAGCTCAACTCAAGTCTTATCAACGTTGTTTGTTTCATCCGTCCCAAGTTGACTTTGTTTTCCTGCCCTCCCACCCTTTTTCTTTGAGGACTAAGATTTCTTAATAAAGTATCCATCTTATGGATGTGAAGACTCTTCATTCTTGTCTTTCAATGTTTTACCCGGCGGTTCTCATGAAGATGCTCTACAAGTTCATCATTGTTTGTTCTCTTTCTTCTCCGGTAGTTTCAACTCAAGCTTTGTTGATCACATCCTTTTCCTCGTTTCAAATGCTTTTCCCATGCTGGTGCACCTCATAATCATTCCCCGCTCGCTATTCAATTGTTCCGAAGTGCTGAAGGTATCTCAGAAGGCTCGTCTTTTCAGTCAAGATCGGTTCAACCTATTTCGAGGTTTTTATCTCATTCAAGCCATTTAATTCAACTGATGAAATCTCTCTTTCAAGTAATCGTTCAACGGTGTTTCTTTTGAGTGGGTCCTAACCCACAGGTCTTTTTCCAGGATCTTACTTGACTCTTCTAATTTTACCAGAGCTATTCTCAAATCTTCTAAAGTTTGACGTAAGAATGAATTTTCATCAGTCAAATGTCTTTCTCCAAGATCTTTCAAATTCTTTTCATTGCTGGTTCAACCTTTCTAATTTTCATTCCGGAGTACCTCAAAAATTCATGGTGGTGTTTCTCATCGTCATTCTGAACATTTGAAGACCGAAGAAGAGTTTTTCCTCCAAATCTTATCCGTTCTCTCAAAGATGCATAGTTCAAGCTTGATGCCATCCTCTCATAATTGTTTTCGATTGTGAGAATTATTTTCACCCATCTGGAGTAGTTCAGGAGTCTTTTCAGTTTGATTCTCCGGAAGCATCATTTCGGGTTTATTCATTCTCAACTTTCAGCTCTCATTCTCAAAATCTTACCGGTGCATCGCTCAAGTATTCTCTAGTCAATTCATGATCTCTTCGTTTTCACTTGTATCTAAATTCCCTCAAGTATCTTCATTCGTTTTTTTCAATTCTACCCGGTGAGTTGTGCCTTTGCTACTCTCATTTTCAATTCTTACGGTGGTTCGTTCAAGAGCTCTCTTCCTTGGTTATCATATCAATTCATTCGTTCTTTCCAATCCTACCGGTGGTTCGTTGAAGACCTTCCCAAGTTTACGCTATATCTCTCTTAATCCTTTCAACGAGAATAAGTAGTATGCCAAATCCCTTGCTTAAGCATAATGTAATTATTATTCTTGTTTCATCCAAATGATTAATTTCTTATTACGGAGGTTCATCAAAATTCTTGATTTCGGTTGTTCATCTTTCTTTTCTGGAGTTCCAGGTGTTTCCGCTTTATCTCATCACGAAGCTCCATATAAATCATCGCACAGCTTCACCTTGTGTTTTCAACTTCTCTTTCTTTCGTTATTCTTTTATTACTGGAGTTCTTCATTGAGGCTCTATATGATGGCTCATCAAAGATTTAATTCCTTCTCGAAGTGTTCATCGAGATTCTTTTCAGAGGAGCTCAAGCTTTCTTCATCTTGCAATCCGGAGTGCAATTGTTCTCCCTTATCTTCTGAGGTGGTAATATATCATTCTTCATTCACAAGAATGGGATATTTTAAACCCATCATTTTCAATTTGGTCATGAGATCCTTTGCAACCCATCAATCTCTTCATTGGAGTTATCTTGGGTTATATTTCACTAAAGCCTTCCCTAAGGAATGTTTCTTATTGTGGTGTCTATCAATGATCCAAGTTTTTCTCCTATCCTCTCGGCGAAAGGAGTTGTCATCTCCTTGTTCATATCAATCCAATCTGTCGTTTCCGTTAGTGCCAGAATTTCACCTCAAGATTTCGGGATGTTTTCCATAAGCCCACAACAAGCTTACTCTTTTCGTGTTGGTTTCCAACAACTCCGTTATAACCTTCTGGGAAGGGTGCTTTCCAAACTCATTTGTGGTAGAAGTTGTCATTTTTCTTCTTCGTTCTTTTGTTGCGAGGATCCTTCTATTCCTTCATCTGGAGGCATTGTGATGTTGCTCTTTTCTCTCATCATCTCGAATGGTGAGGATCGTGTTCTTTTCATCCTTATCCATTTAACCGGAGTGTCATGCCCTCTTTTCAAGTTCTTCCCATTTTGTCAAGTTTTACCTCCCTTCTCAACCAGAGTGTTGTGTCATCTCTTCAAGTTCTTTTCGCCTTATCAAGTCTTGCATCTATTTTAAACCGCAGTGCTGTCCAAATTTGTTCTTCCTCGTTCCTCTTTTCTAACGGAGATTGTCAACTTCGTTCATCTCCGTGGTATTCTTTTCTCAAAATGGCTTAACCTTTCAAGGTTCTTTGGTTCCACTCGTTTTTCAAAGAAGCAACTTAGTTTTAATTGTCCTCTTCCTCTTCCTTTTCCCTCCGGTGCCATCCTAGATCTCGGGATGAGATCCTTTCGTAGTGGTGGGGTGTTGTAACGCCCCGGATACGACTTTCCATATTTGTAACTCCGACTATTGCCTTTTCCGGAATTGCGATATGAGATTCCCTTCGTGGTTGGGTTTTATCGTTGTTTTGCATTTTGTTCATGTCATGCATTTCATATCATGTCATCATGTGCATCTCATTTGCATACGTGTTCGTCTCATGCATCCGAGCATTTTCCCCGTTGTCCGTTTTGCAATCTGACTCTCCCTCATGCACCCGTCATACCCCTCTTGTCTCTTTTCGTGAGCGGGTGTTAAACATTCTCGAAATGAACCAAGATTTGCCAAGAGGCCTTGGTACACCACCGATAGACCACCTGTGAAATTTCGTGTCATTTGGAGTCCGTTTGATGCTCCAACGGTTAAGCGGGTAACCGGAAAGTCCTCGTGTGTGTTGCCGCCCAACACCCCACCACGACGGCCCAATAACCCATCCAAACCTCTTCCATGTCCTTCGCCGTTGAATCACGATCGCGTGGTCGAAAACTACACCTTATTTGGACACTCCAAACTCCTCCTACCTATAAATATGTCCTCCCCGTCCAAAAATCGCAGTCCAAACCCTAGCGTCTTCCTCCTCGCGCCGCCAGACATGTCCAACCACGTCGGACATGTCCGCTGGACACGTCCCTCCGGCCAATCCCATCGCGCCACCTCAGCAGCGCCGCCCCCACGCCCAATCCCGCATCGCCTCGTCGCCTCCCCACCGTGCCTCACTCTCCTCCACCGCACCGCGGCCCACAGGGGCCCGAGGCTGGCCCGCCCCGGGCCGATCTAGGCCGAGCTGCGCGCCGCCAGTCCAGCGCCACGACGCCCGTGCTCCCCGCCACCTTCGCCGGAACACCCCGCCGCTGCGCCGCATGCTCCTCCCGCCGGCGAGCCTTCGCCACACCGCTTCCTACTCCGTCGGTCATCGCCGCTCGCACCACCGGCTCCCCGATGCATCGCGCCGCCCGAGCGCGCACTGCTCCTCCCGCTGGCGAACCTCGCCACCGGTGCCGCCACACCTCGCCAGCGTTATCGTGGCGACCACCACCGCCCGGATCTTTGCCATGCTCGCGTGCGCCGCCGCTGCCGCCTTCCCTTGCCGCGCCTCGCCGCTGCGCCTCATGCCTCGCCGCCTCCGGTGACCGGAGCTCGCCGGAGCACGCCGCTCACCGAGGTTCGTTGTCGTCGTCACTGGATCTAACCCGGATCCCAACTGGATGAGATCCACCACTTCAACCAACCAAATGACCTCGCTGCGTCTGGGCTCCCCTCGTCCCGCACATCCTCGTCCCATTGACTTTTCCGGAGGTTGATTTTCTCCAAGTCCCGAATCCCTGCAGTAATTTATGCCCCTGTTCATCACATCATAAATCCATGACCGTAGCTCTGTTTCATGCGCATGATATAGCAAAATGTTCACTGGGAGATGCTCTTCATTTCATTCCATTGTGACATACTTGTTAGAGTCCATCTTGATACCCTAATCACTGATGCAAGAGTGTTATAAAATGTTTGCTCCTGTTACTTAGCACATTATGAGGATTTGTCATTTTTTCATATTTGTTGTGTGGTGCATATGGGCATGAGATCTACATGTGTTTTGATCTATGCCATGCAATCTTTACAGGGGTGCTTGCCATGTATTTTTGTGATCATTGTGGTGACTAGCACAAGCATGCAAAGTAGCCTTCGTGATATTGCTGATTTCGGGGACTTAGGATTTTACTAAGTCATTTTCTTGCTGTTATTTTTATGCAATGTAAACATGATGCTACAGTGAGATCCATGCTTGTTTTGAGTTACATCAGTAAGGATGATGTGGACATATGGTTGTGCTCTATCCATCCATGCCCCTGTTTGCAATTATGGAGTGCCCTAGCGTGTCCTAATCTTTCTGTACTTTTGCTATAAAATGTTCCTGGTAGATTGTTTATGTGTTAATCAATTTTGCCATGGTTGTTTTAGTTGATCCATGCTATGAATTTGCTCTTGCCATGCTTAGCTTCACGAACATATCTTCTTGATGATGCTATTCTTGTTTTGTTATGCAATGCCTTGTGGTGAGTGAATCGAGCTCGCAAAGATGCCTTCATAATTCTGGTTATGCCATGCTCTGTTTTTTGCTAAGTCTGAATCTGTTAACAATTCTTGCTATGTTTACATGGGTTCCATCATATCTTCTTTGCCTTCTTGGCTCATGGTCAGTAAGGGACTTTTTTTCTATGCTTTGACTAGATTCATGCCATGTCTTGTTTTGCTATGATAAGTCCCTGTAGTATGTTGTTTGCTTGCTCTAAACATGGCTTCCTGATGTTAATCTCTGGCGTGCTAGTATTTTCACTAAGTCTGTGATGCTGATATGTTTTGCACTTTTGCCATGTTTGTTTGAACCTTCTCTTGAGTGATTTATCTGTAGCTCAGTGTTCATGTTTTGTCAAGCATCTTGAGGAGATCACTGTCATATGTTTTGTTGCTATGTTGGAGTGCAGTAGCTTAGTTTCTTGTTGCATTCAAGATGGCATCATGCTGTTAATTACAGAATTGTGCCATTCTTGTTTCGCTAGCCATTTGCAAACCGTGCATCCGATTCCGGTGATCTCTATATCGATTTCGACCAAAATCATCTCATCTTTCCAGCGGCACACTTGGTTTGCCAAGTTGATGCCTTGTTCATTCTTTCTCTTTCGAAGCACGCATATGCATTGCATATCACATCCCGCGTGTCATGCCATGTTTTGCATCATGTTGTTTGTGCATTGCACCGTGATTGATTGTTGGTCCTTTTCTTGCGTTATTGCCTTGCGTAGAGCCGGGAGACAAGTACGTGATCGAGGAACCTGTTGAGTATGCTTACGAGGATCAACCTTTTTCGTCAACTCTGAGAAGTTTGCAGGCAAGATGACCATACCCTAAAAATCACTTCTATCTTTGCTTGCTAGTTGCTCGCTTTATTGCTATGCCGCACTACCTACCACTTGCTATATCATGCCTCCCATATTGCCATGTCAAGCCTCTAACCCACCTTTCCTAGAAAACCGCTGTTTGGCTACGTTACCGCTTTTGCTCAGCCCCTCTTATTGTGTTGCTAGTTGCAGCTGAAGATGAAGCTGGTTCCATGTTGGAACATGGTTATTGTTGGGATATCACAATATCTCTTATTTAATTAATGCATCTATATACCTGGTAAAGGGTGGAAGGCTCGGCCTTATGCCTGGTGTTTTGTTCCACGCTTGCCGCCCTTGTTTCCATCATACCAGTGTTATGTTACTTGATTTTGCGTCCCTTACGCGGTTGGGTGTTATGGGAACCCCTTGACAGTTCTCTTTGAATAAAACTTGTCCAGCAAGGCCCAACCTTGGTTTTACATTTGCCTAATAACCTATTACCCTTCCCTTCGGTTCTGCAGACTCAAGGGTCATCTTTATTTAACCCCCTGGGCCGGTGCTTCTCTAAGTGTTGGTCCGAACTAGAGCCCCTTGCAGCGCCACCTCGGGGAAACTTGAGGGCTGGTTTTAGTTGTACGGATTGCTCATCCGGTGTTGCCCTCAGAACGATATATATGTAGCTCCTATCGGGATGTCGGCACATCGGGCGACTTTGCTGGTCTTGTTTTACATTGTCGAAATGTCTTGTAACCGGGATTCCGAGACTGATCGGGTCTTCTCGGGAGAAGTAATATCCTTCGTTGACCTTGAGAGCTTGTGATGGGCTAAGTTGGGACACCCCTGCAGGGTTTTGAACTTCCGAAAGCTTTGCCCGTGGTTATGGGCAGATGTGTTGGAAATATAGTTACCGGCTAAGACCCGCCCAGGAGGGGTGGGTCAGCCCTAACGGTGGGTTACAAAAGAAGCCTAGTAATATTCAAGGCGGTAGTTTATTAAGACTTATAGAAGGTCTAAGCCCAGAGGCAGCTTAAGGCCCATTATTGTAAACCGCCGTAAGTAAGGAAAGACTTGTAAAGAAAGGCATGTAACAGAAGTCACCGAGCCGCACACATTTCATGAGCCGGCCGGGAATCTGTAGGCCGCCAGGCGTCAACCCGTGTATATAAGGGGACGACCCGGCGGCGGCTTAAGGACAAGAATCAACAAATCGATAACCAAGCCGGTGGATTTGCTCCTTAGTCATTGAAACACCAGCAATTCCAACACAACAAGACGTAGGCTTTTACCTTCATCGTAAGGGGCCGAACTAGTATAAAACCTGTCGTGTCCTTTGTCCCGATTAACCCCTTTAATCTTCCTCGTTGCGATGGCCCTACAACTAAGTCATTTCGCTAGTACATCTATCGTGACAATTCCACGACAGTTGGCGCCCACCCTGGGGCCAGCGCATGGTGGATTTGAGTTCTTGAAGAGCAACTTAAAAGGGCTCAAGGGATATGTTGTGGGCCGGATGACCAAGATTCATCGCGGCAAGCTCTACATCAACGACGAAGGCTGGGGCCCCGAGGTCGGCTCAATTGAGTACGGGTACTGGGTCCCTTTCGGCGGGATTCATGTCTTCATCGGCTGGATCAGCGAATCGGGCCCTGAGCCGGACGTCTGCACCAACATCATCAAGACGGCTCAGCGCGCGAGACCCGCCCGGGCCCGACCCGCCATAAAGCGTGCCTTTATGGGTTGCATCCATGCAGGTGAATACTCGGAAGGATCAGTGGATGGCGGTGAGACGGCCATCTATTCTAACGCCACATCATCAACAGGTGAGATTGATTCTTTGTATCGGCTGCAGGATGACATGCTTGGGGGCTATTCCGATGGCAATAGTATTCCAGACTCCTTTGAGCCGCCGAATCGAGCCGGAGTCTTCATGGCAGGCACTCAGCCTGGGCAGAACTCCACGGCTGCAGCAGCAGCAACCACCCGGTCGGCAGCGGCTGGGTCAGGAGACCCCGCGCGCCCCCTGCTCAGATGCTAATGGACCTCACAGATAAGCTGGCTCTGTTGACTGTCGTGGTGGAGCCGGCGGATAAAGTTCAGCATGACGTGGAGGTGGCAGGGGTACGCGAAGAGATGGCGCAGACCAAGGAAAATTTAGCAGCAGAAGAGGTCAAGATGGACGCGGAGCGGGCGACTTTGGATGCTCGTGCTCAGCAGCTTCAAGCGGAGAGTTTCCAGCTCTCGGTGGATCTGAATGCGTCAAACGAGGTCATGACGAGAAGGCATCAGAAAACTCAGTCACGTCTACCTCTGACGCTCAATCCTAGGAACCTTTTCCATACACCCGGGGCCGGTCCAAGTAACCCGCCGGAGGCAAATAGGATCACGACACCCGAAGCACCGGTTCAGCCGTGGGCCATGGAACCACCTCGCATGTATACCGCTCCGCCTCATTATGCGCCGACACCACTGGGTCACTTCTCCAATCCTTTGGAAAACCTCATTGTTGCGTCGGCTCGTTTGGCGGCTCTCCCGATGGAAGGCGACTCTCCAACAGCAATCGAAACACGAAGGGTGAGAGAACTTCTTCAGACAGTTCTGGCGCAGCAGGATGCGTACTCTTACAGTCGTGACAGAATCCATTCAACCCCTCGCCCGAGCAGGAGCCCGAGTTATATTAGGCATATGGACTCAGCTGATATGTCAAGCAACGCTCAACGCTGCAACCAACCACGCAGGAAAGAGCCGGTGCAGGATGGAGCCCTTAACTTAGCGGATCAGGAGAGGATTCGACAAGAGGCTGAGCGGGCGGTTCAACTGGCAGCTGAGCAGGCGGCTCATCAAACTTTTCCGGCTTATCCAGCAACCTCTGTTGAGGCGGGAGTAGCCACAAGAACAGGTGGTGTCCCTTGCCTGGTGCCGTCTATACGTAATGAGCGCTTGCCAAAAGACTTTAAGGGGCCTTGTAAGGTGCCTAATTACACGGCCAACTTGCAGCCCGGGGCCTGGATTGAGAGTTATGAGATGGCGATGGAGCTGTTGGAAGTCAGCAATGCAGCAATGGCTAAGTATTTTCACTATGATGTTGGATGGAATGGCTCGCACTTGGATGAAAGGATTCCCCCCCAATTCCATCGGCTCATGGGCAGAATTAAAAGCTCGGTTCATTCAGAACTTCAAGGACACATGCAAACAACCTATGTCAATCAGGGACCTGACTAATTGTAAGAAAGAGGAAGGTGAGTCCACAACCCATTGGGTGCGCTGGGTCAAGGAGATAATACATTCATCTGATAAGATGGATGCCGGCTCGACAGTCTTAATGTTGAAGAAAAATTGCCGTTTTGAACCTCTGAAGCAGAAGCTGGGGCGGCTCAAGCGTGACTGCAAAGACATGGGCCAGTTGATGGCGGCTCTGGTCGTGTATGCCGATTCTGACAGTACCAAGGATCCCGTGTCTGATGAAGAAAAAATAGGAAGGGAAAGAAGAACGGCAACGGCAAGGGTCACCAGCATAACCCGACAAACCAATGAGGTAATAAACGTAAGGCTGACGAATTTGTGGCTAACACCAATGCACAGGGCAACAACCAACAGCTCAAGGGTAGGCAACCCCCTCGGTCAGGCGGGTCAGGTCCCACCCTGGAGCAACTATTGAATGAACCTTGTCCAAGACACGGCACCCGGGAGAAGCCCGCCACCCATCTATGGAAGGACTGTACAATAATGAAGGCATTTAAAAATTCCAACATGTTTGATGGAAGTCATGGGCCTATCGGCGGTTCAGGCAGAGGCGGCTTTCATGGCCCGGGAGCCGGTTCAGGTGGAGGCGGTTTTCACGGTCAGGGCCATCCGGGTAACCAGGGAGGTTATAATCCACAACCCGGCCAAGGTAATCAGCAGCAACAATCCGGATATCAGAGAAACCCAAAACATTTGAATAGTGGGTAGTACCATGTATTTACCACTAGTTTATGCAAGAGGGGCCAGAAGCTTCATAAGAGGATTGTCAATGCCGTTGAGCCGGCGATTCCACGTTATTTGAGGTGGTTAGAACAGCCTATTGTGTGGAGCAGAGAAGATCATCCTCCCGGGGTTGATAATCTGGGTCACTTAGCCTTGGTAGTGGCACCTCAGGTTGGTGGATATAAATTCACTAAAGTGCTCATGGATGGAGGCAGTAGCATCAACATCCTCTAATATGAGACATTCCATCAGATGGGGTTGACTGATAAGAGTCTTAAGCAATCCAACACTGTTTTTCACGGTGTTGTGCCTGGCAAGTCGGCATACCCAGTTGGTAAGATTGAACTGGAATTAGCCTTTGGGGATGAATATGATTCCAGGGCTGAGAAGTTAACTTTTGAGGTGGTTAAGATCAAGAGCCCATATCATGTTGTGATTGGACGGCCGGCTTATGCCAAGTTCATGGCTCAGCCATGTTATGTATATCTGCAGCTCAAGATGTCGGGTTATAAAGGCACCATTGCAGTACATGGAAGCTGGAAAATAGACCTGGAGTGTGAAGAAGGAGATGCCGCTTATGCTGAGCCTGTTTGTGCAACTGAGGAGTTAAAGTTTTATAAAGATAATGTTGACCCGGCAGACATGACGTCTTTAAAGAAGCGAACTACGGAGCATGAACCGGTGTTAAAATTCAAGTCAAGTGATGACACCAAAACGGTCGATTTGGTGCCTGGCGACTCATCCAAGCAGTTCATCATTAGTGCCAACTTGGATCCAAAATAGGAAAGCGCGCTCATTGAGTTCATCCATGAGAACCGAGACATCCTTGCATGGAAACCTTCTGACATGTCGGGTGTCCCGAGAGAACTCGCTGAGCACACTCTTAATATTGATCCAAAGTTTAAGCCGGTCAGGCAGTTTGTCCGACGGTTTAACGAGGAAAGGCGCAAGGACATTGGAGAAGAGGTGGCCCGGCTCTTGGCGGCCGGGTTCATTGTGGAATTTTTTCACCCAGAGTGGTTGGCTAACCCGGTGCTTGTACTCAAGAAGAACGACACCTAGTGTATGTGTGTGGATTACACCGATTTAAACAAAGCTTGTCCAGCAGACCCTTTTGCTCTCCCTCGTATTGATCAGATCATTGATGCTACGGCGGGTTGTGAGCGTTTGAGTTTTCTGGATGCTTATTCAGGTTATCATCATATCAAGATGGCAATCAAGGACCAGGAGAAGACAGCTTTCGTCACTCCGTTTGGAGCCTTCTGCTATGTGTCTATGACTTTTGGGCTTAAGAGTGCCCAGGCGACTTATCAACGGTGTGTACAGAATTGCCTTCACAATCAGATCGGGCGTAATGTTCATGCTTATGTGGATGACATAGTGGTGAAATCCAGAGAAGAGGAAACCTTGGTAACAGATCTGAAGGAGACCTTCGATAACCTCCGGGTCTATAAGATGATGCTTAACCCGGCCAGGTGTGTTTTTGGAGTCCCAGCTGGCAAGCTCTTGGGTTTTTTGGTGTCTAATAGAGGTATTGAGGCCAACCCGGAGAAGATCCAGGCGATCACATCTCTGGCTAAACCGGTATGCATCAATGACGTTCAATGGCTGGCTGGTCCTGTTGCTGCTCTGAGCCGGTTCATAAGCCGGTTAGGGGAGAAGGCGATGCCTTTGTATCAGATGATGAAAAAGATGGATGACTTTGTTTGGAGTGAAGCTGCAAATTCTGCCTTTGAGGATCTAAAGAAACAGCTTGCTGAGCTGCCGGTTCTTGCTACTCCGGTTGAGAAAGAACCGCTATTGTTATATGTAGCCGCTAACTCACGAGCTGTTAGTGTGGCGATTGTGGTGGAACGCAAGGAGGCTGGCAAGGAACATCCGGTCCAACGGCCGGTTTACTACGTCAGTGAGGTGTTGATTGAATCTAAACAAAGATATCCACATTGGGAGAAGCTCGTTTATGGGGTATTCATGGCACGCCGGAAGCTCAAACATTACTTTCAGGGTCACCCAATCACTATGGTTAGCTCTGCTCCTTTGGGAGACATCATTCAAAATAGAGAAGCTACTGGACGAGTCGCCAAGTGGGCCATTGAACTTGGGTATCATGGGTTGAAGTATGTACCACATACTGCGATCAAATCTCAAGCACTGGTTGACTTTATTAATGATTGGACGGAGATGCAGATGCCAGAGGAGAAACCATACAACACATATTGGATGATTCACTTTGATGGGTCCAGACAGTTGGAAGGCTCGGGGGCTGGAGTGGTGTTAACTTCCCCTCGAGGTGAGAAATTTTGTTTTGTGTTGCGATTGATGTTTCCTTGTACTAACAACGCAGCAGAATATGAAGCCTTGCTTCATGGTCTTCGAATGGCTAAAGAAATGAGTCTGAGCCGGGTCCGGTGCCTTGGCGATTCAGATTTGGTGGCTCAACAAGTATCAGGCAAGTGGGATTCCAAGGACCCTCTCATGGAGGCTTATCGTCGTGAAGTCGATGTTGTTGCAGGACATTTTAAAGGTTATCAGGTGGAACACATTGACCGTAGGAAGAACGAAGTGGTCGATGCTTTAAGCCGGTTGGGATCTTAGTGTAAGCCGGTGCCACCTGACACCTTTTTGGATGTTTTGCGTAACCCGTCGGTTAAGTTACCTACAGAGGAAGATTTAGCCGTTCCTGACCCAGAGGCACAGTTGGTGGCGTCTCTTCACGTCATCCCAGATTGGACAGTACCGTTCTTGGCTTACATGACCCGGGGTGAGTTGCCAGAGGATGAGACCCTGGCCCGACAGATAACCCGGCAGTCCAAATCAATGACGATTTTTGACGGAGAGTTATACCATCGCAGCATCACTGGAGCTTTTCAGCGGTGTGTTTCTCCTGAAGAAGGCCAAGAAATACTTCGTGAGATCCATGAAGGGGATTGTGGTCATCACGCCGGGTCAAAGTCTCTTGTGTCCAAAGCTTTTCGGCATGGTTTTTACTAGTTGACGGCTCACGCTGATGCAGAGGATCTGGTCAGTAGATGTGATGGATGTCAAAAATTTGCATGACGAGCGCATGTGCCGGCTCAAGAGTTACGGATGATTCCAATCACTTGGCCGTTTGCAGTCTAGGGGCTTGACATGGTTGGACCTTTCAAAAGGTCTAAGGATAAAAAGACACATCTTTTACTGGCAGTTGACAAATTCACAAAGTGGGTTGAGGCAGAGCCAGTGAGTAAGTGTGATGCAGCCACGGCGGTTCAGTTCATGAAAAAGGTGATTTTTTGCTTTGGTTTTCCACACAGCATTATCACTGACAATGGCACTAATTTGTCCCAAGGAGCTATGGAGGAGTTTTGTCAAAGAGAACACATCCGGCTGGATGTTTCCTCTGTAGCTCACCCTCAATCTAACGGGCAGGCTGAGAGAGCAAATCAGGAAATCTTAAAAGGTATCAAGCCCCGGCTCATGGTTCCCTTACAACGGACGCCGGGCTGTTGGGTAGAGAGTTACCCTAAGTGTTGTGGAGTATCAACACCACTCCTAACAGGTTTACATGTTATACACCTTTCTTCATGGTTTATGGAGCCGAAGCGGTGCTACCTAGCGACATCCGTCATGACTCGCCTCATGTGGCGGCTTACGTTGAAGTTAATAACGAACAAGCCCGACAGGATGCACTTGACTTGTTAGATGAGGAGAGAGACTTAGCAGGGGCTCGATCAGCAATTTATCAACAGGACCTGTGTAACGCCTCGAGACCGATGTGCCACGTGTCCTCCAGTTTTTCGCTATTGTTGCCTTGTCATTGCTTGCGTGTCATGCATTGCATATCATGTCATCATGTGCATTTCATCTGCATACTTGTTCGTCTCATGCATCCGAGCATTTTCCCCGTGGTCCGTTTTGCTTTCTGGCGCTCCTTTCTCCTCCGGTGGTCATTTCTACCTTTCTTTCATGTGGGGATTAAACACTTCCGGATTGGACCGAGACTTGCCAAGCGGCCTTGGTTTACTACCATAGACCGCCTGTCAAGTTTCGTATCATTTGGACTTCGTTTGATGCTCCAACGGTTAACCGAGGGACAGAAAAGGCCTCGTGTGTGTTGCAGCCCAACACCCTTCCAATTTGGCCCAAAACCCACCAAAACCCTCTCCATCACCTAGAGCGTTCGATCACGATCGCGTGGCCAAAAACCGCACCTCATTTGGACTCTCCTAGCTCCCTCTACCTATAAATATGTGTCTCTCCCCGATTTTTCGCGCAGTCCAAACCCTAGCTTCTTCCCACTCCGCCGTCGGACATGTCCGCGCCCACCGGACGCGTCCAACTTCCACCTCACTCCGCCCAATGAGGGCGTGCCACGTCAGTGCCGCCGCCCCGCTCGACCACTCCCCTTGCGCCACCTGTCGCCGCCACTCTCCTCCACCGCGCCGGCCCGCGGAGCCCATCACGGGCCCGCACGGGCCCGGTCATCGCCGCCGCCGCCGCCGCCCGCGGGCGCATGCCCGCACCGTAGCCTCGTCTCTTGTTCGCCGGACCTTCGTCAGACCTCTACCGGATTTTCCACGCGCTGCCACGCCGGGACCCCGTTCCGCATCGCCGCCTCGCGCCCTGCCCGCGGCGCCTGCAAACCCGCGCTCGCGCCCGCTGGATCTTGTGCCCCGCCGCCTTCGCCGGAGACTTCCTCCGCCGCGCCGCCCGTCATTGTCTCCAGCCGTCGGAGCTTCGTCGCCAAGGCTCCCCGCCACCTCACCGTTGCTTCCCTGTCGCCGCCTATCGCCGGAGATGTCCGGATCCGGCCACCCGCCGCCAGATCCGGGCCTCCCGAGTCGCCTCCGGCCTCCCCACGCCCTGAGCTCGCCGGAGCAGCGCTGGGTCCGCCGCCGCCTCCTGCCTCCCCGATCCAGGCGGGATCGGGAGGAGGACGACCTCCCTTGCATTGATCGCGCGCAGGCCACATGGGCCTCGGCCTCCCAAGCCCAGCTGCAGCGCCGGCCCGCCTCATCGCCGATTCGGCCCAAACGCCCGTTGACCACTTTTCACCCGAGGTCTATTTCTTCTAAGTCCTCGAAATTCCCAGATTCACATGCCTATGTTCATCATGCCGTAAATTTGCATCCGTAGCTCCGATTCATGCATATAGAATATCAAAATGTTCGTCTCAGAGAGTACATCATTTCATCTCTTTGCATCATTTTCATTTGAGTTCATCTTGATGCCCGAAATGCTGTTAGAAGAGTGCCACTTGAGATAATTGTCAGATCTGCTGCTCCATTTAGTTATTTGTCATTTTTGCCTTTATTATTGTGTGCATGATATGCCCATGCGCTCTACATATGTTTTGTTAAGGGTTTTGCCATCTATCCAGAGGTGCAACCCATGTATTTTTGTGATGTGTGTGGTGACTAGCACAAGCTTGCAAAGTGGTGCATTCGTTAATGCTGATTTCAAGGACTTAGCAATTCCACTAAGTCCTTGATCTGTTTATCTCATATTGCCATATGTTCATGTTGTTTCCTAGTGATCCGTGCCTCTTTTGAGGATGATCAGTAAGGATGTTTTGTTAATCTTGTAGTGCTCTATCCATCCATGTCTTTGTTTGCAATTATGGAGCACCCTAGCTTGAGTCAATCGAGCTCCACTTTTGCTACTTTGTGAATCTGGGCAGATTGTCTACTAGTTAGCGATTTTGCCGATGATGTTGTAGTTGATCCGTGCATGCTATGTTGTTGTTCTTGCCATGTCTAGCTTGTATTTTGTGTATTCTTGATGGTTGTATGCTTAGATTGTCATGAATTGCTCTGTAGTGAGTGCATCGAGCTCGTTAACATGCGTACTTGATATCTGTTTCAGCATGCTCCAGTTTTCACTAACTCTGTGATCTGATTATGTTTTTGCCATGTTCACATGCTTGCAATTGTATTTTCTGATCCCTTTTGGCTCAAGGTCACTAAGGGACTTTTGTTAAGCTATTTGAGTAGCTCCATGCCATGCTTTACTTTGCCATGTTCAGGCCCTGTAGCATATATTTTTCATGCTCCGAAGTGTGTAACTTGATCTGAAATTACAGACAAGTGTTAATTTCACTAAGTCTGAAATCTGTTTACCATATGCATTTTTGCCATGCTTGTTTGAACCTGTTAATGTATGAATTGGCCATAGCTCAGTGCTAGACTTTTGTTAAGCATCATGAATGGATTCCTGCCATGTATTTTGTTGCCATGTTTGAGTGCTGTAGCATGTTCATCTTGTTGCATTTAGTTGGCTACTTGCTGTAAATCGCATATCGGTGTGATATTTGAATCGCTTGCCATTTCCAAACCGTAACTCCGATTCCGGTGATCTTTATATCGTTTTCAAGCGATTTCACCTCACCTTTCCAGTCGCACACTTGGATTTCCAAGTTGAGGCCAGGTTCATTAATTCCTTGTCAAATCAAGCATATGCATCGCATACCGCATCCCGCATATCATACCATGTTCATGTGTTGGTTGTTTACTATGTTGTGTGCTTCTTTCCGGTGTTTTGCTTCTATGGGTTGGTTCCGGTAAACGTCACGTTTGTGAGGACCCGTTCGTCAACGTCCATTTCTCTTCTTCATGGACTCGTTCTTCTTCCTTGTGGGATCTCAGGCAAGATGACCATACCCTCGAAATCACTTCTATCTTTGCTTGCTAGTTGCTCGCTCTTTTGCTATGCCTATGCCGCGATACCTACCACTTTCTTATCATGCCTCCCATATTGTTGAGACAAGCCTCTAACCCACCTTGTCCTAGCAAACCGTTGTTTGGCTATGTTACCGCTTTGCTCAGCCCCTCTTATAGCGTTGTTAGTTGCAGGTGAAGATTGGAGCTTGTTCCGTGTTGGAACATGGATATATTTTGTTGGGATATCACAATCTCTCTTATTTAATTAATGCATCTATATACTTGGTAAAGGGTGGAAGGCTCGGCCTTATGCCTGGTGTTTTGTTCCACTCTTGCCGCCCTAGTTTCCGTCATATCGGTGTTATGTTCCCGGATTTTGCGTTCCTTACGCGGTTGGGTTATAATGGGAACCCCTTGACAGTTTGCTTTGAATAAAACTCCTCCAGCAAGGCCCAACCTTGGTTTTACCATTCGCCACATAGCCTTTTTCCCTTTTGAGTTGCGCATCCCGAGGGTCATCTTATTTTAACCCCCCCGGGCCAGTGCTTGTCTAAGTGTTGGTCCAACCCAGAGCACCGTGCGGGGCTGTCCCTTGGCAACTTGGGTTATGTTGGCTCTCGTACGCTTAGCTTATCCGGTGTTCCCTGAGAACGAGATATGTGCAGCTCCTATCGGGATGTCGGCGCATCGGGTGGTCTTGCTGGACTTGTTTTACAATTGTCGAGGATGTCTTGAAGAACCGGGATACCGAGTCTGATCGGAATGTCTCGGGAGGAGGTCTATTCCTTCATTGACCGTGAGAGCTTGTCATGGGCTAAGTTGGGACACCCCTGCATGGTTTTGAACTTTCGAAAGCCGTGCCCGCGGTTATGGGCAGATGGGAATTTGTTAACATCCGGTTGTAGAAAACCTGAAGTTTGACCTTAATAAAAATGCATCAACCGCGTGTGTAACCATGATGGTCTCTTTCCGGCGGAGTCCAGGAAGTGAACACGGCGTTGGAGTTATGCTTGACGTAGGTTGCTCTAGGATCACTACTTGATCATAGTTTCTCGATCGTGCTTTGCCTTCTCTTCTCGCTCTCATTTGCGTATGTTAGCCACCATATATGCTAGTCGCTTGCTGCAGCTCCACCTCTTACCTTTACCTTACCCATAAGCTTAAATAGTCTTGACCGCGAGGGTGTGAGATTGTTGAGTCCCTATGACTCACAGATACTTCCAAAACCAGTTTGCAGGTGCCGATGTTCAGAGCAGGTGACACAACCAAGCTCATGGAGGAGCTCGATGAAGATCTTGTCCTTTGTGTTGTTCGTTCTAGTTGATCAGTAGCGGAGCCCAGTTGGGGTTGACCGGGGACCTTTGTCGCATTTGGGGTTATTCTTTTATTTTGGTTCCGTAGACGGACCTTGATTGTATCTGGTTGTTGTAATGCTGTATTCATGTTTGTGTGAAGTGGCGATTGTAAGCCAACTATGTATCTTTTTCCCTTATGTATTACATGGGTTATGTGAAGATTACCTCACTTGCGACATTGCTTTCAATGCGGTTATGCCTCTAAGTCGTGCTTCGACACGTGGGAGATATAGCCGCATCGAGGGCGTTACAACCTGCGCCATTATCACAACCGCCAGATTAAGCCAAGACTTGTCAAGAAGGTGACCTGGTGCTCCGGCTCATCCAGGATCTGTCAGATGCACACAAGATATCCCCGCCTTGGGAAGAACCCTTTGTGGTCAGCAAGAATTTAAACAACGGGTCATATTACCTCACTGACGTTCAAGAGCACAAAGACTCACGTAAGTCGGAGGAGGAGACCCTTCGGCCGTGGAACATTGCTCAACTTCGGCCATACTACACCTGAGCCACCGGCTCCCGTCATGTACATACTTTGACGTTGTATATACTATGATAAGTAATAAAGCAGGACCTCTATCCTTTTCCTTTTCAAAGATTGTATAGCATTACTCTCTTTTACTATTTAAATGACTATTAAGGAGCTGATCATATCTGAATCAAGTCTAACCTTTTTGGTCCGGCTTATGATCGTATTCGAATCTAGCTGTAAACCTCATGATCATTTGGCGGCTTCCTATTCAAACATAGGTTGTATTCGAACCAAAGAGAACATAGCTATCGTAACCCTCTTGATCGGCTCAAAGCCAAACTCACTAGGGGGCTTCTTGATCGTATCCGAATCATAGCTTAACCCCTTTTGGGTCCAACTTGGATTGTATTTGAATCAGGGTCGTTAAAAACCTATCAAGGTCATTTGGGGGCTTCCTGTTCAAACATAGGTCGTATTCGAACCAAAGAGAACATAGTTGTCGGTACCCTCTTGATCGGCGCAACGCCAAAGCCACTGGGGGCTATATGATCGTATTCGAATCTTAGCTTAACCCCTTTGGTCCGGTTTACTGATCGTAATCGAATAAGAAACCCCCAACCTTTAGTTACAAGGTTAATTTATATTGTTTGCCACCTGTTATTTGCCTTATTGGTCTTTTATTGTCTTAGTTTTAAACAATAAGCACGGTCTTTTCACTGGCTTGACTATTTGACAATAAGCCGACAAGGCATGATAGTCATCAGGCGTACAGAAGCATTGACTTCTCAAAAGGACTAGATCATCAACCTCATCACCCGGGTCATATAAACCGATGGTACACAGGTCAAAAATACAGGTATGACTGTTATTTATGAACAGTTGTTTCTGTGTTAATCAAAGGTTGTTTCAACCTTGTTTATTTTTGCATCTGTTTCTGTTTCTTCTACTATGATAAAACATTGTTTATATACCGGGTGTTCTGACCCGTTCGGTGCTAAAAACGCCAAGCCAGTTTTTTCCTTTTCTACAGGAACAGAGCTGAAATATTACAGAGATAACAATAAATATGATGCATATATTGACATTAGGAAGCAAAGAGTCACATACGGCATCTTATGCACGATGGCATAGGAAAAATATGCAGTTGTTTCAAGCTAAATCTATTACAATGTTTCTAAGAGCCCATAAAGATGGTTCTCACTCTTCCCTCGCTGGTTCACCTCCTTCTGTTAGTTGGAAACCGGGATTGGACCAGTCAAAGCCGTTCACGACAATGAACTCTGATTCATCATCAATCAAGCCAGCCGGATCAACTTCTGGAGCAAACGTATGTTGACGAACTGGCGGGATAAGGTCTGTCACCTTCTAAGAGGGAGTCACCATCTTCTTATTCTCCAAATCAAAACCCGGCTGATATTTGTCAATATTGGTTTCATATCCAAGAATGGTAGCCTGAGGTCGAACTTCTCTCACGCAAGCAACGAAGTCCTCCTGCTCAAACAGAGACCAGTCTTCCTTCATGGTAGGGTACCCCCTGGCTACATCTGTCGGGTCTAGAACGGGCACCTAGGCTTTGGAGTGGCTCAGGGCAGTCAAGGCTCCGGCTTTGGCACAGGATCGTTTGACTTCTCGAAACCTGGCGGGTAAGATTGACAATTTTTTCAAGACATCACTGAGCCGGTTGGGTCCTTGATTGGCAGGAGAGATCGCAGCAAGTGCTCGTTGAGTGCCAGTGTACAACTGCTCCACTAAGGTATAGACCGCCTTCAGTTTAGTCACATTATCTTGGCTCAGATTCTTGCTTCGCGGGCCTGCACATATTTTTTAAATAAGGCGTCAGCTGGCGGTTTATATTCCGGGTCAAAAGAAGGTATCAAAGATCAGTACAGATGGCTTACCAAAGATGGCGGAAACCATTTGAGACACCCGGCTCTTTAAGCCGGTCAGCTTCGTGGTAACATCCTCAAGAGTCGCTTCAGCTTTTTCGGCGCGTTGTGTCAGCAGCGTCTTTTCTTCAGCCCAGGATTCCTTTTTGGCAGTCAAGCTGGTTTTCAGTTTTTCCGTCTAAGCAAGACTTAATTGAAGTTTAGAATCTGCACACTTGATTTCCGCCTCTTGATCCGCCAGTCGGGTCTTGGTGTCAGTTAATTGGGAACCCAATTCAGATAAGGCGTTATACAAAACATACACAGGTGTGTCAAAGTTTAAACTAAAGGTTCAAGATTCAAGTCTCAAGTACTTTGCACTGCAAAACCACTTGACACTTGGGGGCTAATGTCTGCCAAAACAATTTCTTATGACTCTAATGTATTTCAAGTCCCAAGTACCTTACAAAGTAACAACACTTGGCACTTGGGGGCTAATGAATGATATTCAGAAAGTCTCTCAAGATTAAGCCGGATTACAATATTTTTTGGGTTTGGCACAAGACAATTATGAAATTAAGTACCGGCTCATTTATGATCAAGTGAACCGGCCCTTGGGGACTATAGGTGAAGTTTATACTACTTTATTGGACTTCAGAAAAATCTAAAGGTAAAGCTTTAGCCTATATCATAAGTCTACAGATCATTCAGGTTTTATCATAATCTAAAGACTTGGGGGCTGGCAGAATATAAGTAAGCCAGAAGAGCATACCTCATACTTCAGCTGCAATTGCTTGACCATCTCGATTTCCAAGTCACGGCTGGAGTGCACATGACTGAGATAGCCGGACAGCACGTCATTGACATTGAGATGGGTGTAATGGGAAACATCGAACCACACCTTCTGCTTCTCTAAGGCTTCTTGTTTAGCAGTGTGTCGAGCTAATATGGTGGGGTTCCCTTGCTCAACAAACCGGCTACCAGTAATCAAGACGTTAGTGTCAGAGGTTGCCGGTGGGTTAGCTGAACTGGATGGTTCAGTTATAGCCAGGTTGAGAGTGGTTTCATCAGCTGACGATTCAAGAGGGTCCGATTGAGCCGTCACAGCAGGATCTTCTGGCACTTCAGTTTAAGGGGGAGCAGTTGGCATAGCCGGTTCTGATGCAAGAACTGACGGGTCTTCCACCGGCTTAACCACTTTGGCCTTCTTGGATTTGGCTTGACCACTAAGACAGATTTTATAAGACAATTAGTGCAACGGTGCAATGTTTAAAGAGATAGAGGAAAGATGATATTTTTCCTTACCCAGGGGCAGTCTTGAAGGCCGGAAATTGCGTCTGAGATGAGTCGCCAGAAGAGTGAGAAGCCTCCTTCAAAGGGCAAATAACGTCAGTAACACAAGAGAATAGATTCATTAATGAAAGCCGAAGAGGAATATAAAAGAGACCTCATTTTGGCGTTTTGAGGAGTTTATTGTACAACAGAAGGCGGCTCATCATCATTCTGGGCTTGACGATGACCTTACTTTCCGGGTTACCAGTCGAAGTTTCTGTCTCGGCAAATGGTGTGCGTTAGAGGAAATAATTACCTCTTCTTCTCCGGCCTGACTGGCCCCCGTGTCGTCCTGGCAATAATCAGTGTCAATAAGGTTATTGGAAAACTGGCCAAGGGAGTCAAGGGCTACCTCCGACTCAGAAGTATCATCATCCAGCTTTAAAGGTCCTCAGTGGTGCTCTTCTTCTGCTTCTTCTTAGACCTCCGGGTCGTCTTCTTGGCAGTCATGGCGGCAGCTTCATGGTCATACTTGGCTTTCCAGAAATCAGATTTGGCTTGTAAACAAATCTACAAGATAAAAGGTCATGCAGGTATTTAAAATGGCTAAGAAAAATACAAAGAGAAAGAGGTCAGAGGTTCTTTACCTCTGGCATCGGGTTAAGTTTGCAGAAGGGGTTTAACCTAACTTTACTGGAGTCTTCATATTTGTCGTTCACCAGGAGATTTGACATTGAAACAATATCTTCTTTAGTTAGTTGAACGGAGCTGTGACGAAGAGAGTCATTTAGGCCTCCAACATATTCATACTTCAATTTGGATCGGCGGCTTAGAGGGATGACCCACCATGAGACCCAGCAATGGGTCAAGTCAACTTCGGTTAAGCCGTTCCCCAATAATGCGTTAATCCTTTTTAATTGATGGAATAAGCTTCTTACGTTCGGCGGTAGTGAGCTTGTCAGGGAGCGCAAACTTGGAATCTAAACGCTCTGCGCGGTAACCCGGTAGTGGTTTCTCGTTGGCTGGTGAAGTGTCTTGACAATAGAACCAGGTCTGATTCCAGTCTTTGGGATGACTCGACAAGACTATGAGGGGGAAGACGGCGCCTTGTCGGCGCTGAATCGAGATGCCTCCAAGTTCCAAGCTAGGGCCATTGGTACACTCGTTCTAGCGGTTCAGATAAAAATACTCTGTAAAGAGTTCCACAGTCGGTTCTTCTTGAAGGTACACCTCACAGAGAACTTGGAAATTGCAGATATTGGATATGGAATTGGGCCAGAGGCATCTTAAGGCCCAATATTGTAAACCGCCGTAAGTAAGGAAAGACTTGTAAAGAAAGGCATGTAAGAGAAGTCACCGAGCCGGACACGTTTTATGAGCCGGCCGGGACTCTGTAGGCCGCGAGGCGTCAACCCGTGTATATAAGGGGACGACCCGACGGCGGCATAAGGACAAGAATCAACAGATCGATAACCAAGCCAGCGGATTCGCTCCTTGGTCATCGAAACACCAGCAATTCCAACACAACTAGACGTAGGCTTTTAGCTTCATCATCAGGGGCCGAACTAGTATAAAACCTCTCATCTCCTTTGTCCTGATTAACCCCTTTAAGCTTCCTCATTGTGATGGCCCTACGACCAAGTCCTTCCGCTAGGACATCTGCCGTGATAATTCCACGACAAGATGGGAATTTGTTAATGTTCGGTTGTAGAGAACTTGACACTTAACTTAATTAAAATGAATCAACCGCGTGTGTAGCCGTGATGGTCTCTTCTCGGCGGAGTCCGTGAAGTGAACACGGTCTCGTGTTATGCTTGAACGTAAGTAGTTTCAGGATCACTTCTTGATCACTATTACCTTCTAGACCGTGCTTTGCTTCTCTTCTCGCTCTCTTTTGCGTAAGTTGGCCACCATATATGCTAATGCTTGCTGCAGCTCCACCTTAGTACCCTTTCCTACCCATAAGCTTAAATAGTTTTGATCGCGAGGGTGTGAGATGCTGAGTCCCCCTGACTCACAGATACTTCCAAACAGATGCAGGTGCCGATGATACAAGTGCAAGTGACGCAACCCAGCTCAGATGGGAGCTCGATGAAGTCCTTGATCGTTGCTTTGTTTCGTTTCCTGTTGATCAGTAGTGGAGCCCAGTTGGGACGATCGGGGATCTAGCATTTGGGGTTGTCTTTCTTTATTTTGGTTCCGTAGTCGGACCTTGATTGTATTCTGGTTGATGTATGATATATTTATGTATTATGTGAAGTGGCGATTGTAAGCTGACTCTTTATCCCTTTCTTATTCAATACATGGGATGTGTAAAGATTACCCCTCTTGCGACATGCCTACCATGTGGTTATGCCTCTAAGTCGTGCACCGACACGTGGGAGATATAGCCGCATCGTGGGTGTTATAGCTTGGTAGGCTGAAGCTGGTCATATGGCACTTGGAGGTTGTCGAACGTGTCGACAGACAGGACATTGAGCCCTGCGCTGCCATCGATGAGGGTCTTGGTAACTTGCACGTTGCTAATGACTGGCGAACAGAGCATTGGGAGGACGCCAGCAGTGGCTGCACACTTGAGCTGATTTGCTGAACTGAACGTGATGGGGCACCTGGACCATCTGAGTGGACGTGTGGCCACGAGCTCGGGAAGAACTGCATTCAATTCACGGGCAAATTGTTTGAAGATACGCTGCGAGGTTGGGGCTTGAGCTCTGCCCAAGATGCAGGCGACAGCGCATGGCTCCTGGAAGCCCCCAGCCCCCTCGTCTTGATGGTGGTTGTCATTCCTTCTGGGTGGTGGTGATAATGGAGGGAGGCCATCCTTTCCTTGAGGACGGGCCTCCAGGCGCCCTCGCGAGGTTGATCCTGCCAGCGGTCCTCACGACGCCGGTCGTGCCACTCCTAGCGCGGGCCACGGTCGTCCCAGCGTCGGCCACCACGCCCTCCTCCTCGGCCGTAGCCCTGGTCGCTGCGCTCGGGGCGTCGACCGAAGCATCCTTCTCAAATGGCTCTGAGCTCTTAACAGTCACTAGTGTTGTGGGTATGCAGGTTATG
Source organism: Triticum dicoccoides (assembly GCF_002162155.2). Taxonomy (NCBI): domain Eukaryota; kingdom Viridiplantae; phylum Streptophyta; class Magnoliopsida; order Poales; family Poaceae; genus Triticum; species Triticum dicoccoides. The sequence continues at coordinate 219,228,681 of NC_041380.1, forward strand.
GAAGGCGCATAATGGTCGGCTGCTCTTGGATGACTCGGGCTGGTCTCTGCCGCGCTTGGTGCCTAGCTCCGCCGCGAGCACGGCTGCTCCCTTGCGCTTCACGTCCTTGGCCTTGGTCTTTTTCTCCTCTGGGTCTACAGCAGGGAGCTCGAGGAGGGAGAGGCGCCCCTCCTCAGCTCTTGCACACTTAGTTGCGATGTTGAACAGCTCCAAGGGCATGCACAACTCTTCGTGGATGGCGAGCTCCTCCTTCATCTTGATGTCGTGGACACCGTCGGAGAACGCTGAGATGATGGCCTCGTCGGTTACCTTGGGGACTTTGATGCGCGCGCTGTTGAAGCGCTGAATGTACTTCTGTAGGGTCTCTCCTGGTTGTTGCTTGATGTGGCGCAGGTCACCCGTGACAGGGGGGCGGTCACGAGTGCCCTGGAAGTTGGCGATGAAGCGGTTGCGCATCTCATCCCAGGAGGAAATTGAGCCTGCAGGCAGGTTCAGGAGCTAGGAGCGGGGGCCATCCTTCAGAGCCATGGGAAACCAGTTCGCCATGACTTTCTCGTCGCCATTGCCCGCCTTGATGCTTAGCTCGTAGAGCTGCAGGAACTCCGCGGGGTCGGGGGTGCTGTCGTAGCGAGGAGGCAGATCTTGCTTGAACTTGCCCGGCCAGGCGACTCTATGCAACTCGGGGGTGAAGGCGCGGCAGTCGGCCATGGTCATCGGAGCCCACCTTGGAGGTGGAGCTTGGCCTTGGCACCCGCGCGCCCCTACGGCCAGCGGCGCGGGGCCTTGCCGCAGCAAACAATCCTGGTGCGGCGGAGCGAGGAATGGCGGAGCGTTCGCTTGCGGTCGAGGGACTTCTTGGCAGCTTCTTTCTTCACGCGCGGGCGCCGGGCACGGTGAGTCGCGCCGTGGAGCCACGTGCCTCGGCGCTAGGGCGCCGTCTTGGGGCTGAGGTGGTGGAGGTGCTTCTTGATCTGCGTCACCCATGGCTGGTGGAGGGCAAGGCAGAGAGTGGGATGGCGTAGGGGAGCCCCTTGCGGCGCGGACAAGCTCGGCGATGCGGTCAAGCCCGTCCTTGTAGAGGTCGTCGACCGGGCGGTAGCGCAGGAGCTCGTGCACCATGATGAGTGCAGCCCGTGCGTCTGTGGGAACGCGACGAGCGTGAGACGATGAACCAGCGGGAGTCAGTGATGGAGTGGCGGTGCGGCCATCCTGTCGCACCGAGGGGTGCAGCGAGGATGCTTGCTGCTCGTTTCTCGCCGGGCCGGTGGCGGCATTGGCGGCAGGTGAAGAAGAGCGATGGGGTGGCCCGCCAACAGGGGCCGTCTGAGCAACGCGGGTGGCGAGGGAAGCCCGGCACTCAGCACGGGCGCGACGCGCGTCCTCCATGGAGACGATGAAGCGGCTCGACACGGAGTGACAGAAGGGAAGCTTCGGCGCACCCCTACTTGGCGCACCAGATGTCGGATCACGGGTTCCGGCAAAACCCTTAAGGTTTGAACACTGGGGTGCGCGAGAAGACCTCCCCCCTATCAATCCGCGTCCTAACTTAGCCTAGATCTCATGAACTAACCCGACGAACTCGCAACACAATGGACACAAAAATTTATACTGGTTCGGGCCACCGTTGTGGTGTAATACTCTACTCCAGTGTGTTGGTGGTGGATTGCCTCTTGGGCTGAGGATGAATAGTACAAGGGGAAGAACAGCCTCCTCAGCTTGAGGTGTTCTTGTGCTTGCTACACTTGTGTGGCTGAGGATGATCTTCGATCCTCTCGATCCCCGCTTGCCTATGGTGGTGGCTAGTCCTATTTATAGAGTCCCTGGTCCTCTCCCCAAATATTTAGCAGGAAGGGAGCCAACAACGGCCAATTACGAAGGGGACAGGTAGTACAAGCTATCCTGACAAAAGGTGGTCTTCGCCTGCCAAAGGTTCTGGTGGTGACGCCGTCCTAGGCTCCATGGTGACCTCCATCTTGCCGTCCTTCTGGTCTTGGTTTTGTTGCACTAATATGGAAACCTTTGCTTGATGCCTCGATACTCCATGCCTGCGATTGCCCCCATAGCACTGAAGAGGAAACAAGGACGCTGCGCACGCTGGCGCCCGCCTGGCGCCCTCCTGGCCTCGATCTTCATGGCTCATGTCACGAGAACCTCGCGAGGTTTGCCCGACCTTGAACTCTGTGGCCCTCACGAGCCGGCCTGATGAGGCTGCTCCTGAGGAGGCCTTGTGTCGTCCGCCTTGCGAGGCTTGGCCCCTCGCGAGAGTCTTGATTCATTGTTGATGAAGATGGGACGTACATGCCTGCCAGCAAAGCCACACCGTGGGCCGCAGGCAGGCAAGTCTAGGGACCCCCGTTCCCAGAACGCTGACACACCCGCGGGGTTTATTCAAACGAAGTCCCCGTGCTGACTGCTGAAATTTTGGAGCCGGATCCGACTATTTCAGGAGCAGTCGACACGAAGATAGAATCTGATTCTGGCAAGGGCTTGATGGATGGCTTGAGGAGTTGCTGGAGGGATACGCCAGCTGGTATGGCTTGCCGGGTGGAGGCAATCCACGCTAGAGCATCTGCTTGCTCGGTATCGCTTCGTGGCACATGGAGGAATTCACACCCTTCAAAATATCCGCTGAGTTGCTGGACAAGGAAGCGGTAGCTTGCCATGTTTGCATCCTTGGCGTCCCAGTCGCCAGACAGCTGCTGGACCACCAAGTCGGAGTCACCATTACATAGAATCTGGCGAATGCTGAGTTCTTTGGAAAGTTGGAGTCCGTGTATTAGTGCCTCATACTCGACCACATTGTTGGAGGCGGCAAAATGAATTCGCAATGTGTATCTGAGCTTGTCGCCTTTGAGAGAGGCGAGGACGATGTCGGCTCCGAAACTGGTGCGCATCTTCAAACCGTCAAAGTGCATCCGCCAATGGGTGGAGTCCGGCGGTGGCGGCAGGTACTGGGACTCGGCCCAGTTGACAAGGAAGTCGGCCAGTGCTTGGGACTTGATGGTGGTGCGAGGCTAGTAGAAGATGGTGTGGGGGGGCAACTCTATGGCCCATTTTGCCACTCGTCCTGAAGCATCTCGGCTGCCTATGATCTCGGCAAGCGGAGTAGTGCAAACAATCGTGATAGGGTGCTCTTGAAAATATGGCTTCAACTTTTTGGCGGTAAAGTGTACGCCATAGCACATCTTCTGGTAGTGGCGGTAGTTCTGCTTGGAAGCCGACAGTACTTCACTCAAATAATATACCAGTCTCTGGACCAGCAGATCCTTGCCGTCTTCCTTGCGTTCAACTACCATGACCGTGCTGACCACCCGACTGGTGGCGGCGATGTAGAGGAGCATGGGCTCCTTAGCAGTCTGCGCGGCCAGGACAGGCGGCCTGGTCAACATCTTCTTGAGCTGGAGAAAGGCCTCATCCGCCTTGTCATTCCACTCGAAATGAGTGGTTTTCTTTAGGAGCTGGTACAGGGGAAGGGCCTTCTTGCCCAGCCGACTGATGAAGCGGCTAATGGATGCCAGGCAGTCGGTGAATTTTTGGACATCTCGCAGTTGGGTGGGTACTTCCATCCTCTCTATGGCTTTGATCTTAGTAGGGTTGCACTCAATGCCGTGTTTTGAGACCAAGAAGCCAAGGAGCTGTCCGGCTGGTACTCCGAACACACACTTTTCTGGGTTGAGCTTGATCTGAATCCGGCGCAGATTTTCAAAGGTCTCCTTGAGATCTTCCAATAGGGTACCGTGCTTCTCTGTCTTCACCGCAATATCGTCCACATAGACGTGGGTGTTCCTGCCGAGTTGCCTGAGGAGGTACTTCTGCATGCAACGCTGAAAGGTGGCGCTAGCATTCCTCAAGCCGAGCGTCATCGTTAGGTAACAGAAGGCTCCGAATGGTGTGATGAAGGAGGTCTTTAGGCGGTCTATCGGGTTCAGCTTGATTTGATGTTAACCTGAGTAGGCATCCAAGAAGCTCAGCAGCTCGCATCCGGCTATGGAGTCTATCACTTGGTCGTGGCAAGGAAAACAGATCCTTGGGGCAGGCTTTATTGAGACTGGTGTAATCAATACACATACGCCACTTGTTCTTCTTCAGCACAAGGACTGGGTTGGAAGCCATTCTGGGAAGAAAACTTCCATGATGAAGCCGGCTGCCAACAGGCGGGCGATCTCTTCTCCAACAATTCTCCTCTTCTCCTCTGACAGTAGGAGGAGGGGCTGTCTAACTGGTTTGGCATCTTCTCTTTACATGTAGCTTGTGCTCGGCAAAATCCGTCGGAACACCCGGCATGTGTTTAGGGGACCATTCAAAGATGTCCCGATTCTTTAGGGGAAAATTGACGAGCTCGCTTTCCTATTTGCTATCAAGGTTTGCACCTATGATAGTGTACCTCTACGAGTTCTCAAGGTCCAATGGGATCTTCTTTGTTTCTTTGGCCGGCTTGAAGGAGCCCTGGGTCTCCGACTCTTGGGCTTTTGGGGACATGTCCCACTGCTTGCCGGCCATGGCCACCACCCGGTCCAGGAGCTTCTTCTCTAACGAAATCACGAGGGACTCGGCCAGCCGGCTGCTGGCTATAGCGCAGGCGACCGACTTTTCATAGTCACCACTGATTGTGATAATGCCCTTAGTTCCTGGCATCTTAATCTTGAGGTAGGCATAATGCGGCACCGCCATGAATTTGGCTAGAGCCGGTCGGCCTAGGAGCACATGGTACGGGCTCTCTAGGTCAGCCACCTCGAACCAAATGGCTTCGCGGCGGAAATGATCCTTGTCTCCGAAGAGGACATCTATCTTGATCTTGTCGATTGGTGAGCGGGACAAGCCAGGCACAATGGCATGAAACACAGTCCGACTGGGCAGCAGCTGCTTCTCTTTGATCTCCAGCTTCTCCATGGTGTCCCAGTATAGGATGTTGATGCTGCTGCCGCCATCTATCAGGATTCAGGAGAAACAAGCAGCTCGCCTCTCTGTTGCAAGGGTGGCATCCAAAACCAGGGCATAGGAACCCGGAGAGGGCGTTACTTCTGGGTGGTCGGCCCGGCTCCAGTTGATGGGCTTTTCAGACTTCGCGGTGTTTCTGGTGTCGGCTGTGTTTATCGCTGGCCATACTTGTGAAAATGACATAAGTGCCATGCTCTTCAGGGTAATCATCTTGGACTTGGCCGACTGCTGGATGGGCGGCCACTGCTGAGGAGGAGGAGCCGGTGGACCAGTAGGCGGAGGAGGTAGTCCTTCTCCCTTGGCGATACGGATAAGCCAGTGACACTTACGAGTCGTGTCGTTGGATGGCTTCGCGCCGCTATGGAACTTGCAGGGGGCATCGAGAGTCTGCTCGAAGGAGAAGGCGGCAACCAAGTCGACTTGCCGCCTTTCTGACGCTTGGGAGGTGGCTGCCCTTCGGGTTGTTGATCTTCAATAGTTGCCACCTATCGGCTGGCGGAAGCCGGCTAGGGGTCTTTGCGCTTGTTGTCGTTCGGCTGCTGGTGCCGACTGTTGTCTCCAACCGGCGTTCGGGGAGTTGGGGGAGCACCTTCCTACAAGTGTCCACCCGGAGCTCCGACTTCATGGAGGAGTCGGCCGTGGCGAATTTATCTGCTATGATCAGCAGCTCGTCGAGGGTCGCCGGCTCGTCGCAGAGAAGCCGGTGCTTGAGTAAGGTGCCCTCCCGGCACCCGGCGGTGAAGTACTCGAAAGCTTGGACCTCATGCACTCCTTCGCAGGAGTTGTGCAGTTATGCCCACTGCGTCAGGTAATCGCAGGTGGACTCATTGCGGCCTTGGACGCACAGCGAGAGTTGGCGAGGCATGAGAGGCCTCTTGTAGGTGCTGGTGAAGTTCCGGATAAACACTTCGGTGAAGTCTACCCAGCTATTGACGCTGCAGGGCTTGAGGTTGTTCAGCCATGTCCGGGCTGTGCCCTGGAGCATGAGCGGGACATACTTCACGGCAATGCGCTTGTTGCCATTTGCTATGCGGACTGCCGTGGAATAATCCACCAGCCAATCCTCCGGCTTCACTGAGCCGTTGTACTTGGGAGTGTCCCTCGGGAGTGAAAACCCCTTGGGAAAAGGCTCGTCATGGATGCGGGGGCCAAAATAAGGCGGACCCATCGCGTCTTCTTCTTCTAGTGCCCGGGATCGAGCCAGCCGATCGATCCGGTGGCAGGCGTCATTCTCGCCGGCTCCTTCTCGGCGGCCTAGCCGGTCGCCAAGAGTCAGATGATCAACGGGCGGCGGGGAAGTGCGCCTCTCCCTTCGAGGAGGCGGCGGCAATGGATCATTGTCCTGTCGTTCGACCGCTCGAGGACGGCCATCTTGGTCGCGCTCGATGGTGATGCAAGTCCGGCTGGGACTGGCAGCCGGCTCTTTGCTCGTCTATCGCGGGCGCCGCCAGTCGGCGTCCGGGAGGTCGTGCCATGCTCTTGGCGAGGGGGTGGGTTCTCAACCCACTGGTGAAGCCCTTCAGCGCGACAGCCGGCTTCTTGCTGAGCAGCAGCCGCATCAATAAGCTGTTGAACGAGCTCCGTCAAAGAGCGGATCGTCGCCCTCTAGGTGGTCCAGCTCATCTGCTGCCACCTGGGCGGCATACATGTTCTCCATGGGCGTGGCGTAGACCGGGCGGTCTACTCCAAACATGCTGGCGACGGCTCCGCCTCGCTGCCTGACTGTGCCAGCTCGGCTGGGCCCAACAGCAGTCGGCGTGCAGCCGACAGCGCGATCAACTTCTCGTTGGAAGGCTTCGGAGAGGTGTCTCATGGTAGCCAACTTCTTGGCGTTCTGCATAAGCGAAAGGCGGCAGGCTTCCAGCGTCTCGGCGTCCGCATCCGCAACAATGGACGTTGACAGATCCCGCATTGCCGCCTGCAATGGGTCATGGTCGGCTCCTCCAGAGCCCCCATTGTGGCCGATAACAAGCACCTCCGTGACGGTGCTGCCACCGCTCTCCGCGCGTGGGAGCGGTGTAACACCCACAATGCGGCTATATCTCCCACGTGTCGGGGCATGACTTAGAGGCATAGCCGCATGGTAGGTTTGTCGCAAGAGGGGTAATCTTTACACAATCCCATGTACCAAAAAAGAATGGGATGAAGAGTTGGCTTACAATCGCCACTTCACACAAATACAAGTTAAACATACATCAACCAGAATACAAACAAGGTCCGACTATGGAACCAAAATAAAAGAAGACAACCCCAAATGCTAGATCCCCGATCGTCCCAACTGAGCTCCACTACAAATCAATAGGAGACGAAACAAAACAACGATCAAGATCTTCATCGAGCTCCCACTTGAGCGCAATTGCATCACCTACACTGGTATCATCGGCACCTACAACTGTTTGGAAGTATCTGTGAGCCACGAGGACTTAGCAATATCACACCCGCGAGATCAAGACTATATTTAAGCTTATGGGTAGGAAAGGGTAGTGAGGTGGAGCTGCAGCAAGCACTAAGCATATATGGTGGCTAACATAGGCAAATAAGAGCGAGAAGAGAAGCAAGGCAACGGTCGTGAACTAGAAGTGATCAAGAAGTGATCCTTAATCTACTTACGTTCAACCATAACACGAGAACCGTGTTCACTTCCCGTGGCTACACACACGGTTTATGCATTTTAATTAAGTTAAGTGCAATTTCTCTACAACTGGACATTAACAAATTCCCATCTGCCACATAACCGCGGGCACGACTTTTGGAAGTTCAAACGCTGCAGGGATGTCCCAACATAGCCCATCACAAGCTCTCACGGTCAACGAAGGATATTCCTTCTCCCGGGAAGACCCGATCAGTCTCAGAATCCCGGTTACAAGACATTTTGACAATGGTAAAACAACTCCAGCAAAGCCACCCGATGTGCCGACAATCCCGATAGGAGTCGCACGTATCTCATTCTCAGGGCAACACCGGATGAGACTAGCTACGAGTAAAACCAAACCCCATGTTTCCCCGGGCAGCTCGGTTCAGACCAACACTTAGAGAAGCACTGGCCCGGGGGGGTTAAAATAAGGATGACCCTTTGGTTGGCCGACCCAAGGGAAGGGTAATAGGTTGTTAGGCAAATGTAAAACCAAGGTTGGGCCTTGCTGGAGGAGTTTTATTCAAAGCAAACTGTCAAGGGGTTCCCATAACACCCAACCGCGTAAGGAACGCAAAATCAAGGAACATAACACCAGTATGACGGAAACTAGGGCGGCAAGAGTGGAACAAAATACCAGGCATAAGGCCGAGCCTTCCACCCTTTACCAAGTATATAGATGCATTAGAAATTAAATAAGACATATTGTGATATCCCAACATATCCATGTTCCAACATGGAACAAGCTTTAACTTCACCTACAACTAACAATGCTATAAGAGGGGCTGAGCAAGCGGTAACATAGCCAAACAACGATTTGCTAGGAAAGGTGGCTTAGAGGCTTGACATGGCAACATGGGAGGCATGATATAGCAAGTGGGAGGTAGCGTGGCATAGCAATAGAGCGAACAACTAGCAAGCAAAGATAGAAGTGATTTTGAGGGTATGGTCATCTTGCTTGAGATCCCGCAAGGAAGAAGAACGAGTCCAGGAAGAAGACAAACAGGCGTAGTCAAACAAATCCTCACAAACACAACGTTATCGGAACTAACCCGAAGAAGCAACACCGGAAAGAAGTAAACAACATAGTAAACAACCATCACATAAGCATGGCATGATGCACAACCAAATATGATGCATGTCCGGTTCAAATATGCATGACATGGCAAAGTGCACAAACAAAACTACAAATTAAGTGGAGCTCAATATACAACGAGTTGTGTATTGACAAAACACCACATAAATTATTTAGTTCTCTTCCATTTATGTACTCAACAATATTAAATGTTTATTAGCATGGCAAGAGGTGAAGCATAATTAAACTAACTATCTAGTCAAGTTTAAATGAGGCCGGAACAACAAGCAAACAAGTCCGGAAAATCCTCGTGTGCATATTTTAGATTTGGTATTGTTCTGTCCTGAGGCATATTTTAATTTTGTTGAACATGCAAAGTAATGCCACCATGTTAAACTATGCATTTTTCTACCCCATTTACATATAAAGATTATTTAAAATGGAGCTACGTTTATTTAGTTATGAAATTAAAGCATTTTAACATATTATTTAAGTAAAGTTAAACAGATAGCATTTTAAACATGATAGAAAGTTGGATATTATTAAACTAGATGAAATTCTAGTAATATTGCATATATAATTCATTTTAAACCGATGCACGGTTGATGAGTTATAATATGCATGAAGTCTAGGGGGCTTCCTGTAAAATGGGTTTATCTGGAAAATAGATAAATTCGCAGCAGGGAAAAAAATAAGCCACGGGCCGAAACTGTTGGGCCAAAGTGCACAGGAGAGGAGGCGGCTCACCCATGGGCCATGGCCCAGGTCGGTGGAGTAGAGGCAGACCGGCAGATCTGGTTGCTGGGCCGGCCCACGTGATGGAGCTAGGCCTCACTAGAGAGGTCAATGCACGGCGTGGCGTTCATCATCTCGTTCCAGCAGTTGCAGGCGACAGCGGGACTTGCAGCGAGGGCAGACAACGGGACGACCACCGGCGATAGGGATGAGGTCGAGGGAGCCGGGAACGGGCGGATCTGGCCTACGGCTCTCCAGATCCGGGCGACGGCGGGACAGGCGGAGCTTCAAGATGTGCTACACACCGAGCAGCCATGGCGGGGCTCTGTTCCTGCGCGGGGAACAGAGAGCCAGATGAGGAAGAGGAAGGACGAAGGGAAAGAGAGAGGGAGGCAGATCTGGCCTAGGGTCACCAACGGCGGCTCCTGGTCAACGGAGTTCGGCAGCACGGGGATGGGGTCGCCGACGAGACAAGGCAAGGTCGGTGGCAGGGAGCCGGCGCAGGAGGCATTTGGGAACGAGGGCGGCAGTGACGTATGGGCAGCGGCGGAGAGACCCAAGCCCAGATGGGCGCTGGCGGGCTTCCCGCAGGCTCGGCGCTCCCGCGGCTGGAGTGGGGAGGCATGGGACCGGGTTGCTCCTCTACAAGTGGATCCGATCTTTGTCAACATCCGCAAGTTCAATTCTAAGTTCTCTCAATGGTGCTCATTTCATCCGCCCCCAAGTTGTCTTTGTTTTCCCGCCCACCCACCCTTTTTCTTCAAGGATTCAGATTTCTTAATCAAGTATCCTTTTATTGATGGGAAGCCTCTCCATTCTTTTCCGTCAATGTTCTTATTCGGTGATTCTCAGGAAGATTCTGACGAAGCTTCAAGTTCATCATTCTTCGTTCTTTTCTTCTCCAGTGGATTCAATTCAAGCCTGGTCAATCATATCTTTTCCTTGTTTCAAATGTTTTTTTCTCATGCCGGTGCACCTCTTAATCATCCACTTCTCGCTATTCAATTGTTCCGGAGTGCTGAAGATATCTCAGAAGATTTGTGTTTCCACTCTGCATTCGTTGAAGTTCTTTCGAGGATGTTATCTCATTCAAGCCATTTAATTCAATCGGTGCAATCTCCCTTTCAAGTAATCATTTCAACGGAGTTTCTCTTGAGTGGGCCCTGACCCACAGGTCTTTTCCAAGATCTTACCTGACTCTTTTCTTTTCCGAAGCTATTCGCAAATTCATTTCAAAGTTTGACGTAAGAATGATTTGTCATCAGTCAAATGTCTTTCTCCAAGATCTATCAAATTCTTCATCGTTGATTAAACCTTTCTAATTTTCATTCCGGAGTGCCTCAACAATTCATGGTGTTGTTTCTCATCGTCATTCTCAACATCTGAAGACTGAAGACGAGTTTCTCTCAAATCTTGGTTCGTTCTCTCAGAGATGCGTAGTTCAAGCTTGATGCCATCCTCTCATAATTGTTTCCGATTGTGAGAATTCTTTTCAACCATCCGGAGCATTTCAGGAGCCTTTTTCAGTTTGATTCTCCGAAGGCCATCATTTCAGAAGATTTATTCGTTCTCAACATTCAGATCTCATTCCCCAATTCTACCGGCCGGTGCATCGTTCAAATATTCTCTAATCAGCTCGTGATCTCTTCGTTCTCTTGTATCTAAATTCTCTCAAGTATCTTCGTTCATTTTCCAATTCTTCCCAGTGAATTGTGCTTTTGCTACTTCCATGTTCAATTCTTACGGTGGTCCATTCAAGATTCATCTTCTCTTGTTATCATATCAATTCACTTGTTCTCTCATAAATCCTACCGGTGATCCGTGAGTTGCACTATATCTCTCTTCAATCTTTTCAAGAAGAATAAGTAGTTTGCCAAATCCATTGCTTGTCATCAATTTAAATTGGTGAAGGGTAAGCGTAATGTAATTCTAATTCTTGTTTCATCGAGTGAATTCAATTCCTTATTCCGGAGGGTCATCAAATTCTCAGTTTCAACTGTTTCATCTTTTGTTTTCCCGGAGTTCCAAGCTCTCTCAATTATCTCGTCGCAAAGATCCATCTAAATCATTGCAAGGCTTCAATCTTATTATTTTCATCCTTCACTTCTTTTGATCATCCTTTTTTTACTGGAGTTCTTCATGGAGGCTCTACATGATGGTTCATCAATGATTTAATTCCTTCTCGAAGTGTTCATCGAGATTCTTTTCAGAGGAGCTCAAGTATTCTTCATCTTGCATTTCAAAGTTCAATCCCTTCTCCCTTATCTTTTGAGGAGGTGTTATGTCATTCTTGATAGTTTTCCTCCGTGTGTCATGATTCAACAGTTGTCAAGAATGAGATATTTAAACCCATTAATTTCTTCGAGCATGAGCTCTTCCCAATCCATCAATCTCTTCATTCGAGTTATCTTGGGTTATACTTCACCTAAAGCTTTTCATAAGGATTGTTGCTATTTATGGTGCTCATAAATGACCCAAGTTCTTCATTTATCCTCCTGGTGAAATAAGTTTCTCATCTCCTTGTTCATATCAATCCAATCTATTGTTTCCATAAGTGGCAGAATTTCACCTCATAATTTTGAGATGTTTTCCATAAGCCCGCTACAAGATTACTCTTTTCGTTGTTGGTTTTCCAACAACTCCGTTTGACCCTTCTCCTAAAGATGCTTTTTCAAGCACATTTGAGGTAGAAGATGTTGTTTTCTCCTTCGTTCTTTTGATTCCATTCTTACATTTGTTCTGGAGGCATTGTGATGATGCTCTCTTCACTCATCATCTCGTATTGTGAAGATCATGTTCTTTCTTTTGCTTATCCATTCAATTGGAGTGTCGTGTCCTTCGTTCAAGTTCTCCCATCTTATCAAGTTTTGCCTCCCTTCTCAACTGGTGTGCTGTCTAGAATCTTTCTTACCCCTTGTGCCATTCTTTCAATAGTTCCGGAGGCAGTGTGTTGTTGATTTCATCAAGTATCCTCTCATCTTGTCAAGTTCATGTTCAATTCCATCCATTTACAGTCGGAGTGTTGTCCAAATTATATCAGTCTTTTTCCTCCTCTATCTTGTTTTAACCGGAGTGTTGTGGCTATCATTCTTCTTTTAACCGGAGTCTCATCCAAGTGCTTTCATTTTGCCAAGTTCATATTATTGTCTTCCATTTCCAACTGAAGTGTTGTCGTAATTGATCTTTATCATTCCTTGTACATCTCGTTTCAACCGAGGTGCTTGTATGTACTTCTTGTCCATTGTAACCTTTTGTTATGTCTTTCAACCCTCAAGGTTCTAGTAATGTTCCTTGTTCCGCTTTTCTAATGGAGTGTTTACCATTTTGTTCATATCCGTTGTATTCTTTCTTTCAATTGTTTAACCTCTCAAGGTTCTTTGGTTTCACTCATTCGTCAAACAAGCAACTTAGTTTTACCTCTTCTCTTCCTCTTCCATTTTTCTCCGGTGCCATCCTAGATCTCGGGACGAGATCCTCTCATAGTGGTGGAGTGTTGTGACACCCCGAGACCGTTGCGCCAGGTGTCTTCCAGCTGTCCCTGTTGTTGCCATGTCATTTGCTTGCGTGTCGCATCTTGCCATGTCATCATGTGCATTGCATCATCATGTTTTCCAAATTTGCATCCGTCCGGGTTCCCCAGTTCTCCCTGTTGTCCGTTCTGAGCCCAACCACACTTGCACGCGCCCGTGGCACGTCCAAAATATTATTTTATAAGTGGCCAGAAAATGTTCTCGGAATGGGATGAAAGTTGGCATGCGGTGTTGTTATGTTGCCGGTAGACCGCCTGTCAAATTTCATCGCATTCGGAGATCGTTTGATGCCCCCAACGGATAACTATAGCGGCAATATAGCTGGTCTAACATCGGACGTTTTTGGTCTCCGGAAACAGACGTCGGGCCTCCCTCTCTCTTCTCTCGTCTCAGCCCGAGGCCTTCTGCACAGCCCACAAGCTCCAACCTACCCCTCCTCGCGTCCGGAGCTGTCGGATCGCGATCGGAGGGCTTCGAGACTGCCTCAAACTACTCTAAACCCCCTAACCCTAGCCCCTTTCTATAAATAGATGTACCCGTGCCATTTTTTGGCCTCCTACCTACCCTCTCCTCGTTTCCCGTAGCCAGCCGCCGCTTCCCTCCTCCAAATCCACGCCGGCGAACCCTCCTCCGCCACTTGGCACCGCCGCCAGTGCCCCCGCAGCCTATCCCCGCGCGCCACCTCAACCCGTGCCTCCCTACTCCAGCCGTAGGCCCGCCGAGCCCGCGGGAAGCCCACCAATGGCCATCTGGGCCCGGGTCTCTCCACCGCTGCCCGTACGTCGTTGTCACCCTCGTTCCCGAACGCCTCCTGCGCCGGCTCGCTGCCACCGACCTCGCCTTGCCTCGTCGGCGACCCCATCTCCGCGCTGCCGAACTCTGGCGACCAGGAGCCGCCGCTGGTGACCCCGGGCCAGATCCGCCTCTCTCTCTCTCTCTCTCTCTCTCTCTCTCTCTCTCTCTCTCTCTCTCTTTCCCTTCGTCCTCCCTCTCCCTCATCTAGCTCTCTGTTCCCCACGCAGGAACCGAGCCCCGCCATGGCCGCCCTGTGTGTAGCACAGCTTGAAGCTCTGCCTGTCGCGCTGTTGCCCGGATCTGGAGAGCCGCAGGCCAGATCCGCCCGTTCCCGGCTCCCCCGACCTCGTCCCTGCCGCCGGTGGTTGTCCCATCGTCTGCCCTCGCCGCAACTCTTGCTGCCGCCTGCAACTGCTGGAACGAGACGACGAACGCCATGCCGTGCATTGACCTCTCCAGCGAGGCCCAGCTCGAGCGCATGGGACGGCCCAGCAAGCAGATCTGCCTGCCTGCCTCTGCTCCTCCGACCTGGGCCATGGCCCATGGGTGAGCCCCCTCCTCTCTTGTGCACTTTAGCCCAACAGTTTCGGCCCGTGGCCTATTTTTTTCCCTACTGCGAATTTTTCTATTTTCCAAAGAAACCAGTTTTATAGGAAGCCCCCTAGACTTCATGCATATTATAACTCATCATCCATGCATCGGTTTACAATTAATTATATATGAAATATGACTAGAATTTCATCTAGTTTAATAATATCCAACTTTCAATCATGTTTAAAATGTTTAAAATGCTGTTTGTTTAACTTTGCTTAAATAATATGTTAAAATGCTTTCATTTCATAACTAAATAACCGTAGCTCCATTTTAAATAATCTTTATATGTAAGTGAGGTAGAAAAATGCATAGTTTAACATGGTGGCATTAGTTTGCATGTTTAACAACATTAAAATATGCGTTAGGACAGAACAGTACCAAATCTAAAATATGCACATGAGGATTTTCCGGACTTGTTTGCTTGTTGTTCCGGCCTCATTTAAACTTGACTAGATAGTTAGTTTAATTACGCTTTCCTCTTACCATGCTAATCAAAATTTAATATTGTTGAGTACATAAAGGGGAGAGAACTAAATAATTGATGTGGTGTTTCGTCAATACGCAACTCGTTGCATATTGAGCTCCACTTAATTTGTAGTTTTGTTTGTGCACTTTGCCATGTCATGCATATTTAAACCGAACAAGCATCATACTTGGTTGTGCATCATGCCATGCTTATGTAATGGTTATTTGCTATGTTGTTTGCTTCTTTCCGGTGTTGCTTCTTTGGGTTAGTTCCGATAACGTCGCGTTTGTGAGGATTCGTTCGACTATGTCTGTTTGTCTTCTTCATGGACTCGTTCTTCTTCCTTGCGGGATCTCAGACAAGATGACCAAACCCTTGAAATCACTTCTATCTTTGCTTGCTAGTTGTTCACTCTATTGCTATGCTGCGCTACCTACCACTTGCTATATCATGCCTCCCATGTTGCCATGTCAAGCCTCTAACCCACCTTTCCTAGCAAACCGTTGTTTGGCTATGTTACTGCTTGCTCAGCTCCTCTTATAGCGTTGTTAGTTACAGGTGAAGTTGAAGCTTGTTCCATGTTGGAACATGGATATGTTCGGATATCACAATATGTCTTATTTAATTTATAATGCATCTATATACTTGGTAAAGGGTGGAAGGCTCGGCCTTATGCCTGGTGTTTTGTTCCACTCTTGCCGCCCTAGTTTCTGTCATATCGGTGTTATGTTCTTTGATTTTGCGTTCCTTACGTGGTTGGGTGTTATGGGAACCCCTTGACAGCTCGCTTTGATTAAAACTCCTCCAGCAAGGCCCAACCTTGGTTTTACATTTGCCTAACAACATATTACCCTTCCCTTGGGTCGGCCAACCCAAGGGTAATCTTTATTTTAACCCCCCGGGCCAGTGCTTCTCTAAGTGTTGGTCTAAACCGAGCTGCCTGCAGGGCCACCTCGGGGAAATTTGAGGTTTGGTTTTACTCGTGGCTAGTCTCATCCGGTGTTGCCCTAAGAACGAGATACATGCGACTCCTATCGGGATTGTCGGCACATCGGGTGGCTTTGTTGGTCTTGTTTTACCATTGTCAAAATGTCTTGTAACCAGGATTCTGAGACTGATCAGGTCTTCTCGGGAGAAGGAATATCCTTCGTTGACCGTGAGAGCTTGTGATGCGCTAAGTTGGGACACCCCTGCAGGGTTTGAACTTTCAAAAGCCGTGCCCGCGGTTATGTGGCAGATGGGAATTTGTTAATGTCCGGTTGTAGAGAACTTGACACTTAACTTTATTAAAATGCATCAACCGCATGTGTAGTCGTGATGGTCTCTTTTTAGCGGAGTCCAGGAAGTGAACACGGTTCTTGTGTTATGCTTGAACGTAAGTAGATTCAGGGTCACTTCTTGATCACTTCAAGTTCACGATCGTTGCCTTGCTTCTCTTCTCGCTCTTATTTGTGTATGTTAGCCACCATATATGCTTAGTGCTTGCTGCAGCTCCACCTCACTACCCTTTCCTACCCATAAGCTTAAATAGTCTTGATCTCGCGGGTGTGAGATTGATGAGTCCTCATGGCTCACAGACACTTCCAAACAGTTGCAGGTGCCGATGATACCAGTGCAGGTGATGCAATCGCGCTCAAGTAGGAGCTCGATGAAGATCTTGATCGCTGTTTTGTTTCGTTTCCAGTTGATCAGTAGCGGAGCCCAGTTGGGATGATCAGGGATCTAGCATTTGGGGTTGTCTTCTTTTATTTTGGTTCCGTAGTCAGACCTTGTTTGTATTCTGGTTGATGTATGTTTAACTTGTATTTGTGTGAAGTGGCGATTGTAAGCCAACTCTTTATCCCATTCTTATTCAGTACATGGGATTGTGTGAAGATTGCCCCTCTTCCGACAAACCTACCATGCGGCTATGCCTCTAAGTCATGCCCCGACACGTCGGAGATATAGCCGCATTCTGGGTGTTACAAGCGGGTCATCGATGACCACCACGTTGGTGGGGAAAGCGTCGAGGGAAGCCGTGTCGGAGTCGACAAGCATTGGGTCGGTGGAGCCGATTGACTACAAGTTGAAGGTCGACTTGTTGGTGATGTGGAGCTTGTCAAGGAGGTTGGCGAGGCGGCTATCAAGGCCATCGGTGCCTCCATCGGACACAGGCTCGTCAGAAAGGCGGACCTCGCCAATAAGGTCGGCAAGGCAGCTCGCTGTGCATGCGACCTCCGCATCGTGCAGCGCGTCGGTGAAAACGCCGTCTGGTGTGCCAGGCTAGCTACGCTCGCTGGGGAGGAAGAGGGTTCCCGTCCCAAACAGATCTCCGAACGACGGTGCACCTAGCCCCACAGTGGGCGCCAAATGTCGGGGGTGTCGTGCGACATATGCCAAAGGATGGCTTATCATGGAGGGGGCTCATAAGACGTTGCTGGTGCCAGGAAACGGGATGAGGCAAAGACATGCACGCTGGTGGATCTTACCCAGGTTCGAGGCTCTCCTAGGAGATAACACCCCTAGTCCTGCTCTGCGGGGTCTCCTCATGATCACTAACTCAACAAGAGTGGCTACAAGATTGCTCCTTGAGCTGTTTCTCTAGAGGAGGAGGAAGAACAAGGCTAGCCCTAACTCCCTCTCTATGTGTGTGTGTTTCTCTAAGAGTCTGAACCCTTTGCATGGGTGCCCTGGGGGTTTATATAGGCCTACCACCAGGGGTACAATGGTAAACTAGCCAAGTGTAGGCCTAGGCCGTCAGTGTCTCTTATGGCCGGCTTCTCCGCTGGCAGCTGCGGCCCACCGACTGTCTTGTACTCAGCTGACAGGCCGCGTCCTCCGCTCGCGGGCCTTGCCGGCGGCTCATCACTGTAGCCGTGCTTCTAATGATGCTTTCTTTGTCAGGGGAGGTGTGGCTACAGTCCCGCCGCCTGGCGGTTGTTCACTGTAGCCATTCCCTATTTCTCCCGGCTGATGGTGCACAAACTCTTAAGAGGGGGAGGGCCGCCTGCCGAAAACCGGTCTCCCAACAAGCCGGCTGGCTGGGCTTGCCGCCTTCTGGCTTTCCATAGGTTGGTAGGACCCGCCGCCTGTGAGCCATACCGACAGCCCGTCGTGGGACCTGGGCCCCTTCTGTCTTGGGTGATGTCATGGGCAGAAGGGCTACAGTGTCGCGCCATGCGGGAGATCACCAGCCAGTACGGCGGACTGTAGCCATGACCCGCCCTGGATTCGAGGGTGGCAGGCTTCTCTGTAGCCACGCCTCATCTCATCGCATTCATGGTGGATCAGAGTTTGAGGGCGTTTGGGGCCGCCTGCTAGGAGTCGGCCCCTCTTCGCAGTCGGCCGCTCGGACCAGCCGACCACAAGAAGGCGGCGATCAATCTTTGAGGCTTGAGGGGTGCAGTCGGTCCCGACGTCTTGAAATGCCATGGGGGTAGATGAGGCTACCCATGACCAATAACTCTGACACATGCACTACCGCCTTCGGGCACCGAGACATCGGCTAAGGGTAACAGTGAGGAGACGAGACACCCCTTGTACCATTCACTTGGGGCTGAAGCACACAACTGGTAACTTTCAGAATAATAAACGGCCACACATGAGTCAAAATAAAAACACCATAGTATATAAACATGCCGCATAATAAAGCAAAAGGTCCAATTGAATACCTAATACAATCAGTCAATGATCACATCTTTGGAAACCTGGCCCTCTATCGCCCGAGCACCATCCATAACTTGTGCGAAGTACAGTTCGGGGTGGCGGTGCTCTTTTCCATCCAGCGGAGGACTAGTGGCCATGTCCATTGGCTTGATCTTAGGCCAATGAATCATGGTCTTCACAAAGGTCAGCCTAGCTCCCTCGAGGCATGTAGAACGCTTCACTTCATCAATCCGGGGAGCATCACGAGCCACCGCACTCTTCGGAAGCTCGGCGAAAACGCCTGCGGAGTGCCGACCTGTGTCAACAACGTGAACCTATTGCCGCCAAAAACACTCTACAATAAATATTTCTTACCATCTGCGACCTGCTTCACCTGGCGGAGCTCCTCCTAGGCACCCCACACTTCTGTTCTGGCCTCCTAAAGCTCCTTGTCCGCCTTGGACAACTCGCAGGACTGCTCCTTGTGCTTCTACTCAAGGGCCTCACAGTTCGTGACGGCATCCTTGAGTTCCATCTACACTTCGGCCACTCAACCTCATGCTTTTCGCTCGCGGTCTTCACTTTCTCAAGTTCGGTAGCCACTTTCCTTTCGGCCGCCTTGGCCTCAGCCTTCTTCAGCATCGCCTTAAGGCCCTCAACCTTCGTGGCGACAACTATAGTCACCAAACACCATGGGCTCAACATACAATCCGATATGTAAGGGTCCGACGATGTTGACTATGCATTTCGATAGAAGCTTACCTTGTGCCTCATCAAGTCGTTTGTTGACAAGGTCAAGCCCTTCATCGGAGAGTTTAAACTCATGATCGATCTCCTCCAGGGCAGTGGCATTAGCAGCCGCGACCAAGGATGATGCATGCGATATCAAATCAATCATTATACTCTAAATACTGGCCCATCGATTTTTGACCCTCTGTAAGGTTTTTGCAACCCTTATAGAGTCTCAGGGGCTGTCATATCTATGGCCTGCTCAAACTTTGATTAAGAAGTTAAATCCGTTTTACGGGGAAAGGACATTACTTGACTTACCTCGAAGCCTGTCAGAAGGCCATGGACAGTATCGTTCAGTCCGATATGGACGGACCGAACACCCCGTAGAACTGCACCCATAAGGGCGCAGTCCCGTCAACGATAACGGAGTTGTTCACCAACTCCTCCATCTCGTTCGGCCAGCCCGCCGTTGCCTGGTTTTTGGTGTGCGGCGTGGGGCGTGGGCGGCGGGACCTTAACCCCTTACCGGTCGGAAGGCGGGACAAACACTTATGATGGCCTTGGAGGCTCAGGTGTGGCCGACTGAGAGGGTCCAGATAGTCCGGACCTCCTCCCACATTTTCCAGGAGGGATGCATCCTCATGGTCTTTGGTGACCGAGACATCAGCCTCAGCCATGACTTCGTCGCCCCTTCCCCCATGTTCGAACGGGGAGGGGTCCTTCGGAACAATACCTCCCCGGCCTCTATGGGGACCAGGGGAGGCACGGAGCGCAACGCGGACCCCCTGACCACTAGCTCGGCGGGCGAAGAGATCCCCTCTGAGGTCTGCTCGGTAGGGTGGCCACGCGGTGGGCTATGATATTACACGACAAAAAAATACACTTCTGTGATGATACATGTTTGTCACAATAGGTCACATTTTCTGTCATGCATGTACATGCATGACAATTTTATGACAGAATCAAGATAGTCATACCTGTGCTATCATAGAAGTGTTCCATGACATTACCAAAATTATCATCATGGAAGTGTCCGCTTCCAAGACGATAAATTGCACGTCAAAGAAGTGCTTTCGTCAAGGGTGACCGACACGTGGCATCCACCGTAACGGAATGCCGTTAAGCTATCGGGTCCGGTTTTGGATCCGATAACCCGTTAACAGCCCCGACCAATGTGGATTTTCCACGTGTAAAATCATCATTGGCTGGAGGAAACACGTGTCACTCATTGGACCCAAAGCGCCTATGATACGTCGACACGTGGCACGGCCCAACAGAGGCCCATTCGTGTGAAAAGGCCGGCCCGTTTGACTTGGTCAAAAGGTGGCGGGCCGGTCCACAGCAAGCCTGTTAATGGCCTGTTCGCATATAGCCTATTTATAGCTCGCTAACCTAGGGACCGTTTACGGCCTATCCGAATTAGGCCCAGTAGCGTCATCTGGGTTGTCCAATATAATTCCAGCCCGTTTTAACTTTCGGCCCATGTATGGCCCATGATGTATTTCGGCCCATATGAGTCCCTTTGTAACTCTTGGCCCATTAATGGCCCATGGTGAAACCGGCCCATAATGAATAGTGTATCGCTTTATACCCATTAGCGGCCCATTATTCCATTGGGTCGTTTCCAGCCCATGTTACCTTTCGGCCTTCTGAGGGCCCATTTATTCTTGGGCTCATTTCCAGCATTCGGTTACTTACAGCCCGTTACTGGCCTTTTCTGCTTGTGGGCCAAATTCAGCCCGCGGATACAGTCGGCCCGTTTGTGGCCCGTTAACCTGTCGGGCCATTTTCATAGCATCATCAAATACGGCCTATTAACGGCCCGTTATGTTCAGCCCATAAAACGTACGATTTCCACTCTAGCCCATTTACGGCCCCTTATACGGCCCGTACAGGGCCCATAGATGAGACGACCCGTAGAAGGCCCATGGATCCAACGGGACGTAGAAGGCCCATTGACCCGACGGCCCATAGAAGGCCCACTGATCCGACGGCCCATAGAAGGCCCATGGATCTAACGGCCCATAGAAGGCCCACGGATCCGACAGCCCATTGAAGGCCCATGGATCCGACAGCCCATAGAAGGCCATGGATCGTTCGTCCCGTAGATGGCCCATGGATCGTACGACCTGTGGAGGGCCATGGTCACTACAACTTTTGGGTGAGTTGGTCCCCATTTGAACGATATAGCATATTCAAAGAATTATCCTACTCTATACTATCACCTCTAAAAAACATACACTATACAATAAAGAGACTAAGGCATAGAAACTTAGAATATTCCTACACTATACAATAAAGAAATTACAGCCGATTATACCCACTGGGCATTATGGTTCGGCACCAGTGATAATAAAGCATACACAAACAACAAATTACATAAACTGGGAAAATACAGCTCACACATCATGGACGCGCATCAACATAACTTACCATTTGAACTATAATCTCTTCAGAAAATAAGATTGGCCGGATTTAGATAGCACAAATTTCAGTCTGCAAAATCTCCAATTCCTTCGTTGTTACCTCAGTGTCTTGTTTCATTTTTTTGACTCCTGCATCTAATACCTGCATGTCCAGTCTCAACTTGTTGATTGTACGTTCAGAATCATGTACACATTGTCTAGCCACCTCTAGTTGATGCTCGAGAACATTAGCCCATTCCAATTCCAATCCATAATCATTCGGTAACAGCCATGCCACACTGCTCGTAGATCTTTGCGTTGATGTCATTTCATCGTGAAATGTTTCTGTAAGTACACATGACTAGGGCAAAAATATAGTTACAACAGTGAAGCGAGCAAGACAGACTATTTTGTACATGGCAAAACAGGACTAACAATAATGTTACACGTCATGAAGCATAAGCAGGTGATATTTTAAAAATTGTAAGAAAGGTAGTCTGTGCAGCCTGCGTACAGAAATCTCTCTGAGCTCACTAGAGGAGCATGATGTTGGGGCCCAATCCAAAACACAGACAAGTTACAAATTTAGACAGCACATTACGTAGAAGTAAGCAAGCAGTTGGCCATTCTGTAGCTCAATTAAAGTCTTAGGGAGCATAATGAACAACAGAGGGTTTCATACAAACATACTACAACAAGTAAAACTATGCAATCATTATCCTAGTATAAACTAGATTGTGAGCCTCATTCAATAATAGATGGTTAATAGACTTCAAAGCTTCAAGCACACTTCGGCAGAGTAATTAAATGGTAAGTCCTTTAATTATGTCAACTAATAGTTATAGAAGTACCCAACATCAGGCATCATTCTTTGGGCATCTCATTAACTGAGGACAAATAAAGCAATTGAAAAGAGCAAATTAACTATGCCTGAAACAAACAAGGAATTGAACTGTTGAGTTGGATACAGTGACTTACCTTAACAGGTTGAAGAGGCTCAGTGCAGATCCTACTTCTCTTGCAAGGCTCCTTCCTAACATCTTGTACTTGGAAAACCTCAATCTTATCTTCATTGCACCCCCTCTGCAAGGTGACACAAACTAGTTACTTGTCTCCTTGGAAGATAAATATGCATACTTTCCAGTCTGTGAACACAAAAGGATGAGATTATAACAAAACAACACCACATACTGAAACATGCCACATCTCTTGCACTTGCACACAATGAAATGAGCATTTACTATGTCTACACTATGTAAAAACTAAGCATACCTTCGAACTTGATCTCTAGGTACACTTTGAGAGCCTACTTTAGTGTACAACCAAACCTTTATGTCACCTATGAGTTAGAAAAGGCCCCACTTCAGCAGCCCTTAGTGTTTAAATCGTTGACAAGCTCTGTTAGAGTGTTAGGTCAAGAAAAATAAGTAATCAAAGCAAACAGTCCTAGTATGGCTGGCTGATGCAAACAAGCAATTAAACAGATGTGTGAGCAAATCTTACATATCAAGAAAAGAAGCAAAGAAGGAGGCTTAAAGACCATCACTTGACTGACCATATTTAAGGGGCATTTAAACACATGTGCAATGTATGAACTAACATAAACATTGCATATTACAAATTCTACAATGGAATGCACATGTATTAGGTTATGCCATGTATGATGATGCCTAAATGTAAACTATAGCAGGCAGGAGCGATTCATCATTCCACACACAATTGAATTGCAGGTTAAGGGCCGGTTCTATTCCGCCTTTTCAGGGCTTATTGTCAAAATAAGCCATAAAAGATGTAAAGAAGTCATTTTGAGTTATGGGCTTGGGCTTAACTAATTTCACTTTGGAGGGGGGTGTTTCGGGTAGAACCTCACTACAAATTGAAGGGAAGGGGAATAGTGAAATGATTCTGTTGTCTGCCTATATTACACTCAAAATGCAACTGGTGACGCCCGCATCACACCTGACCCTCAAGTAAAAACAAACATGCAAGCGTTCATTGCCCTGCCCGCTTGCATCTCCTCTCCCCTTTCCCTCTACCTCGATACCTTGCCTGCAACACTAGGGTTCCTCTAGCAAGCCGTCGCCACTGGTCCCATCTAGCCTGGTCCTCGATGATGCTCTGTCCAGCAAGGCTACATGGTCGGCTGGTAGGGGAAAATCTCCCTGGCTGCTCAGCCCTTTGGTGCCACCCCTCATTCTCATGGTCTCCAGTAGCTACTCCACTGTGGTTCGTCCAACGCACTACTCCGGCAGGCGCTGCACAACTATGGCTGATGCCACACTGCGGCAGAAGGCACCTTATTCCCCCTCCCCACCTCCCAGGCCGTGGCCTTGAGGTGCTGTTGAAGAATGAGCTCATCCAACAAGGTGAGGATCTCCTCTAATTTTTTGCCAAATTTTCATACTGATCCACTATACGATGAATTGCTATGAGCTGCTTCTGCTGCTGCTATATGATACATTGCTATGAGCTGCTCCTGTTGCTCCTATATGATGAATTGCTATGAGCTGCTACTGCTGCTATATGATGAATTGCTATGAGCTGCTGCTGCTATATGATGAATTGCTATGAGCTACTGCTGCTATATGATGAGTTGCTATAAGCTGCACCTGCTGCTATTGTATGATGAATTGCTATGAGCTGCTCTTGCTGATGCTATATGATGAATTGCTATGAGTTGCTCCTGCTGGTGCTATATGATGAATTGCTATGAGCTGCTCCTGCTGCTGCTATACGATGAATTGCTATGAGCTGCTCCTGCTGCTGCTATATGATGAATTGCTATGAGCTGCTGCTGTTGTATGATGATTTGCTATGAGCTGCTGCTGCTATATGATGCCTTCAGGTGGTGCTGCTATATGATACTAACCAGCCACTTGGACCATCGAATTTCAATAAATAATTGGTCTTCATTTAAATGTGGGTCATTTTTTTGTTTAAATTAGGCAATGGGATCTCTATGGAAAACATTGACCAAAGTAGATTGTGCCAAGTGGATGGTATCTTTGTATTTGCATTTTGAGCAAATAGTGAAGGTCTATTTTCCTATCATATTAATTACTGCACTGGGTTCAATTTGTGATGTTTGCAAGTCAAATTAATTTTCATATGGGCAGCAAAATGAAAAAATATAATGCAATCTAGACTTTTCACTAATCATACCAAAGATAAGCTGAAAACGCAATGAAAAGAGCTGGTTGGCTTATTACATGGAGCTTATATTCACAGGTGCTTATTTTCTTAGGATAACTCATAATAACCGTCCCTAAGAAACTTGGCCAATAGAACTGACATACAAATAACATGTCACGATGATTGCAATGGAGGAGTGACGTACCATAGCACACTGTATAGGCTCACCGCTGGCTCTCCTTTTCTTGCAATGTTCCATTAAATTGCCACATACATCTTGTACTTTTTCATTGTGTAACCCTATCTGCAAGTTGACACAGCTAATTTCAGACATCTCTACATGATAATACATTGCATATCCCTTGCGCATATTTAAACCACCAATTAATGACTGTGTGCGTAGCATAAACTAGCCATGACTCTGTGTTGTGGACTAGCAGGTACTCTAAGGGAGCCTAATGTAGTGTACTGGAATTCCTACATGCCTCATACAATTTTGTGTAACATACTGCCTCTGTTCCTAAATATATGTCTATGTAGAGATTCCAGTATATAGATGCATTTTCGAGTGTAGATTCACTCATTTTGCTCCGTATGTAGCCTACAATGGAATCTCTAGAAAGACTTATATTTAGGAACGGAGGTACGAGGTAGTATCATGTATGAAATCTACATATCTAATTTAGCAGCCAGTAGTAGAAGTCATTGTCTGCACAAAGGCATTACTGGTCAAAAATCCTAGCAAAGCACGCTGGCAGGCACAGAACAATGCAAGAGAGAGAGAGAGAGACGCTTACAAGATCATAGCAATGCCTCGGTCCAGGATCTTGGTTGGCCAAGCTGTTAGATCCAGAAGAAACATCGCCCTTGTAGTTTTTGCCAGCTGCATAACAGGTAACAGCGACCTGTTAGTATATTTTAAGTACATCGGGCAGGTGATGCTGGACGGGTTTAAAGGTGACAAGTACCTAGGCCGTGGCGAGTGCTTGGCATCTTGCCAGACGGTGGGAATCAGGTTAGAAATGTCAAGGGTGATGACGCTGCGCTGGCTGTCAGGGTCCAGTAAGGAGATCTAGAACCGTGGAGTAGGGTGTTTGTGGAGCGGCTCTGGTAGGGTGGACTACGGTGTGGGCGAAGCGGATCTGTGGCCGTGGACGAGGGTGTAGGTGAAGCTGCTCCGGTGGTTGGGTTAAGGATGGTGTCGATGATGCGGATCTGCGGCCGTGGACGGGGCATCAGAAGCTGCTCCAATAGGTTGGATGAGGGTGCGAGGAAGCGGATCTGAGGCCGTGGACTTGTGAGTTGGCAAAGCGGCCCCCGTAGGGTTGAAAATGGTATAGGCAAACCTACTCCGGTGGGGTTGACGATGGTGTCGGCGAAGCGGCTCCGGTAGGGTTGAGGAAGGTGTCGGCAAAGAGGATCAGAGGCTGTCCACGGGGGCGTCGGTGGGGCGGTTCCGACGCGGGGGGTGGACGAAGCGTCTTCGGTGGGGAGTACGAATGAGCCGCTGCAGATGCGCTGCGGTTGACGAGAGTACCGGCGAAGCAGATCCGGCGCCGTGGACAAGGCCGGCACTGAATGGGCTGTGGTACAGTGGTGGATGAGCAGTCTACTTGTTTCTAGGGGAGGTGGGAGGGTTAGATGCGGCCGCAGAAGCAGATCTGGCGAGGTGGATGCCGCTGGCAGTCAATGCGCTCTGGTACGCCGGTGGATGAGCAGTCTAGGGTTTCGAGAGGGGATGGGAGAAAGGCCGATGAAGTACGGACGGCGTGACGTGAGATGCTCTGGTGCTGTGGAGTTAGTGGGTTTTGTGGGAGGGGGAGAGGAAATGGGGGTGCCGTGTAGTGGGGGAACCAGAAGTTACCAAAGCAGCCCCGACCTATTATGTAGATGATGGCGGTATTGTAACTGTTGGTTTTCGTGCACCAAGGACAAAAGGGGAATTTTGCATGCTAAAGACTATGGTGGCGGAAATTTTAGAAGGAAGCGGGAGATTTTGCCGCCCGCGGGATCGTTCTTATCCAGTTTCAACTATTTTTGGACCGTGCTAGCGGGAAGGTCATGTGAGACTGTGTACACGGGGCATGCGTCAGCAGTTAATAACTGGTGTGAAGTCCACCCCAGAAAAAAGACAATAACTCGGGATGATGCGCCGATAACTTTGACGTTCACACGGGCGCGGCCAATCGTACGGGTGTAGTGGCGCATTCACAAAAAAGGGATCAAACGCTCAGCCTATGTATTTCTCGTTTAAATAGATAATTTAGTGCAATTGGTTATTTAGTTTAAACATAATGCATTGACGTGTTAGTGTAGAGGCACACAAAAATAAATGGATATTGTAGTCCGCTAATTAAAAGTTTTACCTCATATGATTACATAGCCTTTATTTCATAAATTGCGTACCCGTTGAATTCATATATGAATATTACATATATTACTTCATAATAGAACCTTAAATCATCCAAGACTAATGATTTTGAATGCAACTGTAACAATGGTGCATGTACATGATAGCTACATTGGTTGTTTGAAGAAACATCATTGTAACTTTGGCATGCACAACTAAAAAGGTTTATTTAAATAGAAAAATGTGATATGTGAGTGTCCAATATTTATAGCATTGAATCTATATTGTACCTTTGGCCACGATACAAAGAAGATATAGATTTATGTTCAAGCGATGCACGTCCACGATCGCTAGATAGTGATACGTGAACGAATTGTGCAATCTCTCTCACACGCATACATATCTCATTTCCCTGTGGGCATCGAAATCACACACGCGCACTTCATGTATTTATATCCCTCTGTCAAGGTTAGAATTCGTCTTTCTACCCCGTCCTACAAGTCTCTCACACAAAAACACACACACACTCTCTCTGCCGAACACGCCCACCCCTTTAATTCCGCCCACACACAACCACTAATGTCTCAAAGTATAATAATGTCTCTCACACATATGCCTAAGGTTAACTCGAGTTCCGGAACCATATGAATACATACAATGGGATTCCAGCAGAGCACCTTTTGTTTTGAGATTTCTCTCTCTCTCTCTCTCTCTCTCTCTCTCTCTCTCTCTCTCTCTCTCTCTCTCTCACGCGCGCGCGCACACACACATTGTTTCTCGCTTCATTTTTTCTGGCACTTGCATGCACACAATTTTGTTTATCTTCATGATGCTTTAAATATGCCTCGCACAAATGCTATCTACCTATCCCTTAATATAGCTAGATATGTGTCACACAAACTCCTTCTCCCTACTAGTAAGATACCCATGCGTTGCACCGAACATCAAGATGCATTTGTATGAGTAGTTTATCTTGTGGGAGAAAAGGATGAATGAGGGAATGCCTTATTTGCAAATGCGGAGAGGGGCGTGGGTATCTTTTTGCAAAATTGCCACAGTTTCCTTCCTATCCGTCGGGTATAAATCGGATGGCCCATATTGCAGGATGGCAGGAACACCATCATCACCAACTCTGTTTTTTTTATAAGAGTAGGGATATGTAAGTGTCACTGCCCCCCCCCCCCGACACACACACCCACACCCACACAACTACACACACACACACACACACTTCCCAACACTGAAGGAGTAGGGTGACACCTCGATCTTGATACTAATCTATCGACTGCCTTCTCTCTCAAACACACACACGCACACACACACTACCCGACACCGAAGGAGTAGGGCGGCACCTCAATCTTGATAGTAATCTATCTACTCCTCTTTCAAACACACACACACTCGCTAGTTGTGCCTTGCTACCTCTTGAGCACTGTGTTGGTTTTCCCTTGAAGAGGAAAGGGTGATGCAGTAAAGCAGCATAAGTATTTCCCTCAGTTTTTGAGAACCAATATATCAATATAGTAGGATACCACGCGCGAGTCACCTCGTACCTACACAAACAAATAAGAACCTCGCAACGAACGCGACAAAGGGGTTTTCAATCCCTTCATGGCCACTTGCAAGAGTGACATCTGATAGAGAAAATAATGATAAGATAAATATTTTTGGTATTTTTATGATATAGATTGAAAGTAAAGATTGCAAAATAAAATAGATTGGAAACTTGTATGATGGAAAATAGACCCGGGGGCCATAGGTTTCACTAGTGGCTTCTCTCAAGATAACATAAGTATTCCAGTGGGTAAACAAATTACTGTCGAGCCATTGATAGAAAAGCGAATAATTATGAGAATATCTAGGCATGATCATGTATATAGGCATCACGTCCGCGACAAGTAGACCGAAACAATTCTGCATGTACTACTATTACTCCACACATCGACCGCTATCCAGCATGTATCTAGAGTATTAAGTTCATGAGTAACGCCTTAATGAAAACAGAGTAACGCCTTAAGCAAGATGACATGATGTAGAGGGATAAACTCATGGAATATGATATAAACCCCATCTTTTTATCCTTGATGGCAACAATACAATACGTGTCGTTTCCCCTACTGACACTGGGATCGAGCACCGCAGGATTGAACCCAAAGCTAAGCACTTCTCCCATTGCAAGAAAGATCAATCTAGTAGGCCAAACCAAACTGACAATTCGAAGAGACTTGCAAAGATAAACCAATCATACATAAAATAATTCAGAGAAGAATCAAATATTGTTCATAGATAATCTGGATCATAAACCCACAATTCATCGGATCTCGACAAACACACCGCAAAAGAAGATTACATTGAATAGATCTCCAAGAGAATCAAGGAGAACTTTGTATTGAGATCCAAAGAGAGATAAGAAGCCATCTAGCTACTAGCTATGGACCCGAAGGTCTGAAGTAAACTTCTCATACATCACCGGAGAGGCTATGGAGTTAATGTAGAGGACCTCCGTGATCTATGCCCCCTCCGGCGGAGCTCCGGAAAAGGCCCCAAGATGGGATCTCTCGGGTACAGAAGGTTGCGGCGGTGGAATTAGGTTTTCGTGGTGCTCCTAGATGTTTGGGGGGTACGTGGACTTATATAGGAGGAAGAAGTAGGTCGGTGGAGCAACCAGGGGCCCATGAGGGTGGAGGGCGCGCCCAGGGGTAGGCGCGCCCCCTGCCTCGTGGCCTCCTTGATTGTTTCTTGACGCCCACTCCAAGTCTCCGGATCATGTTTGTTGAGAAAATCATGTTCCCGAAGGTTTCATTCTGTTTGGACTTCGTTTGATATTCCTTTTCTGCGAAACACTGAAATAGGCAGAAAAACAGCAATTTGGGCTAGGCCTCCGGTTAATAGGTTAGTCCCAAAAATTATATAAAAGTTTAAAATAAAGCCCATTAACATCCAAAACAGATAATATAATAGCATGGAGCAATCAAAATTATAGATACGTTGGAGACGTATCAAGCATCCCCAAGTTTAATTCCTGTTCGTCCTCGAGTAGGTAAATGATAAAAAAGAATTTTTGATGTGGAATGCTTTCTAACATATTTCTTAATGTAATTTTTCTTTATTGTGGCATGCATGTTCAAATCTGAAAGATTGAAGATAAAAGTTTAATATTAACATAAAAATAATAATACTTCAAGTATACTAATTAAGCAATCATGTCTTCTCAAAATAACATGGCCAAAGAAAGTTATCCCTACAAAATCATATAGTCTAGCTATGCTCTATCTTCACCACACAAAATATTTGAATCATGCACAACCCCGATGACAAGCCAAGCAATTGTTTCATACTTTTGATGTTCTCAAACTTTTTCAATCTTCACGCAATATATGAGCGTGAGCCATGGATATAGCACTATGGTGGAATAGAATGGTGGTTGTGGAGAAGACAAAAAAGGAGAAGATAGTCTTACATCAACTAGGTGTATCAACGGGCTATGGAGATGCCCATCAATAGATATCAACGTGAGTGAGTAGGAATTGCCATGCAATGGATGCACTAGAGCTATAAGTGTATGAAAGCTCAACAAAAGAACTAAGTGGGTGTGCATCCAACTTTCTTGCTCATGAAGACCTAGGGTAATTTTGAGGAAGCCCATCATTGGAATATACAAGCCAAGTTCTATAATGTAAAATTCCCACTAGTATATAAAAGTGATAACATAGGAGACTCTCTATCATGAAGATCATGGTACTACTTTGAAGCACAAGTGTGGAAAAAGGATTGTAACATTGTCCCTTCTCTCTTTTTCTCTCATTATTTTTTATTTGGGCCTTCTTTTTTCTGGCCTATTTTTTATTTATTTTTATTTTTCGTCCGGAGTTTCATCCCGACTTGTGGGGGAATCATAGTCTCCATCACCATGTCCTCACTGGGACAATGCTCTAATAATGATGATCATCACACTTTAATTTACTTACAACTCAAGAATTACAACTCAATACTTAGAACAAAATATGACTCTATGTGAATGCCTCTGGCGGTGTATTGGGATGTGCAATGATGCATGAGTGACATGTATGAAGAATTCTGAACGGTGGCTTTGCCAAATACGATGTGAACTACATGATCATGCAAGCAATATGACAATGATGAAGCGTGTCATAATAACGGAACGGTGGAAAGTTGCATGGCAATATATCTCGGAATGGCTATGGGAATGCCATAATAGGTAGGTATGGTGGCTGTTTTGAGCAAGGTATATGGTGGGTTTATGGTACCGGCGAAAGTTACACGATACTAGAGAGGCTAGCAATGGTGGAAGGGTGAGAGTGCGTATAATCCATGGACTCAACATTAGTCATAAAGAAATCACATACTTATTGCAAAAATGTATTAGTTATCTAAACAAAGTATCACG
Source organism: Triticum dicoccoides (assembly GCF_002162155.2). Classification (NCBI taxonomy): domain Eukaryota; kingdom Viridiplantae; phylum Streptophyta; class Magnoliopsida; order Poales; family Poaceae; genus Triticum; species Triticum dicoccoides. The sequence goes on from NC_041380.1 coordinate 219,260,097, forward strand.
CGCATGCTCCTAGGGGGATAGATTCGTAGGAAAAGACCATCGCTCGTCCCCGACCGCCACTCATAAGGAAGACAATCAATAAATAAATCATGCTCCGACTTCATCACATAACGGTTCACCATACGAGCATGCTATGGGAATCACAAACTTCAACACAAGTATTTCTCAAATTCACAACTACTCAACTAGCATGACTCTAATATCACCATCTCCATATCTCAAAACAATTATCAAGTATCAAACTTCTCATAGTATTCAATGCACTTCTATGAAAGTTTTTATATTATTCCTAAAAGAAAATTTCCATGTTGTTCTAAGGATCTCTGAAAATAATATAAGTGAAGCATGAGAGATCAACTATTTCTATAAAATAAAACCATCGCCGTGCTCTAAAAGATATAAGTGAAGCACTAGAGCAAAAAATATATAGCTCAAAAGATATAAGTGAAGCATATAGAGTATTCTAATAAATTTCAAATCATGTGAGTCTCTATAAAAAGGTGTGTACAGCAAGGATGATTGTGGTAAACTAAAAGGCAAATACTCAAATCATACAAGACGCTCCAAGCAAAACACATATCATGTGGTGAATAAAAATATAGCTCCAAGTAAAGTTACCGATAGACGAAGACGAAAGAGGGGATGCCCTCCGGGGCATCCCCAAGCTTAGGCTTTTTGGTGTCCTTGAATTTTACCTTCGGGTGCCATGGGCATACCCAAGCTTAGGCTCTTGCCACTCCTTTTTCCATAATCCATCAAATATTTACCCAAAACTTGAAAACTTCACAACACAAAACTTAAATAGAAAATCTCGTGAGCTCCGTTAGCGAAAGAAATAAAACACCACTTCAAGGTACTGTAATGAACTCATTATTGATTTATATTGGTGTTAAACCTACTGTATTCCAACTTCTCTATGGTTTATAAACCTTTTTACTAGCCATATATTCATCAAAATAAGCAAACAACACACGAAAAACAGAATCTGTCAAAAACAGAACAGTCTGTAGTAATCTGTAGCTAACGCAAACTTCTGGAACCCCAAAAATTCTAAAATAAATTTCTGGATGTGAGGAATTTATCTATTAATCATCTTCAAAAATAATTAACTAAATATCGCTTTTAAAATAAAAATGGTAGAAATTCTCGTGAGCGCTAAAGTTTCTGTTTTTTACAGCAAGATCGAAAAGACTTTCCCCAAGTCTTCCGAACGGTTCTACTTGGCACAAACACTAATTAGACACAAAAAAACAACCAAAACAGAGGCTAGATAAATTATTTATTACTAAACAGGAGCAAAAAGCAAGGAATAAAAATTAAATTGGGTTGCCTCCCAACAAGCGCTATCGTTTAACGCCCCTAGCTAGGCATAAAAGCAACGATAGATCTAGGTATTGCCATCTTTGGTATGCAATTCTTCAATAAGACACCTATAACCCTTTGGAGTTTCTTTCTTATTATTCATTATCAAACTCCTATGCACGAAATCAAGAAAATCATTTATAGCAAAAGGTTCCTTAAGGATAGTGAGAAAGTTGGGGTGAACACTTATGGACTTCAGGTCCGCATTTTCCTTACTAGAAGTTTCACCCTTATTTTTAGGAACATACATCAATTTGGCAATATTAGCATTAGGAGGAGTGTTTTTCATGGAAAAAAAAGGCAGACCCAAGGTTGGTAATAATATACTTAATTTTATCAATTCTAGTGGAATCTTGATCTATCTTTTCATTAACCATAGGTCCCTTTTCTTTAAAAAGTTTAAGATCAACTCCTACCTTAGATCCGTATTGGGTAATTTGGTTATGGATCTTTCTATCCAAATTTTCAATCAACTCTATGGTGGCAACTTTATTTTCAATAATTTCAAGTCGTTGCATCACGTGTTCCAAAGTTAAAATAGTTCCATTAACCAAAAGAGGTGGTGGGCCAAACAAATCTATCATAGCATTATATGAATCAAATGTATGGCTACCCAAGAAATTTCCTCCGGTATTGGTATCAAGAATATATCTATTCCAAGGAGTGATGCCTACATAAAAATTGCGAAGAAGAACGGAAGTAGATTGCTTCCTAGTAGATCTATTTTGCGCATTGCAAATTCTGTACCAAGCATCTTTTAGATTTTCTCCCTCCCTTTGTTTAAAATTAAGAACTTCATTCTCGGGAGACAAAGGAGTAGATAAAGGACTAGCCATAACGATGAAGCAAGTGGAAAAGAGGCGAATGGAAAGAGAGGGCCAGAGGAAAAGAGGGCGAATAAAACGGCAAGGGTGAAGTGGGGGAGAGGAAAATGAGAGGCAAATGGAAAATAATGTAATGCGGAGGATAAGAGTTGTGATGGGTACTTGGTATGTCTTGACTTGGCGTAGATCTCCCCGGCAACGATGCCAGAAATGGCTAGTTGTCGGGAGGTCAAATCTTGACTTGACTTTGCATAAGCCTCCCCGGCAATGGCGCCAGAAATCCTTCTTGCTACCTCTTGAGCACTGCGTTGGTTTTCCCTTGAAGAGGAAAGGGTGATGCAGTAAAGCAGTGTAAGTATTTCCCTCAGTTTTTGAGAACCAAGGTATCAATCCAGTAGGAGACCACGTGCGAGTCACCTCGTACCTACACAAAAAAATAAGAACCTCACAACCAACACGATAAAGGGGTTGTCAATCCCTTCACGGCCACTTGCAAGAGTGAGATCTGATAGAGATAATAATGATAAAATAAATATTTTTGGTATTTTTATGATATAGATTGAAAGTAAATATTGCAAAATAAAATAGATTGGAAACTTATATGATGGAAATTAGACCCGGGGGCCATAGGTTTCACTAGTGGCTTCTCTCAAGATAGCATAAGTATTACGGTGGGTAAACAAATTACTGTCGAGCAATTGATAGAAAAGCAAATAATTATGAGAATATCTAGGCATGATCATGTATATAGGCATCACGTCCGCAACAAGTAGACAGTAACGATTCTGCATCTACTACTATTACTCCATGCATCGACCACTATCCAGCATGCATCTAGAGTATTAAGTTCATGAGAACAGAGTAATGCCTTAAGCAAGATAACATGATGTAGAGGGATAAACTCCTGCAATATGATATAAACCCCATCTTTTTATCCTCGATGGCAACAATACAATACGTGTCGTTTCCCCTACTGTCACTTTGATCGAGCACCGCAAGATTGAGCCCAAAGCTAAGCACTTCTCCCATTGCAAGAAAGATCAATCTAGTAAGCCAAACCAAACTGATAATTCAAAGAGACTTGCAAAGATAAACCAATCATACATAAAAGAATTCAGAGAAGAATCAAATATTGTTCATAGATAATCTGGATCATAAACCCACAATTCATCGGATCTCGACAAACACACCGCAAAAGAAGATTACATCGAATAGATCTCCAAGAGAATCGAGGAGAACTTTGTATTGAGATCCAAAGAGAGAGAAGAAGCTATCTAGCTACTAGCTATGGACCCAAAGGTCTGAAGTAAACTACTCACACATCACCATGGAGGCCATGGAGTTGATGTAGAGGCCCTCAATGATCAATGCCCCCTCCGACGGAGCTTTGGAAAAGGACCCAAGATGGGATATATCGGGTACCGAAGGTTGCGGTGGTGGAATTAGGTTTTAGTGGTGCTCCTGGATGTTTGGGGGGTACGTGGACTTATATAGGAGGAAGAAGTAGGTCGGTGGAGCAACGAGGGTCCCACGAGGGTGGAGGGCACGCCCAGGGGGTAGGCGCGCCCCCTACCTCGTGGCCTCCTCGATTGTTTCTTGACGCCCACTCCAAGTCTCCTGGATCACGTTGGTTGAGAAAATCACGTTCCCGAAGGTTTCATTCCGTTTGGACTTCGTTTGATATTCCTTTTCTGCAAAACACTAAAATAGGCAAAAAACAGCAATGTGGGCTGGGCCTCCGGTTAATAGGTTGTTCCCAAAAATGAGATTAAAGTGTAAAATAAAGCCCATTAACATCCAAAACAGATTATATAATAGCATGGAGCAATCAAAAATTATAGATACGTTGGAGACGTATCATGCCTCTGTGCCTACCGCGCACACTGTGGATAGGTCTTTCTCTCCCTCCCACTCCCCCACCCCAACAATGACAGCAGAAGGGTGAAAACTCAATCTAAATATAATCTATTAATTGGTTTCTCTCTTGACATTGTGTCTTTGTGCCTCGCTTAGTAGCCCCCTCGATATGTAGACTTCTCGCATGCGCACAGCTGTAGTGACGATGACGCTGAACCCAGTGTGCCTCGTTTTTACCGGCCTCATGTGATAGTTTTGTAACGCCCCGTATGTAACTTGCCATATTTGTATTCCAACTCTTGCCATTTTTGGCTCTAAGTTATGATATTCCCTCGTGGTTGGGTTTTGCCTTCGTTTGGCTTTTTGTCCTTGTCATGCATTTCATATCATGTCATCATGTGCATCACATTTGCATATGTGTTTGTCTCATTCATCCGAGCATTTTCCCCGTTGTCCGTTTTGCATTCCGGCACTCCTACGTCTTCCGGCGCCCCCCTTTTGCCTCTTTTCGTGTGTGAGTGTTAAACGTTCTCAGATTGGACCAAGACTTGCCAAGCAGCCTTGGTACACCACCCGTAGACCGCCTGTCAAGTTTCGCGCCATTATGAGTCCATTTGATACTCCAACGGTTAACCGAGGAACCGTAAAGGCCTTGTGTGTGTTGCAGCCCAACACCCCTCCAAAGTGACCCAAAACCCATCCAAACCCCCTCCATCCTCTCGGCCGTTCGATCACGATGGCGCGGCCGAAAACCGCACCTCATTTGGACTCTCCTAGCTCCCTCTACCTATAAATAGACCTCTCCCTTCGAAATTCGCGGTCCAGAAACCCTAACCTAGTTCCTCTCCGCCGCCGCACACGTCCGGGCGTAGCCGGACGCATCCGCCATCGCTGCCCGGCCAACCAGGCGCCGCCACATGGCAGCGCCACCGCCCGCCGCCGTCGGCCCGCCCGAGC